>NC_084990.1:4134805-4483305 GCF_963691925.1 Scomber scombrus
CTAGTTTCAGCCTAACTGCTGCGAAATGTGCCCCCAAAATTCACCGTCCTCTCCCAGCTTATCTCCCCGCGTGCAGGACCCAACCCTAGTTATTTGTGATAATCCACAGATTGTAGGCAGCTAACAGACATTTGTTTTACGACAGATGCCAGATTCAGATAAACATTTAATTAGCAACTCATCAGCTCTGTCAAAGCTAATTACCCCCAGTCTCCAGCCCCAGCCAAAAAAACTACTCCTCTCGCAGTCGGTCTCGCACAGCGGCTGACTCTAGCCGGCTGCGGCTGGGATGTGTGGGAGCCAGAGGCTGAGCTTCTCCCCCCCTCCCCTCGCATTGTTGCAGAATTGTGAGCGGTTAATCCGGCCTTTCTGCAACGTCTGACTCTTCTGGGTCAGAGCAGTGAGGAGAATGGGTTAGATAGAATTACAGGCTGAGACAACATTGTGCTATTTATCAGCGCTTTACACGCCTGTTGTGAAAAAAAAAGGGGGGGGGGGGGGGGGGGGAGACAGTGAGCAAGGCATCCCGGCGCCGCTTTCGGTTTGACACGACGGCACATTTCTCGGCGCTCGTTAGGAATGCGCTGTGAAGTTTTGGGATGGGTGGTGGACACAGTGTGTGGCTGACAAGTGGTTTCTGGGTAGTGCAGTGCAAAAAAAACAGCACAGACGTGAGCAGTTTGACAGCTGAAAAGAAGATAAGAGGAAAGTGGTGATAGGAAGTCTGCCCTCCAACAGATGACCACAAGCTTCCTTCACATGATCATTTAGTTGGTGTGTTGATATGTAGAACATGTAAAGAATGATATGGTGGATAACACATGCAGTCAGTAGGAATTCAAAGCATTGCAATCACATTATCACATCTCACCGACATTAGAATTCTGCATGCTTACATATTATACACAGCGAGGCATCTCTATAGCATTCACATTAGCGGCTTCTCCAGACTGACCTGTAACCTAGCAACCGCTTGACGTCTCACACAAGCAGATGATTAAAGGTACCTTCTTTCCCATTCTGAGCATGAACCCCTTTGATAGATTTCCCCCTCCTTTGACTACAGCATCCTCTCCTCAGCAGAATGCCAACAACACTCATATTACCTACAAATATGAAATATGAATAGCCGCAGCGTTTGCAGCCTTTTGAGACCGGGGCTCTGTAGCCGCTGCAGTCTAAAGAGGGGGGCCCCTTGTCATTAACCGCTCTGGAGAGCTGTTATGTGCATCTGGCTTTTTTTCGTGTCGCGCCGGGACAACTGGTTGATCTGCAGGGGCGGTTGGAGGGCGCTTTGGTCCCAAAGTGTGAAGCTCCGAATCGGCGCCTACACGACTCGGCGAGCAGAAATACACGACACATGCCGGTGATTAAGTGTTTGGAAGGTGCCGTCTTCTTTTTAGTCTCTCCAAAAGCAGAAACACAAGAGCTACATAATAATGGATTAAACAGTGTTTTAGTCTACAGTAACTGCAACTGTTGTGCCTGGCTAACCAGCTTACAGCAGTGATCTAGCGTTACTTCCAAGGAGCATATCTTTACCTACAAAAATCCATTCAACCATTTTCCACTTTCAAACGAATATATTTGAATTGGAAATATGTTTCATGGATGTGTACATCTATCTATAGATAATATTTCATGATTATTTCAGGAACTGAGCCGTGAGCTTCTGACGATATTACAGATTGAGTCATTGGGACCAACTTGGAAGTGTGGAGTATTTTGTCCTTCAGTGGCTAGTCACTGTAGCAGCTGGTGTCTGTGTGCAGACACACCAGCTTCTCTCTGACATGTGCCATGTTGAAGTGGAACAACTGGGCCAGTTGCCAGTGCTGTATAAACAGGCAGTGTGAAAAAGAGAATGGAAGCTAGCCTGAAAGCTATGATAAAGCTCCTCTCCACACATGTTTTAAGAAGATACTTAGTATCTTACTTAGTTTGAATAATGTCTGTTTCTGTGGTTTTCCCACAAAAAAGTTAAAATATCTTGTTAAAATACCCCTTAAATGGCATCTAATCCTTCTACCTCGTTAAAAATGAAAGAATGTGTGAATATGTAAATATATTAAATCTCAAAGGTTTAACAGCCGGACACAAAATATCTCATGCTTCACAGTAAAGTCCATTTTCAGGTCCAGTCTCATTCATAGTGTTTGTGCACTGGAGGCTTCAAGTCTCCACATCACACTTATGTAAATTGAATATTGGACCAGGATTGGCTACCTATTTGTGATGTCACACATACTGCTAATAGGCCCGCCCCTTCAAATTCCAATGTAGATGTCCAATGTAACACAGAGGGAACTTTCCACTGTCAGCAGATACAATTGTAAAAACTTCTGGTGTCAAACTCTGCACATCCATCATTCAGGGGGACTTTAAGCTTTGTGCACACCAATTAATTTTCCCCACATTAATCCGGTCAGTTTTAAGCTATTACATGGTTAATAACTGTCAGGGACATTTCATTTTGTTCAGGGTGTTAATGTTGTGAGCCTGAGTCTGATTTGCTGTTCTTTGGGAGTAATAAACTCTACTATACTGTCAGTCCTGCACTGACACATACAGTGCAGGTACTTCTCACTGAAGCTATACTGTGTACACATTACAGTTTGCTGCATTGAGCTGCAGGTATTGACTGCAGTGGGCGTTTTGAATGCAGTGTGCCTGTTTGCTTTATGGTATGAATAATTAGTGTAACACAGTATTCATATCAGCAGTGGTTGTAGTGTGAATACAGACAGAGGAAATAGGTTTAGCAGGAAAATCACACTGAAAAAAATGTTGTAAATCTTTGATGATGGTGCAGCAGCTGCACATGTTTTGATTCCATCCATTTGTGACAGACCCAAAATCATTGTTGAAATATAGCTTTAAAAAATGAAAAGAATCTCCCACTGTTATCAAACGCAAACCCACTTCCACTGGTGCACATGTACACAGACACGCTCTATTCTCATAATGCTACCTGAAGGTGTCATTTAGGAGTTCTACATAAAGTGCCTCACCCTGGCATCATTGCTTTTCCTCCTCCTACTTCCCCTCATCCGCTCCTCCTCCTCCTCACACCCCTCTGTCTCTGAGCGCATTGTTAAGACTCTCCAATAACCAGATAAAGGAGACGCCGGGGAACCTGGGCCGAGACATCAAGAGAACAAGGAGAAAATGGGAGGGAGAGATTTTTTTTTTTCTGGGTTATACTGTAGAGTGTTCGTGTGTGTGTGTGTGTGTGTGTGTATCTACTGTACATGCTGTTGAGGGATATATCTGTGTGACTCCACACACTTTTTATGCTTTGGAAGGGTTTTTTTTTTTTATCTCAAATGAAGGAGGAGGGAAGGAATGAAGTGGGGGAGGAAGAGGAGGAGAGAGGGAGAGAGAGAGAGAGAGAGAGAGAGAGAGCTGGTCTAAAGACTTGGAAGAGAAGAGGCAGGCCT
This sequence comes from Scomber scombrus, assembly GCF_963691925.1. NCBI lineage: Eukaryota > Metazoa > Chordata > Actinopteri > Scombriformes > Scombridae > Scomber > Scomber scombrus. The sequence goes on from NC_084990.1 coordinate 4,138,246, forward strand.
GGGAGACTGGAAACGGGAGATAGGGGAATGACTGCACGCTGCCACTAAAAATGGGATATATGGAAGAGTGTGTGAAAATAAAACCGAATGCACAGCCTGGAGTGACTAGATAAAACATCTTTATTCAAGAAGTTTGTGAAAAGGTGGAAACGACTTGTACACTTAGAAAAATATACACTTTAAACGATCAATTAAGAATGTGTTGAGAAAAAACACGGACACAGTGTAGGTGATGTGGCAAATGTGTGAAATCATCTGTTAGTTCAATTTATTGTGATATTTATAACACCTTAAAAACTCACAGATATAGAATATTACAAGAAGCTGTGCTCTGTATAATTGAAAACTGAATTTCACTACATGTCCCTGTATTGTCTGGAATGCAGATGTAGTTTAACGGGAAATGAGGAGGATGATGTTTGGAACACGCTGCTCTTCTTCAGACTAAAGCTAAATGTATCTTAAATAGATCAAGGCTCAGGTCACATGACATGTCAGTCCCGTTCCATATTATTTTGGATCTTCTCACTGGATACTTTCACACTTCGAGATTCAAATGAGGATTTTAAGAATATAGAGACGCCTCTTTTTTTTTTTTTTTTTTTTTAAATCTAGCCATATTAGTAGTATGACTGCTACAGGCCTGATGACATCCTATCTATGTGTAGAGATTTTTTGTACATTATTATTAAAAACATTATCATTATACATGTTTCTGTTTTTGTTTGTAGCTGTTTTTTGTTTCTATCATACATGTCTGTGTATTATGTGTTGGATTATCTTCTTATATGTTGACATTTGTATGTATGGAACAAGATTGACACATTGTTGGCATCCTGACTAGTCTAAAAAGAAAGAGAAAGAGTGAGGGAACAGGCAGAAAACATGAGAAGCAAATGAAAAGTAGAAAAGAAGCAAGATCAAGAGGAAAAGTGCATTAATGAGAGAAACACACATTTTCCCTGTTTATGTGATAATTTGTGTGTTAAATTGTCCACTTTGCATGTCCTCTTTCATAACTATTCATTAAATTCATTCTAACATCAGAGTCACAGCACAGTTAATGATGAGAGCAACACAATGACTGTTTCTCTGTGTGTGAACATTGTGTCTCGTAGCTGTTATGAGACTAATTGATCTAATCTTTATGGTTCATAGTTTGGTTGCTGAGTTCAGTCAGTAGCACAAGTACAGAAGAGTCATGGAGTCCTATCAGTCTCAACTTTATTAACAGCAGAAGTAAAAAAAAAAAAAAAAAAAAAGAAGAAAAGAAAGAAAGCTGTTCATATGATTGTATCGGGCCGATGCAATTTCTGCAATAATCCTAATGTTTCTCACCTTGTACACGGTCACATAGTCGACTAATTAATGTTACACAGCAGTGTTCGTACTGCAGTGTGTTTCAAGGGTAAGACATGGGACGCTACTTTTGATAAATTGGAAAAAAGAAGCAGATGAGGTGCTAGAAAGCTGAATAATAACAACCAACCAGTGTGGTGTGTGTGTGTGGAGGTGTGTGTTGAGGTGTGTGTGGTTATACTGTAGCAGCCTGGTGGTGTTTGCAGGTGAGTTAATGAAGGTAAACACTGGTACTTCTCAGAGGCTGCAGATTAATCAACATATCAGTCCTGTTGACTTCAGAATGAACTGAAGGAGATTTTCATACAGTATAAAGCAGCTGTTTACAGTAGATACTGTAAGAATCACTCCCATTCATTTACAGATCAATGCAGACTGATTTACTGGCTCTCCTGCTTTATACTACTTTAAACATTATTTTGTTTGTAGAGTGTTTAATTGAAATAAATGATTCATATTTTAGGCATTAATCTGCTGTCGCAGCACAACTGAAGCAAGTATTTAGTTTGATCCTGTTGATAAAATCACCAAAGCAGCAGCAAATTAAAGTTGCGTCACCAAGGCTGCATTAATACCCCCAGGGGCCCCTGGACACTGAAGCTCATGTTTCCTTAAGAACTATTATTTTATTGTGACTGGATAACGCTGCTGTCGGGTGGAAACCTTGTAACTAACATTTAACTCACTTTTTTTTTTTTGGACATACTAAGTTTCAAACAGTGATCATAATTATCAACATCAAGAGAATGGGTGAAGCCTTGTGTCTTACTTCTGTAGAGCCCAACAAAAAAATCACTGAGGGCCCCTTTATGCTCCAGGGTCCCTGGGCACTTGCCCAGATTACCTGTATGCTAGATCCAGTCATGTGTGTCACAAATAGACATAATTATGAGGTGTTTTAAGGGCAGCGTCTAGGACCAAATTTTAACCAAAATATTGTAGCTGTCTTTGTGTGTCTTTTATTGCTCGTGAATTCAACTTTTCATTCGTAGAAGGATATGCAGTTCAAAAGTTACAAAGTCTCACTTTAAAATATTTGGTCCACATGGGATCCAACCCTGTTAACACCACCAGCCTCTAAACATCTGCTAAATCTGCAGAAGCAAAGCAACTCCAGCTAAGGTCCACTTGGAAGGGTTTTCTTTGGTCTTCAGGTTGAAGGTCCACACGTAGGTGGGTCCCCTCTGGCAGGTCTTGTAGACGGGACACTGGTAAACATTCCTGCTTTCCTGTTTGTCCACAGGGATGGCCCTGATGAAGATGACCGGCATGGTCGGGGTGAGCTCTTTCAGCCGGGCGTCTACAATCAAGCCGGTCTAGTAGAGGAAGAAAGTACGGTGCAGGGGAGGGAGGAAAGGGGGGGGCGGGGCGGGTGTGTGTATATGGGGAGGGGTGGTGGGGGTGACGAGCCAGTCAAGCACAGACAGAAACATTTCACTGAACTGAAGGAAGTAATAAATTAGTGCGAGGCGCTCGTCCATTACTTGTACTTGCCATTGAGGCTGCATTTAAGAATGTTCGTTTTCAAGAGAGAGAGAGAGAGAGAGAGAGAGAGAGAGAGAGAGAGAGAGAGAGAGAGAGAGAGAGAGAGAGAGAGAGACAGAGAGAGAGAGAGAGAGAGAGAGAGAAAAAAAGACATGTTTGACTAATCTCTGCTGGCACAAGCGATGTTAGACTTGCAGAGAGAAGCTGACATTGTGCTACCCTTGAAAAGTGGTGAAAGTCGGCAGAGTTTGAGCTGAAGTCAAGCTGCTCTGCCTTAGAATACACACTGTATAAACACACTGAAACTGAGTGGTCTGTCTCATTAATTAATCCTCCAACACTTAGCGGCGCCTGACAAACACAAAGTTTCCACTGTGACTTTCAGTAACGAATGTAAATCCTGACGACTTTGGGAGAGCTCGGAGGACGACGCTCTAATTGCGTCTGCTGTAAAACTTTTTAAAAGTGTTAAATACCAATAACTGTGTGTCCAGGTAGTAAATACAAATGATGGGGATTTTAAAAACGGGCCGTGTGGGCTCATTGAGATTCATGATAAATTAGTTTTATGACGCTGTGTGTATTCACTGTTACCAGCAGAACAGAGAGATAGTTTTATTGTTTAATCCCACAACATATTGAGGGGGAAAAAATGGATTAGTTTGGCACAAAGCTGGAGTATTCATCACCATTAAGAGGTGTCCATCACATGAAGACATGAACACACACCCTTCCCCACAAGATGTTTATCACACTCAGTATCTAGCAGTCTCTGAAGAAGAAGCGAGGTTCATTAATATAGATGAGTAGGTTTAAATCTTTGACTTTTATTGCTGCGTACAGCTGTGTCCAGATGTGGTGCTGCTTTACTCTCCTGTTCACACTCTGCTGGCACAGGACTGGCCTTGAGGACGTGATGAGGAGGAGGAGGGTGAGGAAGAAGCTACCCGGCCCGTCTGTCCGCCTGTCTATTTGCCTGCGTCTCCCCACTTTAATGAAGAAAAAAAAAAGGGAACCGCTCCTCTTAAGGGCGAAATAAGTGTTCAACTGCACACTCTGCACATTCCCTAATTAAGAAGTCTACAGGGATGCTCCTTGAAAGCTGGGCAGCGTTATACAGTAGCTGGATGTATGTAGATAGATAGGGCCCTGGGAAGCTGAGTAATGCGCTGCGCTCCGAGAGCTCAACACAAGATGCAAAGCAGAAAAATAAACCGCAAAGGGGACGTGGAGTCCCTGTAGAGGGGGAGGAAAAATCGGAAGTTTCTTTACTCAACTCGGTTTAAAAGGTGCGTTTCGAGGGTAAGCTCACCTTATGTTCATGTGTGAGTCTGTCATCCATTATCAGAGGTAAGTGAGGAGAGGGATATTATGGTATATAAGGTGCTTGTGAATCAAAGTAACTCCTGTTTTTTGTTTATTTTCTATCTAAACTGTGTCATAATATGGTAATTAGAAATTTGCCAACTCTGTGACAATCAGCTGAAAATAGAAGTGAATGAATAATTAATTTACCTGCGTGTCCCAGCGTGCTCCCTCCATATACAGCCCGTGTACATAAGCTCCTTCACGTGGCGGGGAGCTGAAGTCTTCACGGTTCTTCTTGGTGACATCACACTGCAGACCCATGCTGTCCAGAGGCCACTCGTTCCTATTGTCCAAACACAATAAGATTTACTGTATCATGCTAAGTAGCTTTAATCAGACTAGGTGCTGCGCCTCTACTGTGCTGTACCTTCGAGCCATGGCCTGCATGATGGCTGTGAGGAAGGACTGTGGGTTGAAGAAGCCAGCCAGCCACACCGCAGAGGGCAGGACAAAGTCAGTTGACCAGGCTTCCAGCTCCTTGATCCTGGCCAGCAGGTCTGTGAACCACAGGGCCAGGCCAGACATGGAGGGGTAAGCCCGCTTGGTCCAACTGTCTGGGACCAGGTCCAGGTAGATAGCATTCTGAAGGTTCTCCATGTCACTGGTCATAGTTAACTCTCCCTGAAGGGTGGAAGTCACAGAAAAATAGGAACATTTAACATTTGAAGTCAAAGTCAAAAAGTGATTTGTTTTTCTTTCCTTGTTAACAATAAATTAGCTTAGCTTTAGCTTCTAAGCATTTGAATGGCCAGTGCATTCCACAACAGGTAAAGACACGATGTGAACACACTTGTTATGCTAACTGTAGCTTGCAAGACAAGATGGACAGTATTTTGTTAGCGGTGATAATAAAGAAGAGCCATAACAGTTAGCAGCAAACGGCTAACTGTAGCACAGCTGACTAGCTAACCAGCTATCTAGCATTCACTCTCTTTTAACATCTTTGTTTTTGCTCTCCACCACCTGCTAAGGGGAATATCTTTATCTCTTTAGCTGCTAAATTCTCCACTATGTTCATCAGCTAGTCTATAGCTAACTGTGTCTGTTTGGCTTGAGGCAGGTAGTGTAGGCTACAGTGACTTTTTACAGCTTTTTTTCAGAGCTGAAGGTGAACCAAAGTTGCAGTTAAACAGTGAACTGAAACTCACCATAAAGCTCAGTAAAGCTGGCGAGTGTCTGTATATACAAATGAAGCTTCTCACATTTACACACTGTCATCTGATTGATTTTTATGATGGAAAAATAAAAAATCAATTATAGCCTCTAAAAAAAAGATCTGCTTTAAAAATCAGATCTTTATGCTATAGCAGGAAAACTGCAGTTTTAGATCAGTTTTACTTCTGTTGCTTTGATTTGACTTCTCCAGTGTTTACTTGAATGAACAGGCGGCGTGCAGATATTAGAACAATCTGTTATACAATTTGGCTTTCATCCTCTTTCTGATCAGCTGAATATGATTTATTTTAATTAGGAGGACTGTTCTCAATGTTGTCATCCTCTTTTGTACATTGAAGTCCTTTGCTAGTTTGTGAATCCTCATTACAGGAAGGAACCCAGACTTCGGCGTGTCGCTTCCTGTTTGTCTCGACCGCCGAACATCGGAGGTGACACCTTCCAGCCGCGCGAGGTGCTGACTGCTACCAAGCCCCCCCTTTCAGAAACTACTGATGCATACATAAACCTGGAGACAATAAGAGCGTCAGATAAGGAAATATGCTGGAAGATAGAGAAGATGGCAATGAAAAGTAATGAGACAGCACACAGAGTGAAAACAGTGGTGTCCTTCACCAACTGATACTGTAGCTGATGTATAGATACCCATATGTGACAGTCATAACAATTCTTTATGAGGGTGATAAGGTTCTGTAGATTTATCTACATCGGAGCGTTCCTTCACCGTTGAATCCCTTTCGCCAAAAAAACCATCCCGATCCGTCAGTTGAGCCGCGGTACACTTGACATCACAGTTGCACTATGAAGCTGCAAGGCTAACATTCTCACAGTTGCTATTTATTCCACTATAAAGACGAAATATGATTCCATTTGCTGGTACAATAGTCGACATGGCTTTTAAATCACTGAGCCGATTTATTGAGGCTTGTAGTGTCGGGAGATCGAAGCCTCATAACTCCTGACAAACGCTTTTACACATTTTTTTTACCTCCTTTTTTTCCTTTTTCTCTTTTTGTTTTGTTGTTAACACACGATTCAGTCAGGCTTGACACACACGCATACACACAGATGTCTCATTCCTTTTCTGCTCCCTCTTTAAGCCAAGATCTCTGAGTCATTCTTAAAGACCGGGCTCCTGACAAACAATAGAGAGAAAGGTTTTAGTTATGCAGGAATAGTAATGCAGCCTGTCGGTGTCGACGGCAGCTGAGCCAGCGTAGTGTGAATCATACGTGTTGAGGATAATTGAGGGTTTTGTGGTGGATTTAGAGGGACGGTTTACTCAGAGTACATTTGTTTTACATTGAATGGTGTTATGCTGATGCTCGGTGTCTGCTGGGCCCGATGGGAAATTGTGGACGCACAAAGGGGTCGTTAAGATGCTTCCGGGGAGTCCTCAGCAATAGGAGAGATAGTCTGAAATAACAGTGCTCAATAAGCAATTTTTGACTTGTGTGACCTGTGTGAGCGTAATATATTTTGACATAGTGCTCCTCTGCAAGTCATTTGCAACTAATCAAATAACCAAAACCAAGTGACATGTTATGACCGTGGGACCCTTGGGGTCAGGGTCAATTGGCCACTATGCCTAGATGGTAATTTAGCCTTGGAGGCATAATGGCTAATAAGACTGCATATCTATTCTGATGATGTAAGTAATGTGTCTCTGCTCTTTTTACAGCTGAACAATGGAGTTAAAACAGTTGGTTACAAGTATTACAGCATAAGTCAAATGAAGTGTAGGTGAATGAAACTATGCCTTGAGTTAGACGTTTGTTTTATATGGTGTTTTGTCACATAACAGGGCAAATATTAAAGTTGCACTATATTTTTTAAAACAAAAGCTGTTGAATATGGGTAATGTGAATAGGGTCAAAACTTTACTGTTTTTATTTAGTCTCACTGCTCTCATCAGCCTTGTTTCAAGCAGCAGCAGGTAGTTGTATTCAGTGAAAAAGTTGTAATAAATCCACTGCACACTAACCTAAGTTAGTGATTAGCTAAAGAACATAGTGGAGCATTTAGCAGTTAAAAAGGCAGATATTTTTCAAAGAGCTAAAAGTCGAGTGAATGCTGAACTTACATATGTTAAGCATCCAGAAACACAACTCAGATGAACACACATGAATGCTAACGTTGCTGGATGCGTAAATAGGCAACTTTGCTAACACCTAATGTCAATGTTGTGTTGACAGCTTGTTTTGCTGCCCCTAACTGGCCAATAATACCATTAATTCATGCTACAGTAGACTCACAGGGCAGTCTCTAAACACCTCACTCATAGAGACTGAGGACAATCTTCCAGGTTCTGTTGGTAAAATTGGTTGGAATACAATTAGAGTTAGAGCATTACAGAAGCAATCTAAAGTCTTTAGGGCCGTTCTTCATATTGGAGCAGTAAGGCTGGGTGTAGGTACTCGATACTTTTAAGATATCAACTGAAATAAAATGATACCAAGTGGTATCCAAACATATCCCTTTAAACAATACCTGCAATTGATCCTTTTGGCACCCAGAGCTAGAAAATATGACTACTTGTATGGACTTGGAATGGCAAGTGCACAAAATGTGTAAAAATGTGAATCAATTGGTATCAGTATCACTTTAAGGGCACTGGTATCGTCATTTTTTAAATGATACCCAGCCCTATGGGGTGGAGACATACACTTCATATAGAGAAGAATTGGGGCACAGCATCATTTACAGTAAGGTTTTTCCTTGACAAAATGTAAGGTAGGTTTGCTAGCAGCCATTCATGCAATCACGTTGCATTTAGAAATCCCCAGACTTCAGAGGGTGGAGATCTGATTATCTGGTCTCGTGAGACTATGCTATAGTGGCTGTTAAATCTTCTGTAAACGACATTTGTAGCCTTTAAAAACTTTATTAAGTCATCGAAACCAATAAAGAATGAATTCATTATTTTATCTATGGAAGCATGTTAAGATGAGGTGAACTGATTGGCTGCCAGAGCAATTATTGGCTTTTTAACTTAGAAAATGCTCAGTAGAAAAAGATACAAGTGAGGAGCATAATTATCATGCTCAGCACCTCTTCTTCCAGCATCACAGTCTTCTCACCTTGAGGCCCAGGCTGAGCTCACGCAGGGAGCGTCTGATCTCCTGGGTGAGCAGGTTCATGCGCTCGCACTCCTGCAGCGCCACCACCTGGTAGGGAGTCCTCTCCTCCGCCTTCCCCAGCAGCTCGGCCATGTTAAACTCCTCCGGGAGTCTCTCCATGATCTCCTCCAGCACCGCACGCACCTTAAATATGATTTGACAGTGAAAATTATTATTTGCTCTGTGTGGATCTACTTTTTTACATCATCCTACAGTACTGTTTCTATTAAAGATACTCAGGACAAGAAAAAACTAAAGGGGCGAAAGAACACACCTTGAAATTAAAGACTTCTGAGATATTGAGGTTATTGTCAAATAAACTCAGTAGTGCCTATGTTGACAGCCTGAGAAACTGTTACAGTTTTAAATAGACAGTTCCATAAATATTCATGAAGATATATTTTTGCAACGGCAGCTCTTTGTTTTCAATAACAGTCTAATCCCTCCAGAAAATCAATGCTCACATCATATTTTGGTGGGTAAGTGATGAAAGCTAATGTCTGTGTCAACATTTTCCCAAGGCAACCGGCATTAGCGATCTATCAGTGGATTAGGTGCCGAACAAAGGATATGAGGTCATCATATCTATGGATTTTTCAGTTCAGATATCTGATCGGAGCTTGGCAGCTACTGAGCTCGCTGAATACAAAGCGGGGACCGTGTTTGGTAAACTCTGCATGGCTGTCGTCAGTTAAGACGGGGAAGCCAGAAAGGTCACACATCATAATACATCGAGGAACAGAAACACACTTACACACAACATGCTGCAGCTATAATATGTTTGATGTTAGATGGATGTTTCATGAGGCAAGAATAGCAGTTACTCCAGGCAGTGAATAAGGCACTTTTTTTTTTTAGGAAAGTCTGTTTTATCAAAGGAGGTTTAAATAAGTTTGATCTAAGTTACCATGGAAACTTACACCTTCAGACAGCTTGAGGCTGAAGCCAGTGTGGAAGTACCTTCAAGGACCATTGCCAGCTGCTACATGCTCCAATTGACTCCCATTCAGAAAGCCTTAAATTCTCCCCAGAAATACTATGTCAATTATTTTTTAAGAAGTCATAAAGTCTCAATCTTTAAATTCAGGGCCTCTAATCAATGTACTGTTGGTCAATTTGGAAATAATAAGATTTGAAGACTTATGGTTGCTGTGATGTGTACTGTGTGGGCGTGTGACAACCTTTAATATGCATTCCTTTCTCCAACTTCTGTTTTTTAATGATAAGCTGTGGTTTTTATGAAGGGTTATTTGCTGGACTTTCTCATGTCCAGGAGCAGTCTGACCTGGAGTCTTTTTTTCATCATGTGGTTGCCAGGCAACCAGCGGTTGGTAGGTGGATTTTTTTTTTTTAAAGCTCTTGGTCAAAGTCTGTTTCCACTTCTTCCAGTCAGACAGTGGTAACAATTTTCTCATCTACTGAAACTCTTGGCGAGAAATGAAGAGAGTGTGTTTCCCCAAATGTCAAACTATTATCTTTAACCAGAGTCCAGGCTGCAACAGAGTTTTCTCCAATTTCCTCCCTCACAGTCTGTAACTCTCGGTCATCAATGATGGAATCGAGCCGACTGAGCTATCCGCATACAAAGAACAGGACAGATCAAATAGCTTCAATAAAGAGCCGTAATACATAGAACATTTAAAATACTCATTCTACACAAGCAGAGTTCAGTGGACTTGAGTTAAAGGTACAGTGTGTAGCATTTAGTGCCATCTAGTGGAACAGACTTGAATTAGTGTATAATCACCTGAAAATAAGAAATGTAGTGTTTTCGTTAGCTTAGAATGAGCCTTTATATCTACATAGGGAGCGGGTCTTCTTCCTAAAGACCACTATGTTGTACTGCCATATTTGTGCAGCAGCCCAGAACAGACAAAAAAAACATTGGCTCTAGAGAGGACCGTTGACATTTTTCATGTTTTTTGCATCTTTTGCAACCACAGTAGGTTCTCCAGTACACTTGGAAGGGGAGGGGAGAGATATTCAATTGGTTGTTATATGCAATCTCACCACTAAATGCCACTTAATCCTTCAGACTGGTCCTTTAATCTCTACTTTTTATCTGAGTCTGAGGTCACCGCTGGTCTTTTTCTTTGTTAGTAATGATGGCTTTGCTCTAATATTCTCCATATTAATGTTTAATATGATCTTCTCTGACTGTGAATATCATATCTTTGTCTTTTTATATAAGATTTCTTTATAGTGAATTCATCATCAGTGCTCGAAGTCCAAGGTTCTGGTTCAGATTTATAGATGAACCCTTCTTTTCTGAGCCTTCATAAATCATCATCCCAAGATTTCTGAACTTGGTGAAAGAAAAAGTTAATTTTGCTGTATCACAACCAGAGCAAATATTACCAAAATTGCAACTCTCTCTTCTGATTGACAGAGTTTTGGACTGAACAAAAAGCAATTATCCTGGATGAATAGTGTCTTAATTCATGCTTAAGACTCATCTCATTGTTCACTAGCAGAAAAATAAACACATTCTTTCTTTCTCACAACAAAATGATTGTAAAGAAATCTTTTTGTTGTCTTTACGCTGCTTGTTTTCAAGCTACGGTAAGCATAACCAACGTTTTAACCAAACTAATACTCAAGACAAGCAAGACCCTTATTTATAGTATTAAAAAAAGTGACATTTGTTCCATTGAGCGAGTGTGCGACCATGCACACACTCTCTGACAGAATATATGTTTGAAGCTTTTTACACTCAAATAAGCTTTATTTCAGTGCAGAAGCAGAAAATGCCATCCCTGTTGAAAAAAAAAAATCACCCTGGGTGCTGTCAGAGGCCCCAAACAGCTGGTCTGCAATTTATTTCCAATTCAGTGTGCAGCAGCGACAGAAAATGTCACCTGTTGTCATCACACATTTAAGATTCGCTGCTCTTTCTCAGAATTTAGTACGTCTGTCGACTTGGTGAAAGGCCGTGGTTTACATATTTGCTGGGGATGTCTTCTGTCGGGATCGCAACTCGAGTTCAAACACTACTCTTCTATCTCCTGACACCTGGCTGATCTGCGGCTGGGTCACTCATGCCTCCTGTAGACAAATATCTTTCTAATCAACACCACTGGATTTTAAATTCTAGTGAAAGCCTTTTCAAAAATGATAAAAAATAACAAATATGTCAGACTGAATTTTGTGGAAATGTGACATGTTGTATTGGACACAGTGCAGCCACAATAAAACATGAATGGGTTGGGTTTGGGTGTCTGACTCATATATCATACAGGCACAGGTCAGTAGCTTTAACTCTGCTTCCATGCACACATTTGATTGTAATATTTACAGACATTTAGTCACTTCTTATCCAAAAGAAATATATCAAAGTCTCTATTCTAACTAATACAGGTTAACATGCTGTTATCAGGTTTAAAGGATCCTGTTAATTGAATCTAGCTAATTAGATGCTTTAAACATGGTTACAGTAGATTGATTTGTCTTGAATAACAATGTGCTCTCATTTTCAAATAAACATCAGTAGAGACTTCCTCATTCATGATTAACTGAGTAAGTAGGGGAGCCTCCCAGCATGCACTGGAGCAATAGATTCATGGACATAAATCTAATTTTATCTGTACTGATACATGAGTAATCATGTTCTACATTATGTTACAAAATGTTTCCAGTTTCCACATTGCTCTTGTTGTCATAGTTATTGTGAGTGCATGATGTTGTGGTCATATTTAAGCAGATTTAATCACATGGCCAAGTATTTTTTATAACAGGTCTGTCACAATAATAATGTTATAGACTAATCATTGACATCATCATGTCTACAGGGACATGAACTTGATAATTTTTTTGACCTCATTATTTCCACACTTCACATTAGCAGCTAAGAGGCTATTCATGTCACATTGACTAAGCTAGTAGTGTCCTCCATTCCTCACTGTGTACGTCCTGAATGGAGACTGTAGAAGAATTAAAGGTAAATAACTCTGTCCCCAACCATAATGACAGTCTGTGTTTTTACACAAGTGTAGAGCCCACTCTCCAATCCCATCACCATTGCATTATTATGCTATTATATTATCATTATATCAGTGGTATAAAATGATCTTCAAATGACAATTATATCATTTATCGCGATTATTTCTGAGACAATATATCGTCCAACAAGAGTAGTTATCGTGACAGACCTAATTTATAATGATAGAATTTACACTCTATTTTATAGAACTGATCTATAACTGATCTATAAATGATCAATTTATTTGAATTTCAATTTGATTGGTTGTTTAAATTCAAGAAAATACATTTTATACTGAAAACTAGTACAACCCATAAATTAGTGTTGATATATGATGAGAAATTCCTGTCATAATATCATTGTTCAATATAATAAACTTTGACTGTCAAAGTTTTAATTTGGTTCAATCCTCTTTTAAGGACAATTTTATCTATTTTACCTGTCAGACACCTTGTATCTCCATTTTTCCCCATAAATTAATGCTATGCTCATCCTGTCTGTGGATTTTACAAATATTTAACTAATGAAAAGTATTAAAAGAGCTTGTCTCAATCTTGTAACTCGACTGGATCCATTGAATCAATTTTTTCCTGAAAATGTATGGTTTTGGACATACAAGGTTTTCATCCGACAGCGATGATATATGAGTGTTATATTATAGTGATAGTTGTGTGTTTTATCATATATGAGAATTATAGTAAAAAATGACATCAATGAGATTATATAATTTCATGATTTCATCTCAAATCTTCACTCCTACAAGAAAAGTCATTTATATGTAGAAATGAGTTCATATGTGGGTGTTTGCCCTAAAACTCTCGGTCATCAATGATGGAATCGAGCCGACTGAGCTATCCGCATACAAAGAACAGGACAGATCAAATAGCTTCAATAAAGAGCCGTAACAAGCTGATATCATATATGATACTACAGCAAATACGTGGAATAAGAGGAGTTTTTCTCTAATCTTAAAAGAAAAGAGGGGAAAATGGATGTTAAGGCTTTAAAAACTGTGCACTCAAAACTTTGAATGACAATGCAAATCCGCTTGAAGTCTTGGATGGTCGCAAAAAATCAAACAAATCCAATGAATAGTGATGCAGTACCCAGAGACAACAAAGTGGGTTTTTGAGATCTCCTGCAGGATATGAATAAGTTATGTCCAAACTGATGATGCAAGAAAAAATCAATCATTTGTTGTTGTTGTTTTTGTTGTCATTGGGGGGGGAGGGAGGATTAATCATTTATATCCTGGAACACTGAAGAAAATAAAAGTGGAATCTAAACATAATATAAGAAAAATCTTATCAAGCCTTCGTACAGATGACCTGTGTAGTGAGTAAAAATGACATTCAATATGGACAAAAATATATCCTTGTTTTTGTGTAATGTGGTCTGAATGCTGCGTTAGCCAATCACATTCAAGCAAATGCACATTCTGGCTGGATTACTTTGTAACTTCACTGTATTTTTATCATTCATTGTGATGAAAGTTCAAAGAAATGCCACCTTGACTGTCATCTTTCTAGAGTAGTGAAGTCTTGTCTCCTGGTATTAATAAAGCCCCCCCCCATCCCCTTTTCTTCTTCTTCCTACAGTTGCATGTCTGAGCTTCACTGTGCAGAGTTATGTATGTGCAGAAATTGTTTTCACGTTCATTTGCTGAAGCTTGAACATGATTTATGATATCATAACCAGCTCGGAGCCAATCGTGGTCCCTTTCACACAGTGTGATATGGAAACAGTGCTCAAACTCTGAGAATGGACTTTACAGTGAAGGAGGAGACATCTTGTATACAATGGCTCAACTTTTGACATGAAAATATGTAAATATTCAGAGATTTTGGAGTTCTTAATGAGGGAGAAGGAAGAGATGTGATTTTCAGGACTTTAACGAGATAATTGACATTTTTGGTGGAAAAGCCAAATTAGACACAAATTAAAAGTGGAAGTAACAAATTACTGTAGTTTTCAAAGTCAGTCATTTTACGTTTACTCAGTGGTGTGAAGTCATGGGCAGCAAGGCTAGCACTGCTAGCCATGTCAAAAATGTTTTTTTTTTACTGTTTTTTCCATAATTAAAAGGTCATTCTGAAATGTATCTGGAGTCAGTTACTTGTTCAGTATGCAACTTTATCCAGAAAACGAATGGTTATATTTTGTGGAGCTCAAATCTCCTATGTCCTATAAACGCATCACAGCTCCTTTCCTTTTGTTGAATTTTGGTGCTGGCCCTGACTGAAACACCACCGCACACTACTGCGTTTAAATAAAGTAAAGTAGTTAATAACATTTGTACATTAAATTATTTATTTGGGCTTTAAAATGATCGGATACTGTGAGATTGGACCAGATACCAATCAAATACATTGCATAAAAAACAGGCCAATCAGATGTGCTACTAATTCACTCGCCTACAACGTGGCAAATAAATGACTTTTTTTCATGTATCCTCTTCACTCAACGAGGCAGACAAATATCTAAACATGTAACACACCTCTCTTCCTTTCTCACTTCATTGCATGGGATGCATGTGTAAGGTCAACTTTGGGCTACTTTTTACTTTTACTTGAGTCATTTTTTAAACAAGAGCTTTTACATGAGTACAATTTCAATCAAGTAACAGTAACAGTACTTCTTGAGTAGGATATTTCAGTCTTCTTTACACCTCTGCACACATTATTCTTCAAAGCAGAGGATTTATCTTAATACATGTCTAGAGTGGATATTTAAACACTACAGCGTTCGATAAGCCTTCAAACCCACAGATCTATTACTGAAACGTTACTTATATCTGTTACTGTTTTTTTCCATGCAGGGCTGTTCTCTGTTACAACACCTGCTAATGCTTGTTGTGGCTGAATGGGAGCAAATTCCTGCAACCAGGTTTCAAGATATTGTGGAGAGTGGAGGCTGTTTTAAAGGTGGACTAATACATCTGGTTTAGAAAACGAGATATTTTAACCCTTAAGCTACATTCACACAAAACGCGATGTCGCGCGATTAGACGTGAATTTGCGCCGGGCGACGCGATAACGCGACGCAATGGACGCAATGCCGCGAAAATCGCTCGCGTTATCTAGTAAAAATTATCACTATTTAAAAATCCTGTCTAGTGAAAATGGGCGGGCTCACAACACGCGCAATGACGCGAATTTTACATTATGGTCACAAAATGGTCACGCGTCGAAACTCGAGCAATAGCGCGACAGATTCTCATTTGTTTGCATTTGTCGCGTTCATCGCGTTTGGTCTGAACGTAGCTTTACACACTGTTCAGGTCAAATTTGACCCATTTTGAAATGTGACAGCTGTGAAAACATCCCAAATGTCTTTTACCCTGCAATTTTACTTTTCCTAAAGTGGCCCAAATTGCACAAAAATGAAAATATACTAAAATGTTATACATTTGTATAGGTACTACACATTCATTGAGGCTGTTCTGGGTCAAACTTGAGCCGTATCTATTGACATGTGTTTTAGTGAAATGAATAGTTAATAGTTTTAATAAGATAGTAGTTATGAGAATTTCTTTTAATGATGTAGCAGTGAAGACTGATGGCTCTAATAGTTATACAATAAACTCCACACTTCCATAAAGTTATTGTCATTTTCACTTTACATAAAATTCATTTACATCATTATTACTATGTTATATTTTCATGTCTTAGGTAAAATAGGACATGATATTGTGTGATAGAAGATGTTTTTTCTCCCAAAATGAGATAAAAAATACACTCTCTCTGCTCTCTGAAACATGAATCAAGGTTTAATCACATTTATTGATCAGTCAGATCGACTATTGATCTGTGGTTTAAAGTTTGGTAAAGACACTTTTTATGAGGGGATTCTTAGACCGGGTCAAAACTGACCCAGAACATACTGTGAGGGTTTAGAATATGAACAGTATGTTAGGGTTAATAATCAGATCTGGATACCCACACACTTTACACCTTTGACCACGCAGTGTACAATAAATATTGTATATCCATCATTTAGGAAATGGACAATGGCTGGATATACATGATGATTTTAATAAAAATATAAATATCTGCCACTTCATGTATCAGGTTTTTTTTTTACCTTCTCCTCCCGCGTCGTCCCTCCTCCCTCGCCAACTCCTCCGTCTCTGGGCTGCATCTCCAGCACCGTGCGGAACAGCTTCTCCGAGGTCTGAGTGAGGAAGCCGATCTCTGCGTTGGGATGAAGGCCGTACAGGTAGGGAGACTCGGCAGGTAGCGCGTCGTCGATGTACTGGAGCACAAGAAATGCATGAGTGGAAATCAAAACTCTAATTTATATAGATGTCTTTCTGCAAAGTAAGACCATTTAAATTCAAGTTTTAAACAATATTTTACCACCAACCCCTGAGTGAGAATTAGATTAGTTTAAATTAATAACATGGAAATTGGCAACTCCAATTACTTCCTGATAGAAAAGTACCAAAGTCTTTTTTTTTTTCTTTTTTCTTTTCCCCTCCACGCAGGTGTTTCTTCTAAAGTACTGCTGACAAAGGACGAGAATGAATCCGTCTAAATGATGAGATATTTCTGGGTGAGATTCAAACACTCGGGATCAATTGACAGACTGCTAATGAACATAACAAGGAGAAGGAAATGTGGCATTTTCCATCTGCTGGGTCCATAATGAATATCAATGTGCTTTTAAATTAGTGCCGATGAAAGTGGAAGCTCAACTGAAAAAGGTGCTTTTTGAGGGGCACTTTACATTAAATAATAAAAAAAAAGCTCTTCTACTCTTCTAATCATAATGTCCTGATGAAAGTTTTGATGGAAAATATATTGGCCTTTAATACAGAAACACTTAGTAGTCAGCTTTTTTTGATCTCTTCTGTACTTGCTGGCTAACTTTTGCTGATTGCGAACACCTGCGTGTGTTGTTTGAAAGGAGAGTAAAACTGCTGAGTCATCAAGTCACCCCCCCTCCTCCCTTTTGTGCCTATCCCGCCGCTCTCCTCTACTGTAGGTTGGCTCCAGATGGTTGGGGAGGGAGGTGACGGCCTAACAGACCACCCTCCGGGGACCCGAATGATTTTACAGCTGCCGTTTCTTTGGCCAAATCTCACTCCCTCAGCTCTCGGCTTAAGCTGACAGCAGAATGCAAAAAAAAGCCAAAACGCTCCGGCCCTTTCCTGCCGGAGTCACTATGACAGCCAGGATGTGTCCGCTGAGCAGCGCCCGGGCTGAGGAAAAAATTAAACACGAGTACCACTCTGAGCTTCCTCCGGCTCCCCGAGGACCACACGGAGAAAATCTGGACTGTCTGCTAGGAACACATTTTCTGAACTACTGTTATTCATAAAAAAAATGTTGGCAGTTGTCCGTTTTCCTTAAGGGACGCCAGGGAAGCTGTTCCCTGCTGTCATAAGATGAAGCTTTTAAAGCGCAACTCTGTTTCTCTGTCCAACTTCCAAACAGAGATGACCATCATATACTTGGCTTAGTTCAAACTTTCTGTTAAAAGTTAGAATAATGCTGAACATCTTGCTGTTGGTGGCAAAAAAAAAGATTTGAAAAAACAAACACTTTATTTTGGCTAAAACTAATGCCACCCATACATCAATGGAAGGACAGATTAATGATAGTTTAATCATGGAAAAAGCAAAACTACATGTAAAGACTGACCTTTCTTAAACCAGTGGGCTCCTGTCATTGCTTATTTAAATTACCAGGATGATAAGTTGTACTCACTTAAATGTGAAAACAGCAAGGATTTTTTTTTCTCTCCATAATTTATTGATCCATTAACTATTTTTTAAGGGTGACTCCTCTTTACGTGGATGTACTGGGTGCCATGATTTATAATTTCTATACATTTTGTGTTGTTTTTGTTTTAATTTTTTCACAAGATAGTTGTGTACAATACACATTTGCAGAAATAAATAATGTACATATATACATTGAAAAAAAGGTAAAATAACATTGTATGACAAGTAAGGTGAGGTACACTGAGGTGAGGTGGTAATCTAATGCCTCCAGCTGTTTCTGAAGTGCTATTAAAGCAAAGTCAGGCTTCATTACGTCAACATGCTCACAGTATCAGATCATGTATGTTGTATGTACTGTATATTCTAAGCATAAGAAATGTTTAACTGTCAGTTGCTGTAGGTTGGTTAACAGGTAGTTTCATTTGAAGCAAAACGGGAAAATGATGAAATGAATTGATTGCATTGTTAAAAAGAAAAAGTTCATCCTTGATCGTGGTAGTTTAGACCAAATAATCTTTATTTGCTTTCAACCACATCTCAAGGTCTTCATCAGCAGATAGAATTAGATTTTTTGTCATGACTCAGTTGTCATTGAATCTAGTGAAGATGATTTGTAAGGAATTTAGATAGATTTAGTTCTTCCTGTATTTGTGTGTTGAAATGTTCATATTATCACCTTATAATGGCGAAATTTTACATTCATGCACTTAACAGACATGGAACAACATATTAGCATCCATTTGAAGTTGTGTTTTTGGCTATCTTTGGCATTCACTCTCTCTCCTTTTTGCTTTGGTTTAATCTCGATTTTCAGAGTTACTTACAATAATGGCTCTTTAGCTGCTAAATGCTCTACTATGTTCACCAGCTAGTTGCTAACCTGTGTATCTGCTGTTTGCTGCTGAACAGGTAGACCACAGTTGGTTTTTAGAGCTTTTGTACTGAGAACAGCCACCTGCTGTGTTTTTGAACAGTCTTGATGAGAGCAGTGAGACTCAACTAAAACATTAAACTTGTGGACCATAAAAAAACAGTGAGCTGAAAGAAGTTATAATAATGGCTGGTAACTCTTTGTGGGTTCATCATGATGAGTAATACCCTTCAAAATATACAGAATCATTTGTAAAAAACATTGATGAATGCAGCTTTAAACTCTGCTGAAGTCTAAATGTTTGTCTGGATAAATGAATGCACTGATGTTCTGTTCCGGTATTTCTTTCTGTTTATCCAAAGGCATGCTGGGATACACTCCTCCACTTTTAATGGGAGTGAGAAAGTTCCACAAAAACCAATCTCTAAACCACTTTACTGTACATGAATATAAATATTGTGCATCCCATGACTCATCTGCCTCGGCTCTCTCTCACTTTCATGCCTTTCAACTTTTTCCGTTAGCTAAACTTTGTGATCTCAGCTTGCTAACGTTCAAGTTTGCTTCTCAGACTGGCAAAACTCTCTTTCCACCCACAGAGCAGCTCCACCTCTGAGAAATGTATTTATCTCCAACTACAATCTGTTATGTCCAGGGGACCCATATGGGAAGAGTTTTATTGTTATTGATCTGGCATAAAATTGTAGAACTTTACACTGTACACAGGGAATAGTGAAAGAATGCTTTTAATTTTAGAAATTCAATTTTAGCAATATTAAACCACTGATAATTTGCTGGGGGGGCCACATAGCCACCATTTTCCTACATTCTTGTCATGTCTTTATTACTATTTCTTTTCCCACTTGTGTTGTATCCTGTTGATCAAATTAACATTTGATGAAATCCGGCTTGAAACAGGAGTCTTAGTCTTATAGGCCTCACCTGGTGGTAGCTGTTATAGTCCATGTTACCCGGCAAGGGGAAGCCAGGCGCCAGGCACAGCTCTCCCTCCATCATCTCGGGTTTGATAAACTCTTCCAGGTAGGTCCGACAAAGACGGCGGTCCCAGTCGTCCGTGATGTGACCGCCGTACATGATCTCGCCGAACAGGTAGCGCAGATCGTCGTACGGTACCTGGGGATTAGAGACGGGGGTTCTACTGAGGTCATATGTGTTTAGATTTCCAATTAAGATTAGCAATGGTAAATGGACTGCACTTATATAGCACTTTTCTAGACTTTTTGACCACTCAAAGTGCTTTAACACTACATGTCACATTCACCCATTCACACACTGTTGGCATGGGCTACCACGCAGGGTGCCAACCTGCTCATCAGGAGGGAGGTTAACATTCACACACTGTTGGCGCAGCCATCAGGAGCAATTTGGGGTTAAGCATCTTGCCCAAGGACACATCGACATGTGGACTGAAGGAGCCAAGATCGAACCACTGATCTTTCGATTGATGGACGACCCGTTCTACCTCCTGAGCCACAGCCGCCCCAAATAGTCATCTTTTGCTTGGGAATAGTAAAAAAAGGCACAAAGACACACCTTTGGATTGGCCTCCAGGTAGTTGTACAGGACGTTGATAGAAATGGTGAGGTCTCCGGTGTTAAAGGGGTACGATCTGTTCCACCCCTGAGGACCGAACTTCCTCCTCTCTGCCACCACGGCATGAAAGTAACACAGTGCGAACAGGATGCTCTTAAACTCGTTCTCCCGCGCGCACATTTCCAACGTGTCCTGCCAAACAAAGAAAGAAAAGGAGCGACGCAGTTAAAAAGTTGTTTCAGTCGAGGGCCCCCCATGATCTGTTTGCGGTTGCGGCGCGTTAACAGACAGACAATGAGATGACATGATGGCAATAAACCGGGCGATGAGATTCCCTTTTAATTGTCGCGACTTGTCAGGTGCTTTCAGCCTCCAACCGTCTCCCTGGCTCATTATTCCAGACAGGCAAATACAATTTTCTTTTTTTTTTTTAAAAGAGCTGGACGTTAATGGCATTGTAATCTCTGGAGGGAAGAAACAGTTAAATAAGCATGCCAATAACCCCTATGGAAATAGGAAGGCTAAATTCTCTTTATTCCATCATGTGCCATGGTGAGTGCAGTTGGTGAAGGCCCTTTCGCTTCCCCTCCTGCTGCTGCAGC
Organism: Scomber scombrus; assembly: GCF_963691925.1. Classification (NCBI taxonomy): domain Eukaryota; kingdom Metazoa; phylum Chordata; class Actinopteri; order Scombriformes; family Scombridae; genus Scomber; species Scomber scombrus. The sequence goes on from NC_084990.1 coordinate 4,159,484, forward strand.
AGCGCCCCCCGGGGGAGCTGACTCCTACGATGCACATGCATGCACACAAGTACAGTGCAGTCTGACTACACACACACACACGAACACACACACACACATCCCTTTCTGAGATTTAGTTAATATTCTGCACGGTACTCCTCTGCTCAACACAGCTGAAAGAGATGCATAGCCTCCCTATTCATGACCTGCGGACTGGAGAGAACCAACATGCAGGCAAGTCGGATCGCCAGGAGAGAAGAGACGCACACACACACACACACACACACACACACACACACACACACACACACACACACACACACACACACACACACACACACACACACACACACACACACACACACACACACACACACACACACACACACACACACACACACACACACACACACACACACACACACACAATCTGAACTGATGGAGGTCTGACCTGAGAATTTTGAAAGATAAGCAAGGACGATCATTTTCAGTAAACAGGGAATTGCGAACCCGTACCAGCTTTTTTTTCTTTCTTTTCATAACAGTATTATACATCTCAGTAAAAAGCTAAACTATTGTACCATAGAAAGCATTGTTCATTTGAGCCCAGCCAGACTCCATCTCGCAGGCTTCTGGGGAAAAGTGGAGCTGTGCACATCTCCCAGTGAAAAGGTCAAGAGGAAAGAAACTGTCATTTCTCTGGCTTAGCGCTGGCTTTATCCGCGCGGGCGAGCTATTACAGAGAGTTAGCCTAACATTGATTAGCTTTCACTGAGTACACATGACTGGAATATTCGCCCCCCCCCCCCCCCCCCCCCCCCCCCCCCTCCCTCTCTATCCTTACCACGGTGGACCTCCCTGTTGCTCTGAATCAGGCGAGAGGGTTGGGTGGGTGATTGGGGGCGGGGTGTTGGGGGGGGGCTCACAAGCACGCAGCACTTATCAGACAGATAGACATCGGCAAACTAAGGATTGTGGAAATGGAGCGGGAGGAAGGCGAGCGCTCAGGTAATGGTGCAGAGGAAGATGCATTGGCGGCGGAGCACCGAGGTAATGGTGAGGCTTAGATAGAGCCGCGTGATAAGGTGGAGAAAAAGCTGGGAGAGGCCGCTGCGGCGCACTGATACATTCTAACAATGAGGTGGAAGGGGTGGTGGTGGTGTAGGAGCTTGATATTGTCTCGATGCTTTCTGATAACAAACAAACAAAAGGAAAAAGTAGCAAATTGACTTTGTTGTGATCTCTCCAATCCGCACGTAATACTGCCGGAACCACACAAACTTTTAGCATTAGTGTGTGCGGCGTTCGACATCTGTCCTCCACGGGTCAGAGGCAATTCCAGGGTGAGTGAAAGGTGACCCCCTCCAACCCCCCCCACCCATCTGCTAGATGCTACATTTCAGCAAATTGGCAACTTGATGAGAAAGCTGGAGTGAAAATTGGCATGTGCCGTCTCAGTGTGCTACCAGTCAGAGCAAACAAGTAAATGAGTCAGAGGAGAGTAGAAACTAGCAAGTATCAATGTGAACTTTCAGTCGCCCTCAATTATTAAAGATGACATTGACATGACAACTGGTACTGGAAAACAGTGCATCTTTATTAGTGACCTCATACTGCTCTAGTGGCTTTAACGCAAAAAAAAGTATTGTCTCCTGTTTAGTGTATAAAGATAATAATATATGTAACATTATAAACCTTTTTATCTTATTACATACATTTCATATTCATAAACAAGAACATTAAAAAAAACATTTAAATTAGTCTGGATTGATTGGAAATATTATTTTGAGTCTTTATATTGTATGAAAAAATAAGAAAAAATATGACTGTAATCAGAATCTACTCTGAATTTTTTTATTGAAGAAGTTTGTCAATGATTTTCTATTTATTTATTTATTTATTTATGTTGTTTTCCTCTCAAATCATACAGTCTTTCTCTCCATATCTAACAGCTCATTAGCTAAGTTGGAAACTTAGTTACTTACACATCCAGCAGCAGGAAGCAGCATCATTATTCATTTGCAGTCGTCTTTCTGTTCACATGCTGAATTTAGGTCTAATATTCCTCCTATTGTAGCTGTTTTTTAGTCCCTTTTGGCTCCTGAGGGAAATATCGGGCTGTTTAGCAGCTAAATGCTTCACTAAACCAGCACTACTGAAAATATCACTATGAGAACACTGTGAGTGTGAATCAAAACATAAAGTTGCAACCTGACAGCAAAACAGCTGAAACTGGCTATAAAGTGCCATAAAGCTGAGGGGAGCTTTATAGATGATGCATGCATTTTACTCAAGTCATTTTTTTATTGTTAATATAAAAATATGGATTATAGTGGACACCTGAAAAATCTAGTATGTCATCTTGAGTCAGAGGATCCTATCTGAATATAACATTTTCTGCCAAACTGAGAAAAGATGTGCTTATTCTTCCAAGTAGTTTTGATGATGTCACATATTTACACCTGAGCATCTAACAGGATTTTTCAAAAGTGCCTGTGGTAGAAGTATTCAGATCCTTTAACAATCAATGACATTCAATAGGGAAGAATACTTATTTTATCTTAAAATAATAATAACTTTATATTATATATAATCAAATGATTTAAAAGAATAAAACTGTCAAAAGGCTGGAATGGGATGAATAATTCATCCACTTACTCAGTGTACAGCACTCTAAAGCATCCTGTATAACTGGCAGCTCCAATCTTATTTCATCTTAACTTCTATTCATTTGTCTACTCATTTCATTGATTTCTTTTATTCACTCATCCTTTCATTTTCATTATTTATTTTACATACATGTCTGAGCCTTTGTTCTGTTTGTATGTTTTGTTGCTATTATTTGTTCTGGCTGGTCTTAGAGCGCCAAAAACGTACTCAAAAACACATCACTAAGCCTCATCTTTGCACTCAGTAACATGTTCCTTCATTACAATGATCTCACACTCAAACTGTAGTTTACTTGGACTCAATCCCACACACACAAACATTGTTCTGTTGACAGACTTACTCACCACAGCACCAAACGTAGATTAATCCACCGCTGAAAATAACATATGCACCATTTCCTCCTGTTTCACTAAATTACTTTCACTCATTAAAACTATATACACTAGCAGGCAAAAGTTTGGACACACTTTTAGCTGTTACTGTATTTGTGACCCATTATGAATTATGAAGAATTATGTCATCAGGAACCAATGATCTTAGGGCCAAAGAGGCAGCAATTAAACCTTTATTTTTGTCTTTTTATGACATTTGTTGACAGTAATAAACATAAAATAGCTCCAGACTCACTCTTTTAGTAAAGAAGAAATGCATGCTGTTTACCTACTCCATTATGAGCGAAAAGTCCTGTACTTAAAACTTAATTTAAGCGAAGCAAAAAAAAAAGGCAGTGTCAGCAAAATGCAGGCATCAAAAGTAAATTGTGCTCAATATGCAGAACGGCCCCTTTCAGAGTGCTACACTGAAATATATATTTTATTACTGGAACATTATTTATGATCCATTAACATGTAAGCAGCATGGTAATGTTGAGTCTGGCTGTGGTTAAGCACATTTTTAGCTACACTGTGTGCTATTGGGCAGCTTAATCCATGACACTGCATTATATTTTAAGAGCCCTTCGTATGATTGATAAGTGTTAAGTACTGTAGTAGGAAATAGAAAGACTCTACAGTACTTGAGTTAATGCTTGTGATTCATTTTCACCGACATCTTGAATATCATGAAAGTGTGTGTGTGTGTGTGTGTGTGTATCACCTGGTTGAAGTTGTCCAGGGCCTTGTGCAGGTTGGCGTGCATGCCGGTGGGCGGCTCGTTGGTGATTTTGATGGAGTTCTCCAGGATGCCCTGCGGGATGATGTGCCCCTCGGGGGTGGAGGAGGGCTCGGCGCTGACGAACACCCTGAAGTCCTCGTGGCTTCCGTCGGCGTGCTGCTCCAGAAGTTTCTCCAGAGTTCCCAGCCAGCGAGCCACCAAGTGGATGTTCTACGAGGGAGGGAGCGGCCAGCGTAGGGTTAAAGAGGGAAAATTACAGGTTGCTGCAGTATTACAGACTAGTTGTTAAGTTAAATGAATCCTCCTCTCTGAGGGTGGAGAGTGTAATCTTTACCCTGATAATGTTTTCTGTTGAATATCTATGAAAGTCTGGGCTCTAATGGATAACGCATAATAGCTTAATAAGGTACTTGATGCTGGAATTGCCCGGATAATTTATGTTTGTAATGACAACTAGCAAAAAAGGAGCAATTAAAACGTTGCACATTCTCCTCTCTTCACTGTGACTTTGATGTGTCACCAAATTAAATGGTACATAGTGCTTGAAACCCATTTCCAGGTTGCTGACATTAAGCGACGGCTCTCTCTCTCTCCGGCGTAACTTCAGCCAGACTTTTCTGCATATTCATCTCTCGGTGCGGCACGGGGCAGCAGAGCCGACTTGTACTATCACACAAGCTCCGATGAGCTCAATTTTCCATCTCAACTGTCCTGACACTTACAGGATATCCTGTGAATGATAAGGAGTCAGCCAGGCCCCCCCTCCCCTCCCCTCCCCCCACACGTCTCACCATGCGGCACTGCCCATTCCCTAAATCTAATTACAGCACTAATAACTCCAGTCATTAATTCATAAGCCTCTTTACTTTCTCATTTCCCTTTGCTCTCCATATTTAATCTTCCTTATGATGGCTGAAGTTAGACGTCTTTCCGAACGACGGGACACGACGGGGAGGGGGGACGTCAATTTTTGGGAGAGACGTCAAAACGAAAGAAGGGGAAAAAAAAGAAAAAAGAGAGAGAGAGAGAAAAGTTGTTCACTGTGTGATAGAGTGAGTGAGTGAGAGTGAAGTCCAAGAGGAGCTGGAAAGCTGAGAAACGGATAAGTTAGTTTGGCTCGCAATGCCTTAGAGAATAATGAATGGTATACAAATTAAAAGTCTAAAAGTCAAGTGCTTTTTCACCAGGCTCGAGTACAACCCTTCCTCTTGGCATGTAAATAGTTTGGCAATAAAAAAACGGGAGCCAACAGAAGAAGTGAGAGACTGCCTCGGAACTTGTCACTGTAATGAAACCATTCATCCTCTGGCTGCAGGGGAGGGGAGGGAGGAACGGAGAGAGAAAGAAAGAAAGAAAGAAAAAGAGAGAGAGAGAGAGAGAGAGAGAGACGGACCGGCATGCCAACAGACAAACAAACAAGACAGAAGAGCAGCTTCTATTTTATGGCTTTTTAATTAACTTTCAGGTGCGACACTTTTTTTTTTGTTCCCTCAACGTCTTCTTGATAAGGGCCTTCCAGCTCCCGTGATGACTACGCTGATATTACATCAAAGAGTCACCTATTTACATAATAATATAAAGTCGAATCTAAAACCCATTAGAAGACACCGCTGGCAAGGTCTTTGAGGCATTGCTATCAAATACTACCTGAGGGAAAGCACAATGGCACATCCAATCTCAGGAGCCATCGGCTATTGTCTGATAGAGATTATGGCACAATCAACTGCCTGTCTCACACACACACACACACGCCAGCTCATACACAAACATATATAAACACATGCAGGCACACGCTCACAATCTTTGTCTACCGCACACACACAAAAAACACATTTATCAAGGAGCGGTGTTGAGGACAGCTGCTCAGCTGGGTTCCAGCAGTGAAGGAGGAGGAGGCCCAGCAGACTGACGTAGGAACACGGTGACAGGCAAACAGGACTGCTGACACACTGCAGGCGCTGACGGCAAGGCGCAGGACTGCCAGGTAGAAATTTAAAAATGAGGGGAAATAAATTCACAAATATGAAGGGTGTAGTTTGTGTCTCGTTGGTTTCGAAGGTCTTTATTTCTAATGCTTGACTAACAGCCTGTATTACATTCTGATTTTATTTCCCCTCAGCTCTGTGAAGCGTTTTCCCTTTTGTTTCCAGCAGCGGCGGACAGTTATTTTCTATGGAAGCTCAGAAAGAATAAAACACACTGTACACTGGATGTCCAACAGCAAACAGCATATAGTGTGTAGCTGGTGAACATAGTGAGAGACGAGTATTTTTTTCTCTTTCTTTTGACTTACATTTATTAAGTGGCCGGCAACACAGCTCTAAATGAATGGTGTTGTGTTGTGTCTGCTGTAGGGTGAATAAATGACTGTCACTCAAATGACTGAGTGTTGTGAGTGTAAGTGCAACAGCTTGCACCAAAGTGGCCAAAAAATTGCCTAATGTTGGTTTTATAATATATAGTACAGACTACCATAAGGCCATCATGACAAAATAAAAAAACTAGGACCGAATCATTTGTGCATTTTCTGATATGCTGCTCCTATTGTTAAAGGGTACATATAATTCTTTTGGTGATTATCTGTTATTTATATACTATTATGACATGTCATGTCAAAGGCCAGGGCTTCAATCTGCTTTTAATTGCTTCGTTTGTGACGTCAGCATGTTGTGCAAGCTCATAAATTACTGTCCAATCCTGAGCCTTTGTTGCTAAGGTTTTTATCCACTCGCATATTCCGCATCAGATTTCAGCTCAGACGTACAGATGAATTTGAGAAGCTGGCATTTAAAGGACAGGAAGTAAAACAGCCTGTTTCAGACATAGGCTGAACTGAGCTTTACTCAGTATGAGTTAATATGGATTTTGTGTGCAAAGATATAAACATATAAACCTGTAAATACACGTAAAATGTCCCCTTTAAGGTCTGAGAAGTTTTCAAGTTTCTAAATTACATTTACATTGACTACAAATGTTTTTTCAGTTTTGCATATTGGAGGAAACATAATTACTGTTTGCATCTATGTTCAATGGCAATGTTCTAGTTCGCAAAGGGTCCAACTGTCTACTGTAGTTGTCTACTTTCTAGTCCACATGCCAGTCTTTCTAGCACACAAAGGACTAGAACAAACACCAGGCTTTGTGTCCTGTAATGACTATTGTAAGGTTTACACTACTTTAACAGATTGGTAAAGGTTAGGAAGAGATAGTGGATGTAGGTGCCTCAACATGTCTGCAGATATGTTCAGTATCAACATTGTGATATTGTGACTGTGACATTTGTGACTTTAGAGATACGTTCACTAAAAAGTTTTATCATGTTGATAAAAACAATCCAGGAGGCACTATGTTTCTTTCTATTAGCTGGGAGACAGCGCTGACAGGAACTTTTGAAGGCTGACTGTAGGTAGGAGACAGGACCTGAATTATGGTCTCCTGTGTCAAAGACCTGATCCAACCATCCACAGCAATCTTATACCTAGGACATTTTGCAAAGGTATAGCAACGTCACCCTACTTCCTATTTAGCTGTTTACAGATAAGAACAATAAGTTAGATTGTCAGGAAAATGCCAACATTTCAAAGCGTGATGCTATCAAGGCTATCAATGTAAGAGGTAGACAGAACAACTGTAGATTAAAACAACATTAAACTGTCAGTAAAAGTGTCAGTCAGTAGATAAAATAGCATTATCAACCCTCAGTGTAGCTGAACTTCTTCATAAATCATCAAAAGGTCATAAAGGGTCATCCCTCCATCAATAATTAAAAAGGAATCTTGTCCAACTTTCGATGTAAGATTTGAAACAAAAGAGAAATGCATAAATAATTTAAATTTCCAAAGACTACCAAAGCTATCTTGCTCTTTCTTACAAAGTAAAGTGAAGAAGATTGTCTCTCTCGCTTTCTCTCCAGTCTGCACTTCTTTCTGCCACCGGCTGCAAATGGGGTGGCTTTAGCAGTAAATGTGTGAAGAGGCTGGCGAGTTTAGGCCACTCGATTCCCACTGCCAGCCCGATGTGGGATATTCAACTCCAATCTGCCCGATTGATTGCCTCTCCAATCCCCCCCCCCCACCCTCGCTCCTGTTTCCCAAAGGGGCTGCTTTCAAAGTTTCTGCATCTCTGTCTCCCAGGCCCATCTGAGCAGGGGCTGCTGTTCTGCAGTATAATTACCCGTCGGCAAAGGGGATCCTGCCATTGACCCGGCCCTCCGCTGATGGAGCCGAGCCTGGCAGCCCAGAGAGGAAAGGTGGACTGTGAGAAGAGTGGAGAGGGGGGGGAAGAGGATGAGGTGGATAGGTAGGAGGACAGCTGAGATGAGAAGGTGAGGAGGGGAAGGAGAGAATGGAGAGATAGCAGGTTAGCAGGGGGAAAAAGGTGGGAGGACGTGAGGATTGATAAGAGAGAAGATGCGGCGTGAGGAAAAACGATAAGACTAAAGTATCCAAGTTACGTGTTGGAATGAGAGGGTGGGAAATGAAATTGAAGAGGGAAGATGGAGCATTATATGAGCAGAAGATACTGTTAGTAAAAACAGAGAGATGAGAATATGACACCTCTTTCCTCCCCCTCCGATTCCCTCTCCCTCCCGGCCGGTGCCACGGGGGTGGCTCTCAGCGGGCAGACAAACAGACAGCCGATGATAAAGCGAGTGGGAGGTTCGTTGCCAGGGGGACAAGGCCTTTTTAAGCCTATCGATCGGGAGTCTTATGCAAAGGTAATTAAACAACTGCTAGTCTGTGCTATCCTGGGTCTGGAGCAGAGAGCGATGGTGTCCCCCCCCCCCCCCCCTTCATTTTACTTCTACCAGCTGTGTGAATTAAAAGAAAAGGGTGTCCCGCAGTGCCCGGTCTGCGGTTCATATCTGTCGATACTTCCCATTAGAATTCCGCCAAGGTTTCCACTTAAAATGCAAACGCCAGCCTTGCCCTCCAGATAAGAGGAGAACAGACACCGCGGCTGTATATATTGTATAATGCCGCAGCCCCCTTTCAGTAAGGAAATTTTCTGCAGAAAATTAAATTCGCTTTTCCGTGCGAGACCTGCGAGGAAAGCAAACACCCCCGTCGAGTATGCAATGAAAAACAATGTGATACTACGCCTCATTCAAAACAGGCGCAGATAAAGGAAATGCCAACTAAAGCCACTCCAGACTGGAAAATCTTTGACATAGATGAACCCTGTGTTCATGTTGTGAAATATATTTATAAACGAGTGTACGAACTATATTTAATGGTTTGGTAGATTTTGTGCGAGGTGGACGAAGTTTACAGCGAGAGCCAGAATGTTTCAACAATCTTACTCAAGTGTCATTTTATGCAATTCGTATTAGTGTTCAAACAACCTGAAATATAATTGGATTTACCCAGTATGATGGCGGAAACATTCCCATGAAAAGAAATTAGGTGGTATATTGGCTCACTAGGAATGATACTAAATTTGTGAGTGTAAAATACACAACAGTATTATTTCTGTATGATATACCTGTATGTGTCCATGCTTATACTGTACCTACCTGCAGTATGACCCAATGGCCGTTTTTAGCTGCCAAATCAAGAGTTTGTTCAGCTACGACCTCCTGACCCTGACCCAGAGACACATTGTGGAAGTTCTTGTTGTCAAATGTGTGACCCAGCTTCTTCCCTGAAAGGAAACACACAATTAACACTAACACAAAATACATTTCTCATTTATTGTTGAACTCAGAGACCTAGGTTGGCATTGTTCTATATTTATATTTCTACTACGATAAAACCAAAACCAGCAGTGTGTTCATCTCACAGTACTTCTCAGCTTCAAGCCTTTATTCCTCTTACTGAAAGCAACATTATTTAAAAACAGGTCATAAATATTTTCTAAACCAGCTGGGCACTCTAGAGTTCAGCCTGCATTAGGTAAAAAAGAGGAAATAGTGGAAATAGTGCATTTGTTGAGGATTGAATCATATTAAACAGATTGTGTGTGAGCTGGTAATGAATGTCACCCAGTGCTACGGTGTGGCTCACTGCTGGTTTTTTTTAATAGTTTTTGGACAAAAATGGAGCTCTACAGCACAGAAGAATAAGGTAAATCTGATAGTACTTGTTAGCAGGATCAATTTCTGTAAAATACAGAATGTCACCAGTGTAATCCTTGAAAGTTTAAGTGGGATTTCTGGAAATGTTCTTAGAGAGAGTTACAAGTAGGTTTGCCTACTGTCCCATATTAACCTGGACATTCTGTATATTAAGTTAAACTTGTTTGACATATATGGGACCTCCCTCTCCCTGTATACTGACCACTAATGTTCTCTGTAATCACCAGGGGGCGCTCTTACAGATTAGATATGATATGGATACAGCAGCAGCAGCAGCAGATCATGTGCTGGTCATGCCACTGGTGAGATCTGTCATCCAATCAAACATCCCGTCAATTACATCTATGTACAGTGTAATGTGCCAATTCCTTCCAAAAGAAAGTTGTTTGGTAAGTTTGGCATGTGCAAATATAAATAAAGCTGAGCTATCTCTTGACATCTGCAGCTGAAAAAGACAATCGCTGCAAATTAAAGCTTGTATGTGTAGTCATTTCTCGTTAAGTTCGATACTTTGTTTCATGACATAAATGTTATGAAGAAGATGCACTTGGGAAAAATGAAAACTGAAATGATTCCAGTGAATGTTTTGTGGGATCTTTTGGATGATCTGTCCCAGACTGTAGGCCATGTTTGCCTCAAAGGGAAATAGACATGATTCCAGTTTGCGTGAGATACTTTTAGATGGTTTCTGACGGAGTGCGCTGCAAGTTAATGAAGACCGTGATACATCAAGCTCTGATTGGACACATCACAGTCTATGCAGCAGATAATGCCGATGTCAACTTTAGAAAACACCACTCCGTTTAACAGTCATTGAGCAGTGCCAACAACTCCATTCTGAAAGCTAACTGCCAACCTCACACAGCTTATGACAAAGGTCCAAGCAGCAGCAGGACATTGTGAAGGTATACGACTATCATTGCATCCATTGACAATTGGTTTGATTTCTCACCTGAAAATGTAATTGTGAAACTGACACTGAACGGCTAATATGAGGAGCTCTTCTTCACTGACCTGGTGGCTGCCCTCACAATGACAGACAGTCAATAAGGACCAACTCTATGAAGAGTTTTGTGCCAGCTGGGAGGCAATCCAGAAAGCTGGACAAGATACCAACAAAATCCACCAGTGAGAAGTTGGTGGCAGTTTTCCAAAACACAGGGAAAGCCAACTTGATCAACATGTTCAGGATTGTCTCATTTGTCGTCGGTGTGCCAGGCTTAGATGCCTTTGTAGAGAGGATTTTCTCTCAGATGGTCAGACTGAAGAAGCAGATGCAGCACAGAGCTGATCAAAAATGAACTTCAAATATCTGTGAGCTGTGACTTGTCAAATATGGACTTTTCTCAGGCTGTGCAAAAGGATAAAGGACTGCTTGAATCAGTCAAATATCCATGGAAAAAGTAGATTTGGTGAGTCAGGCCCATCTTCTTTTACATTTGACATGTTTGTTTGTTTGCTGCAAAGGTCCAAACTGTGATTTCTTTGATCATTTATTTTGAGGTGTATTTACAGAGGCTTTAGCCTCCTAAAATACTGTTGAGTAGGTGAGCACTGATGAGCACATTGCTGATGAGTGGTATGAGTAACAGGTGTATCATAGTTCTGTGGTTTTGTGATTAGCATTTTGTTTACTGTGTTTATTATGTAGTTTTGTATGTTCATTGATAGACTTATATTTGTCCAAATAGGTTTCATGATGAGCCAAACCACATTTTAAAAAAACATTATTATCGTAGCCTACAATTATAAGACAGAAAAAGTTTAAGCAAAACATTGGCAGCAAATATATTCCTTTTCTGTAAATGTGCAAAGATTATTATGAGCTCTAAAAAAAACTAAATTGAGTAAGAAATATATATGGTTTCATTTTGTGATTTCAGTTTGGATGGCAAGGGTTACGCAGCAGTATTAACTGCTACATTAGGTTCAATTTATCTATAATTCAGTTTCTAATTATTAGAGCTATAAGTCTAATTAGAGCTATAGACTAAATGGCCTTTCCAATTGAATAACAATGTGAATATACAGTGTTCATACTACCATTGCACCGTACACCAGACAAAATGTGGTGTGCCAGGGCAAAAGGTGGACAAAAGGTATAGTGAGAAAGTTGGTAATCCTAGTTACAAGGGAAGATCAATGTTCATTTTATGTCTGTGGGTTCAATAGAGAGGTAGCTCTTGTTTAGTCTAGCTGAGTACAAAGTCTATAGACAGCAGGAAACAGCCAGGCTACGGTGACCAGGCGTCCTGGTTTGTCTGGGATTGTCCTGGTTTGAAGTTGGTTGTCCCGAGTCCTGACAAATACCTGTGAAACATTAAAATATCCCAGTTTTCAACATTCACTAACACGTATGGCAGCTTCATCACAGGACTTTGAGGGACTCCCTAAAGCCCATGTTCTAAACCAACTTGGTCAAAATGATTCTAGTGTTCAAAGCTTAGCGAAACATTTGATACTAAAAGGTAGTTAGTGAATCACCAGGTTTACTGAGTTTGCTGAGTGTCACTGAAGGAATCGGTTATCTATTTGACAGGTTAGCAGCACTAGTGTGCTATACAGTATGTTACTTTCTAGTTCAAATCTCTGTTGTAGATAGGTAGTTATTGAGCTATTGTCCTCATGAACAATGCTTTCATGGGCTTAGATTTGTACTGATGGAAATTGCTAAAATTGCTCTAAGCAGCAATATATTGACATTACTATTGATCTATAAAGAGGAAGAAACAGTGCCATAACATCATGATGTTATGAACAATTACTTTCTGGTGTATAGAATGTACTGATTTGTTTGAACAGCGATGTGATACCTTATCTTAGAAAAGAGCCGCCTACACAGTCAGTGATCCTGATTCTTTGAATGGAACTGAACAAAACGATTCCAATCAGCTAAATTTCCACCTCTAGTGAAGGAGACACCACACTATTAACCGCCAGACATGAAACTGATATTGATCTTTTCACCCGACCCTCAGTAAGACATTAAAAACGTTAATCTAAGCAGAAGGTCAATCGCTTCAACCTTACCTGCCCACCTCGAGACTGCCCATTGAGATTTCGCTCAAAAACAATACAATTATTGCTGTCTGTTTCATTAAAACTCCAACCTGCAACCGGGCAGATAGTGAGGTTTTGTCTCGGGGATATTAGTCCCCTGCAGAGCACACAAAATCACATCGTCAATCTAATGAAAGTCTAATTGAAGCCTAATAACAATGAGAAACCCAACAGTCACAGCTATAATGGAAAAGTACCTCTCTCTGGTTTTGGAGTAATGTAGCTGCAGCTCCTCCATCACCAGGCTCTCTCTACAGCAGCAGCAGCCAACAATAACTTTTAGCTTTGAAGTGATTGACTGAACTCAGAGTGAGAGTGTTGATTATCAATAATCACACCCCTTACAGGCAGTTCCAGTAGGAGGTCTGCCTCTTACAATAGTATGAGAGGATGGTGGATTCCACATAGGGTCAAAGGTGTGTTTGCTGCAGATCTATAGGTGATTTAACCTCCTGGTGCTTGTCTCAGATCCAAGTAGCACAAAAAAGAGGCATCTAAAAATACTCAAATTCTAGTAGGACACTATGCATCAACTGCTGTATCTGTTTGTCACATTTAAATGAATCTATGGTGAATCTATGTAAGATTAAGAGTGACTTTCAGGCAGAAACTCAAAAAATCAATCAAAAACAGTACATTAATCAACATGATAAATGACCTTTGAAAATGTATGGGGTTGGACTCGGTTACAGTAGAAACACTGTGGAAATCTCTTTGTTCCGGTAAAGTGATACAATCCCTGCAATCTGAATATTTCATAGAGCTGACATCAAATACCCACCGACTGAATTATTTGGCAGCAGATTCAAAAAGTGGCAGGCTGTGATGGTGCTCTGTTCCAGGTCAATACAAAAGCTCAGACTTAGGGTGTACATTGGTTGAAAAGGGGAAAAGAAAAAAAAAAAAAAAATCAAAACAGCACGTCCTGCCACGATCCACATTATTCATACAGGAATGTAAAGTAACTCTAAAACCAATGACATTTACTTTCTGCTGCCCCGAATACACCAGTGGTGTCTTCTCATATATTTGTGACCTTTAGTATAATGCCTTCAATCTACCAAGAGCCTGTTGTGCATTTCCTTCGATGATATCACAGCAGAGACACATGGCAGATGTGTTTGGATGACTGCTGTTCTGACTGATAATCCTGTGCGGTAGGAATCAAAGTGGAAATCATGTATGCAGGTATGTCAGCACTTGACTTCAATAGGTTATTCCATAGAGAAAAAAAAATTCCCACATTCCCACGACATGCAGAAATGACAGATAAATTGGCAATATGTATGCTCTGATAAAAAGCCCAGAACACACTTTGAGGATGAATTTTATGGCTTATTAAAGATAAAACAAGCAAGAGTATTACCATGTTTCTCCACATCCTTCAAAGGGTCAACTCCAGGAGAGAGGATGAAGAACATGGGCGTAGCTGGACCCGACTCTTCAAAGGAGACAGCAAAGTCCAGTGATCTGCCAATCACGTACTTGCTCCCCAGTTTCTCCTCTACAAAGTCTCTGCGGGGAGAGAAGGACTCAGTTCTCCTCAACACTTTTTTATTATCTTTGACGGACAAGCTGGACAACTTGAAAAATTGGAATCTTCTGTAGTACATTGCGTGATATAGACAGCTGCTTATAGAAAAAGTCTAGTCACGACTGCATGCAAGCAGCTCTTTTCAGCCTCTCTGGATTAAACCCTTTGGTTTTTCAAACATCATGATCTGTTCTCTATAACCAATCTAAACCTTTACTCATATAAATAGAGATATGACACATACTGTATAGATTGGACTTGATGGTTCTTTTGGCAAAGCTCACATGAATGTTGTTTTGCAGGATCATTTTAAAATTACACCATCTTAAATGATTTTACTAGCAGATATGATTGCTGTTGATAACAAGATCAATACATTGCTTCTATTATGTATGACTCATACTGCAAATATGCAGGTGAATTGTATGAGTCAAAGCAAGAAGCCTTTATCACATTATGTAATAGGGCTCTTTAGATTTGTCATCAAGACCCCATTTCCACACCTGGTATTATATAATATAAGCATTCTCATTATCTGAAATATGCAAACGAGTTAGGCAGAGCTGGTGGACAAACATGCCAGGTTGAGGGAAGCGATGCAGTACTTTCGAGGAACTACTACAGTGTGCAAGGTGATGGTGGATTGTATCTATCAATTGTGCATACATTGGTGTTGATTCTCCAGAGTCTGCATATAATCCCCCTCACATGCACTCTCTTTGATAAGATAATATTAATCTTTTCTGCAGATCTTTTTTTTTTTGCAGACTTTAATGTGGTAATTTCTCTGGGACTCTTCCACGGAGCCTTCCATATTGTACCGCCATGTTTCTACAGTAGCCCAGAAGGACAAAACAAATACTGGTTCTAGAGAGGGTCTTTTCGTGAGTTTCATGGCCACACATGCTTGGAAGGGGAAGGTGAGGGGCGGGTATTCAGTTGGTTGCAATCAGTAACATCGCCACTAGATGTCACTAAATCCTACACACTGTACCTTTAAATTATCTTGTAAAGGTCAGTACTTAGCCTGCTGAGATTCCATTAATTATGAATCATTAATATTAACAGCAAGGCCTTGGGTTATTACACTTACATATAGGAGCCTTCTACCTACAAGGACTTTGCTCACACATGCTGCCTTGGCATCTTTGCCCTCACTGAATCTCTCTTAATCAGAGAGTTTCAGAATTTAAAATACATTTGAATGGTAACAATACTGTTGCATTGACAGACAATCAAAAGGAGGTGGAAAATTAAACTATGTCGGCCCGGCCTGTCATGTTGCTACACTACCAAAGAGTTTTGAATGTATTGTTCTGTCCATCTGCCCTGAAGATAGTGACCATTTCACAGTTATTAGAATCTACTGTCTCGCATCCAACCAGAAGAACTTTACTTAGGGTTTAGTCTACATCTGTTCATTTCTAATTTTATATGACCAAACAAATCAAATCCTTTTTAAATCAACCATGATAGATCTTAATAATATAGCAAACAATCCACTTTAATACCCCACTAATGCAATGACATCAGCAATCATTGCCTAATGGATGTGTTAGAAATACTCAAAACCTCCAGACTACAACCAATCCTTGCATGATAAAAAAGAGGAATTTTAAACAATTTAATGAGCTAATGCGTGATCTTTATCACTCTGACCTTGTAAAATTTCTCCAACCTACCTTTTAAAGATTTTAACACAATTTTTAACAACATACTTAATAAACATGCTCCCTTTAAAAAATTTAGAGTAAAACATTTATCTAATACCTGGTTCTCCCTAAAAGTTTCCAAAGCTCTTATTGACAGAGATGCTGCTTGGAATACAGCCAAAACTACCAATCATGTGAATGGCTGGCACAAATTCAGGCACCAACGGAATAACTGTGTCAGACTTCATGAAAAAGCCACATCTGACTTCAAGTTGTCCACCACAAGGGTCCATTCTTGGTCATCTTTTATGGCTATGTATAAACAATATCATCTCTTCCACCCCAAATTGTTACGTACATACGTACATTTTTTTTATGCAGATGACACTATTTTCTATGCCACTGGCCTTTCTCTTAATCTGGCCATTGCAAATCTACAGTACTGTCTGCTTTTGATAGATTTCTCACTTCTCCCATCAAACATAGGCTTGTTTTAAATTCTGGCGCAACTAAATGTATGCTATTCTCTAGGTTACTTAAGAATATCCAGTCTACTGCTCATATCTAAACCCTTCAGGGTTCTGAAATTGAAACTGTTGAATATTATAAGTACTTGGCTGGATACCATGCTCACTTTTAAGACTCATGTAAAACATCTATCAAACAAACTAAAGGTCAAAATTTAATTTTGCATAGAAATAAGTCATGATTCTCTTCTGCTAGTCGAAAGACCACTGTATAATCTACAATCCGCTAAACGCCTGATTATACTGTATATATCAGGCATGTCCAAAGTATTCCATAAAGGGCTGTGTGCCTGCAGGTTTTTGTTCCAACCAATCAAGAGCACACAATTCAACCAATCAACTGTCTGAAGACTGAGATCAGTTGATTAAATGAATGATGAGGCTGTACTGCAAAAACTGCCCAGATATCTCTGCTCTCTTGTTAAATTTAAATACAGTATCTATAATGTCAGGTCTCAGGACATTTTTGTTCATACAGGACTCGGAAAAAGTGGTCGCAATCACACTTGTAATTACTTTTCTTAATTTATCCATGTTTAAACTGAATGTTTATTTTTGTACACAGGTCCTTCTTGAAAAAGAGATCCCTGTTTCACAGCGAGACTACCTGTACAAATAAAGGATTACATAAATAAATAGAAATCACTTCCCCCTCACCTTGCATCAACAGCTTTGTCCACCAGCTCTGCCTTTCTTATTTTCATATTACAGATAATAAGAATGCTTATTAATACCAGATTAAATGGAAAGGTTCCATCAGTCCAGCAATCCATAGAGGCTCCCTGAGAGTCGCTGGAAACAATCAACTTCTGGTCATTTGGGGGCAATAGGTTATGAACAAAACATTTACATTTTATCAGCCTGGTGTTTTTCGAAATGTCTGATAAAATAACCAGATTAAGATAGCATGTTAATGCCAGGCGAAAATGTGTTCCAATTTTCATTCACTGACATTTCTAGACAGAGGGAGAGGGCTTTTTTCCCCCTACCGTCTTCTTCAATAAATGAGGCTTATTGATTGTAACTGCAAAGCCGTGTAATTGAAGATACTTCTAGGCAACAGACAGACACAGAGGCAGCCGGTGGTAAGCTCAGTGCCCTGTCAACTCAAAATATAAGCCAAAGGTTAAGCTGTTTAACCCTTACCCTTTCACCAAACAGCACTGGTCAGTAAAATCCTTCACAGATCACAGAGCAAAGGGCAAACGATGATTCCACCACTCACCTGACGGCGTACGTCATGCGGTCAGGCCTCAGGGCCCTCATCATGCACAGCCTCTGGAGTGAGGTCTTGTTCTTCCACTCCTGCGGGAATTTCTCTTTCTCTGGACACTCAGACTCTGCAAACTTCTTCCAGCGTTTGGCAGAGCCCTCGATGTCTCGGTCCAGGTTCCTGAACTCTTCCATGGAGCATAGAGACTGGTGGTTGGGGAAAGAAAAGTACAGAAAAGCTAGTATATATATTTTTTAAGTTCTGCTACTCTGTGATCAGTGATGCACATTACAGATTTTGACCACTCCAGAAACATTTTTACAATACACAGCAAAATGACTAACTTTGTTTGCAGAAGTTTTGGGGAGAAAAAAAAAACAGACAGGAGTGCTTATCTTTCCTCATGCCTATATAAATAATATTTGTTCAAAAGGAAATGCTGAGTAAACACGATCTTTTTCATAACGGGACGGGGGGTAGGGGAGGACTGAATATGCATCCGCTGCAGAACCAGTAGGGGCTTCATTGTGATGCCCCTGCTGACAGACACCTTATCTCATCTGTGGAAAGCAGCAGTGTCACGCAGTGCAGCCTGGAGCAGGTACGCTCCCTGACGAGCCGGCGGACAGACAAACAGACACATGCAGTGTGTGCGCTGTCAGCTGTGCGCACTGTGAGGAGCACCCTGATATATTCCCACAGCACACATATAGAGTATAAGGTGCTATGGGAAAAAAAAATATCCAAGTGAATCAATGAAATCTGCTTTTGTAATGCTCACTAGTTGGCATTAAACAGAAAGGCAAATTGAGATGAAGTCACTTCAACTCAGTTTGTTTAATTACCACAGGCAGTTGGCAACCTCTCAGCACCAGCGAGGGGAGAATACACCGGGTCTCCAGGGATTCCTGCTCTGCTAATATCATCAAGAGGGCCAAGCAATCAGAGGATCTTATCCTGCTTTAAAGCTTTCCAACTGATTATGTTTCCAACTGAGATAAGGAAATCAAGTGACAGAATTTGATTAGCATGGCCTTAAACATCCACGGTACGTTTAGTAGTGCAGTTGAGGAACGTCCGTCTCCTAACTCTCAGAGGGGTTTAGGTTAAGTTAATATTCTAGGCGGTACAGATTGAAAAATTCATGAGTAAGAGAGGTTAGAAAAACATTCTGCCGCTAGGGTTTAGTTTGCTGCTAAACTGATCTGACAAGAGAGAGAACCTCTGCTGCTTGACGTCCACGGGGCTGCATTGCCAGACGTCTGTTCTTTAAGAGAAGCTATGCAGAGTTCGTTCTAGTGCCCTCCAATGCTGAAGCGGAACGGGGTCACAGAGCACAGCAGGGCCCCCCAGAGAATCACATGCTGTCAAGACTGGAGGTTTTGGGTGAAACGGAGAAAACACACTTCAATTACGCCGCCGCCTCTTTAAGTACGTTTCCACTTTAATGCGGAGTTGTTGCTGGGAGACTAGGCGGCACAAATTGCATCATAGGAAGCAACTCCAAACGCTGTGTAAAGCACCTAAGTGCTAAAATAACTTTATGGAAATTGTGGGTTTCACTCATACCTCTCAAACATGACAGGCTGCAGGAAAACTTTGTTTGGAAAGACACAGCAGTCAATTAATTTTTTTACCGCTCCAGACTATTTTTCATGATTTCAACATAAAAGCGGCCTCCCATGGTGGGATTTAAAAAATGGAGCTGATCTACAATTTAACACTCTTCATGCATCTTTTTAATACTTCTGTATGATTCTCAAAAGGACTCTTTATTAAATAATGTGCTATTTTGGACGGTAGAGGAAACTTTATGTTTGCATAAGTATGCAATTTTGTACTGATCTTGGCAAGAAATTGTAAATTTTGTTGTGATGTTTTGGTAAGGAAATAACGTTCAGTCAGTCACACCAAGCAAACTCACAGTGCATGGATTATTATGTGAATATAGAATATGGACAACATTTGGAGCTTTGACCTTGTTTCTCCCTAAAAGGAAGCAGAAAACTAAAACAATAACGTCCCACCTGGGGATGCTAACTCACATTGAATAGGTTATTATGTGTACAGCACTGATTCTTCACATCTAGGCTCTGACCTTGTCACTCCCAAAAAGGAAGCCCCAAGGTCAGCAAAATAGGTAGTAGAGGTTGACGATAATAATTCCCCTCCTAAGTGAAGGTAGATTCAGAGCTTACAGGTGGATGCTAGGGGTGGAGATGGGGGCTTATGACATAGTATATGAACAACAATGTGAGCAAGTGATAACCTAGCTTTCAGATGAGTGATGTGACAGCAAGCTGGGTAGCAAAGGAGTGAGAACAGCACTGATAACTTGAAGAACACTATGTTGAAAAGGTTGTGTTGGATATACAGACATATAACCAACATAAAGTGTGTTAGTAAGGTGTTAGGCCACCAGAACAGCTTAATTGCTCCTTGGCATTGATTCTACAGTCTCTGAACTCTACTGGAGGGATGAACACCATTCTTCTAAAAGATATTCCCTCATTGGGTGTTTTAATGGTGGTCCAAAATCTCCCAAAGGTGTTCAACTGGGTTGAGATGTGGTGACTGTGAAGGCCACAGCATATGATTCACATCATTTTCATACTCATCACACCATTCAATGACCCCTTGTATCCTTTGGATGGGGGCATTGTCATCCTGGAGGAGACCACTCCCATCAGGATAGAAATGTTACGTTATAGGATAAAGATGATCATTCAGAACAGCTTTGTATTGATTTGTGGTGACCTTTCACTCTAATGGCACAAGCAGACCCAAACCATACCAGCAAAATGCCCACACGGCATAAAAGAGCCACCAGATCCCCATTGTAGGGGTCAAGCATTCAGACCTGTACCAGTTTTTCCTTTAATTAGTCACATGTCTGTATGTTGCAGTAAGAAGAGTACATAATGAGCTACCTTACAGACTTTGCTCAACTAAGACATTCTATTTAGATCAGAGAAAAGTATCAAATCTTCACATTTTGAAAGTATATAATATATTTAAATTTTTCCTTGATACCTGATATTACATCATGTTTCCAACATCACCAGTTTCTGCTTTGGCCACGCTCTGTTTGTACCACTTTGAATGTGAGAACAAGAATTCTGCTACTTTCTGTTTTCACTCCATTTCAGTAACATCAACAACACAACCATCTCCGCCTGCCTCTGTACCTTGATCCCTCCCCAGGAGTGGTTGGATAGGAAATCCACTGGTGATGTTACACCTGGTTGGACAGGGTACCTCAGAAGAAAATCCAGCTCTGCAGGGTTTATTTCTTTATTCATCAGCAGGATCTAGAGACACAACAAACAGGAAAGAGTTTGAAATGTTGTATTTTTCAGCACAAACCGCGTTTCCTTTCCACTTGATTAGATCCGAACAGAGCCGTTGGTCTCAGGAGCGACTGATTCAATGGCGAAAGCTTGTTGTCAAAGACAAACCATGCAGAAGATGAAAACCGGGCTTCACTTCCCTACCTGGAAGGCGAGCTGAGCGATGTACGTGAGCTTGTCACATTCAAACAGGCCTCTGGTGGTGTACTGGAAAACTGAGGAGGTGATGCTGTCAATTAGGTTGGACACCCGTTGCTTCAGAGCCTCGTCCGGATCGGCCTTCAGAACCGCTTTCTGGAAGACCACACTGAAAGCCTGCAGATGCACAGGAGCGGGTACAACACTCAACACTTGCTCAGTATCTCACATCAGAGAGTTACAAGAGCACAAAGTGAATACTGCTGAAAACTTGAGTCACTTTCAACCAACTATAAACCCATACATTTGACGATATTACTCATTTAAATGGGTTTTGTTATTTTACATGGTTCATATTGACCTTCATTAAGTCAGTGTCATCAACCTCTGACATGATGGATAGGTTGCCGTTTGCTCTAAAGATGAACTGATCGATACTTCTTTGGCTGCTTATGAAAAGCCATCAGCTGTAATTGATTGAAATGCATTTTGAGTTCATACAAGTATGCATGAACACGTTAGGAGTGTCAAACCAAGAAGAATTTCAGTGCCACACTCTGGTATTCACTCATACATAATAGAACATAATGCTTTGGTAACATTGATCACAAGTAATGAATTTTAAAATGATGAAAAAGATTAGAAACTGACACATAATATCAGATCTTTGAAGCTTTAGTTGGAAATATCAGCAGTAGTATCAAGCTGCCAACTGTATGAAGTGTCAACATCTATTGTAGCATTTACATGATACTTCACTATGATACATACCTACTGTATTTATCAGATCATTTACTTTGCTTCAAATATATTTAACTATAACAATGAGCAGCAATGAATACAGTTAATACATAGAGTTAAAAGATCCTTTCTCTTTTGAGTAATGGAAAAGGGTAAAAATTATCATTTTCTATATGTGTCTTATTGTAAATAAATCTTAAACCAACAATGAACCCTAACGCTGAACTGATCCACAGAGCATAATTTCTTGTCCAATTACTATTAAAAAGTTACATTGGATCGGTCAGATGATATTATCGGCCGGTATTGACCTATCGCAGCTATATCTGTAATGTTAATGTTAAAACTGTAAAATATCTTACCTTTATTACATTTGAGGGATCATAACAAAAAAATGTGTATATCTATTTATTCTGTATATATAAGATTATCGGCCAATATATCAATATCTCCCTAATATCAGTATCGGCATCAGCCCCAAAAATCCGGTATCAGTCGGGCTCCATCATCGGGCTGGATCACGTGTTCCTTCACTACCAAAGACACTAATATGCAAACATAACCTAAAAACATGATAACATAACCCATCGACAAACATGAGCCACCCTACCTAAAGGATCTGATCAAACCACTATCATTATTATTATTATTATGAATGTAGATACTAAAGTTTATTGTGACTCATTCCCACATACATCAGTGGGGAGTGCCACAGACAGTGTAGGGAGATCGTAAAGAATTTAACTATAGACTATTGCATTGTTGGTTTTGGGCTTTTCATAGGATTTATTGATAATAAGAGCAGCATAGAATATAACTTACCATATCTTTTAAACTTGGGATGTTGTAAAGTGTGTCTGCACTTAAACTGTCCTTTAAATAGGCTGCTAAAAGACAAAGTGTAGCTTCATAGTCCATGAAATGATTTCAATAGATTTGACCTGTGACTGTTCTCAACAGTACAATTCACTTTCTAAAACATACTAGAAGCAATCCAAGCAGTGTAGGTATGAATACTAAACATCTAACTACTACTGAAAGGTGCAAGTTCAAGTCTAACTGTATTCATCTTTAGAAAAGTAGTAGAGTGGCTGTAAATCAAAACCTTATTAAGGGAAGATAATAATCATGATTATCATCTTCTCTCAGTGTTCTCGTGTCTTTTTTTGTCAATTTAGCCGAGTCACGCTTTGCTCTGAGCTGGTGTGAAGAACACATATTATAATGTGTTTCATTTCATTCACAAGGTCAAAGGTATGTAGACTCCGAATGTGTTTTCATTTGATTATGTTGGGAAATAACTTGGACCAGGGTAGCTACCTGCGGAGCCTGGAGTGATTGCAAACCATATCTCAGGCTGCCTCCTCTCAGTGCTCGCTGGCTGACAATATGAAAGACATTACGCTCTACATAACCACATTAGGGAGCCACAAACACAATAAAAGCAGGGCAAAGAGCATAAAACATGGTGAGCAAATGGAAGAAGGAGGGGGAGGAACAGAGGAGTGAGTGTAAAGAGGGGTCTCGCTGGGGGCCTGCGAGGCAGGGAGGAAACATGGCGGGTCAATAGAAAGGGTACCTTGAGAGAGAACTGGTACATGGGGTGGATTTTATTGAGGTCGTTCATTATGAAGTACAATAAGGAAGCCCGGGCTGCTGCTAGTCGGTAGTGCTCCCGAGCCTCATTGATTTTGGCCTCTGTCACCTTGGCTTCTTTTACCTACAGTAAAGACAGTGCAAACACAGACGGAATCACACACATAGAAACAAGCACGAAACCGCACAAATATGCAGACACTCAGGGTTCATCAATCAGCTAATGATGAAATTGTGCACCCTGCAATAAAACTCCCTCCAGTGAAGAGCTGAGATATTCCAATTTCACGGTTTTAGCCAAAATGTTCTCACAGCACGTGGAACACGCCAATTATGTGCCGCTTTTTTTTTTTTTTTTTTTTTGCCTGAGCCAATATGCTGGAGAATGAACATCTGCAAAGGCAGCGCTCATCACGTCGCTGACAGAAGGCGCACACACACACATCGTCATCATCATCGTTATCAGAAGTGCTCTTAAGTATCAGAAACATCAGTTAATTCTCCTCTGGAAGAAATCAAATGCTAAATTGACATGAGGTGAACCAAAGAAAGGGAGTAAGAGAGAGGAGAATACAGTTACAGCTCCCAAATTACAGTGGAGATATTTTATACATACAGGTTACCAATGAAATAAACACTGGATACCTACCAGTAGGTACAAGGGAAGAAGTACAGCGAATAAGAAGTTAAAATATTTGAACTTATGAGGAACCTAGAAATAAATTATTATATATTTTTAATCACCTGGTACAATAATTGCATAGTACATAGAGGAAACCAACAGGATTAGCCTATATGTCCTTTTTATTGTAACTGGAAACACTTGAAGTCTGCCTTTATAGCACAACATTTAATACATGTTTATAACACATAATGTATTTATAATCAGATATAAGGGGATTTTAATTATGTATTAATTTACATTATATGTGATCAATTATAACAACTATGAAGACATTGTATATTATTACAAGTGTGTTTTATTCTGTCATTGTATTGTTTAACACTTATATTTGCTAATATGTGTGTACATTTATGATTAAATGTTTGTATATTGCTCATAAATACTAAATAGTAGGGATTTAAAGTAAAGTGCTGCCATAAAACCATTAAACCATATAAAAGGGAAGAATTCTATTCTCACTGATGACAATGTCACACAAAACAGCATAACTTGATAGCACTTGTTATGTGGTGTGTGTAGCTGAGCTGTTGCTAGTGGCTATCATGCTAGGCTAGAGACTAGGCTAGGCTAGCAAATCTCAAGAGCTTAGGAAAGTTTCTGTGTATGAAGGATTTGGTCCACGGGCTTGTTTTATTTTTTGCCACTGAAGAAAAAGAGAAAAAAAAGAAAAAAGTAAACCCTAAACTGTATAATTTGACAACTGCTAAACCCTAATAGCTTGGTAACAGGTTAGCAATGCACATCTGTCTTTATCCAAAGGATTCAAACTTTATGTCAGAGTGTGCTGTTTTGAAAAAAACAAAAAAACATTCAGTTTACTGTTTTGGCATTTAACACTGAGATATATATAAAAAGAAGATGGAAAAAATATGGATTGGATAGTATAGTATAGTATAGTATAGTATAGTATAGTATAGTATAGTATAGTATAGTATAGTAGTGAAAGAACAAGACCTTCTCTTCGATCTCAGCAGCGGTACGTTTGGTCGTCTCCAGGTTTTCCACCAGTTCTGTGTCACCCAGGAAGTTCCCTGAAGCTGAGGACAAACGGGACAGCAGGTTGTCCTCCAGCGTCTTCAGGGTGATCTTGAATCCGTTCTGTTGCTTCGTCAGCTCGGACTAATGAACACAGAAAACACACAAAAACGTTGACAGCCTCCATGTGTTTGAGAGCATTTTCTCAGACACGCCATTATGCTTGTTGCCAGGTTCTTTTCTGGCCTTATCATCATAATCTGGGGCAGTGGGAGATGTTCACAGTGCAGGTCAGTGAGAGCACATGAATACTTGAAGGGCGCCTCAAAGGCAGGACTAATCAATATGCTCTGCATCGGCTATCCGGACCCAAGAAGGGAAGCGCTCTGGGTCGGATTAGCCAGCTTCCGTCTGGTTGCTGACATCAAACCTGTGCCGAGCGACCTAACCCTCGGTGTGATGAGACCGTCGATCAGGAGGGAGGGGGGGGGCTTTGATGGTGAAAGCACACACACCCATACTGACACACACTCACATCACGTCTGAATTCTGTGGTACGAGACATTATGGATTGCATGATGAAGCAGGCATCACATATTATACACACACACACACACATATAGCTCAGTCACAATGGGTTTTATTCACACCTCACCATATGGATTAGTGCACCCCGTCCTCTAATAAAGCTCCAACTCAAGCTGGGTTTTTTTTCTGTCTTTGTTCTAGCTGAAAAAAAAAAAAAGTGTGGGAGAAACTTTTTACTTTTTTCAAAGCTCCGGCGTTGGAGAGGCGTTCGGAGAACAAAGTCGACAGGGCACGGTTACTCTCTTTATTGCTTCATCCTGCTTTGTCCTTCATTATAGTCTGTTGCCGCTCCTTGTTTCTGCTCGATAATGACTTTGCTTTATTGAAGTTTCCTTTAATAGAAAGCCTCTGCGACCTTTGAATTGTTGTAATTACGAGAGGGTGGGCTGTTGTGAGATTTGCCTACTCCGGTGTTGCCGGAAACTGATAATAGCCGAGGTTTTTTGTTGAGTGGCGTGATCCCTGGCAAACGGTGGTTATACGGTTCTGGCAGAGTTGCTTCTACCCTCGTGTAAATCACAGGGGATGGAGGGGTTGTGGTTGGAGGGGCTGCGGGTGGAGCTGTGTCTTCTCCCGTGGGCATAATGTTCCCATGACAAAAGACATACTTAGCTCAAAACGCACCAGGGGAGCAGATAGTTTAAGAGATCACACTGCTTAATTGCTCTCTTTATGACAGCATTTCCTATTGTAGTGATGAGAGGTATTTTATACCATTGTGAAAACTAATTGAGCCTCTGCCTTGTTAAACCTTACAGAGAGATGAATTTGACATTATTACTCACTCTAGTAGTTGAAAAGTTCTCCTCTGACTAAATAAAACTGTATGGAGGGAAAGAAAAAGAAAATTACGTGACGTGTGACATTTTAAAGGAAAAGCGTGTGCTCGGGGCGTGGACGGGGGAAGTACAGCATTGGTTGGAGTGGCAGACATTTAACCAGGGGGACGTTTGCCTTGTGTGACTCAACTGTGACCTTCAAACTCAACCAGACGCTTGAGCTCTTGACGAGGGGGGGAAGAGCTATCCACACCAAAAAAAAACATTCCCAACCGGATCCAATAATGAGTCCGTTTTTAACGATTAGCTTTCCTCTGGCACATTGTACTTGTAATTACCCTTGCTTGGGAAAAACAAACAATTAACCAGTCAGCAGAACACCCTAATTGGGATTAAAACGAGATATTACATCTATCATTTTTTTTCTTTTCTTTTTTTTTTTAGGCAAATGATTACCGAGGGCCACAGAGCAGCCCTGTTAAGGTAATTTGGGAAGTGGAGCATTTTAGTTCTCATTAACGCCGAAGGTCTGGGTTAAAATTGTGCGCCGCCGCACACATAAGGATGTACACATGGACGTGCTTGTATGTGTGCGGAGGGAGGACCAGAGGAGGTAGTTATAGTTGTAAAAAAGGTTGTAGACTGATCCTCCTGTGCACTCTCTCAAAAAGGCAACTTGACATTTTAAGCTCCTTAGCCCCCCCGTCTTTTGGCTCCGTTAAATGAGAGCTCTTTCACCCGGTAGTCATCTTACGGCTCAGCGACACAAACACTAACCTCATTAAAAGGTATAATGGCGGCGCCGGCTCATTCAGAGAATATAAACAGGTACAGCCAATTTGCACTTTGCTATCAGTCTGATGATTGTTATCGGTGCGGGTTGTTTACTGACGACAAAAAAAGCCATTCGGCGCTCGATTCTATGGGCCGTGTTTTTTTCACGGTGAGGTGCTTGGATTGTACACAGCGACCCCCCCCCAACCCTCCACCACCACCACCACCACCCACCTACCACACTCAACTTTCAGTGTTAATTAAAATGATAAGTGAGTTCTAGATCTTGGTTTTTTTTCCTCCTCACCCTACGATCTCAGTGAAATGCTAATTAAACAAGCTTCATTAAATCACATTTCACTTCTTCTCCATTGGATTTTTGCTGAGGGGACATAATGCTTAAAATAACTCCGGCATTTTGGTCTCCCCCACCTCTCCACCACCACCACCACCACCTTCTCTCTCTCCATTTATTAAAAATGCTGATTTGTCCATGGATGAAAGCCTACAGGTCTGAATAAAAGCGCTGCCTACGAGAGGCCCCAACGCAAACAAGGACGCCTCCAGAAAACCATCAAAATGCAAATAGGATTGTGTTCGAGTAAATCTGCCTGACCCGTTAACAGAGTTCCCGCATTATCTCCCATTCTGATCTCTCGGAGAGACTCCGCCGAAAGCCAGACACGTTCTAAGCGGAGGGGGCTTTCAGATTCCCCCACCACCACCACCCCTCCACCCTCCTACCCCTCCAACTTTTCCCCCCACGACTGACGAGAGCCTCTGTGTTTAAGGAACAGCGGGGAAGTGTGTCAATGTGTTGTCTAATTGCTGGGGTACAGTAGCGCCACCGGCCAATCCGTTTCAAGCAGCCGACATGAAAAAGAGCAGATTGTCGTGGAGATGAGCGCGAGGCATCATTAGGAGTTGGAGCTTTGATCAAGTGAGTTTTTGCTTAATTACGAACATTTACATTCACACCGTGGACCGGACTGTTGCTAACAGAACTGCTGCTCATTACTCCTGGAAAGTCTGCCGTACTGTACACAGAGAACAGAGCCGGCCATTAACTGTGACCAGCGGTGACAGTTTAAAGCTACAGCTGGTGACGGCGACGCTGATCAACAGAGTGGAACAACAGCTTCTTCACCCTCCTCACAGTCAAGGGGGGGTTGAGGGTCCGCACGATGACAACAAAGAGAGTCATTTACAATATAAAAGGGAAAAATACACCTCAAAGTGTCTCTTTTCTGCTTTTTCTCCTTTGATTTTTTTCTTAGAAGAGGTGGATATGGATGTGTGAACATAAATGAGTTTGCCAAAGTGATAAAAAAAAAAAGAAAAAAAAAGATGAAACTCCCTTGAGGATAAGCATCAAGACACAATTACACAATTCCGGGAGCTTGATGATGAATGGAGGACAGTCACAGTAACAGCACCCAGGGTGATTGTGACATAATGGTGGATTGTCAGGGCTTCGGAAGTTAATACATTTTTTTTTTTTTTTGTTATATTCAGAATTAATACATTTTTGCCTCCACGGGTGATTGTTCATCTCAAATGTGCACTTTCACAACTGTTGAATTGTCAAACGGTTTCAAAGATAAGGCTGTTAGTTAATTAAGGCTATATTTTTCATATTGTCAACAAGTGTGTGTGTGTGTGTGTGTGTGTGTGTGTGTGTGTGTGTGTGTGTGTGTATCCATCGCCTGCTATATCTTATTCCTCTGTGATGTAGAGCTCCATTGTTCAAAAAGTATTAAAAACACATCAGTGAGCCACACTGTTGCACTGGTGACATGTTCCTTCATCACCATTAACACACACTAGTTTCACACACACACACACACACACACACACACACACACACACACACACACACACACACACACACACACACACACACACACACACACACACACACACACACACACACACACACACACACACACACACACACACACACACACACACACACACACACACACACACACACACACACACACACACACACACACACCTGCTGTCACCAGAGCAAAAAATGTGGATTCATCCAGCACATTTCCTGCTGTTGGTGTGATGTTTGTTAAAAACGACAGTGGCCTGCTGTTTTAGGAAATAAGTGAAACTAAATATTTGTGAGGTGTTTTTAAAGATTTATGTCTTCAGTAGGAAGTAATGGGCTTGGGGGTGAGTAGCAGACAAGGTAGGGAAGTCATGAAGTATTGAGACACATTGTTGGTTATAGTCTTAACTCTGGATTCTTGACTTTAAGAAAAATATAGACTGGTCCTTATCTTTTAAGACACAGGTGCCCAAACTATTCCATAAAGGTTCATGTGGCTGCAGGTTTTCATTCCAACCAAGAAGGAGCACACCAGGCTTGACTCATTTAATCAGCTGATCTCAGTCTTCAGACAGTTGATTGGTTGAATCGTATGCTCTTGATTGGTTGGATCAAAAACCTGCAGGCACCACTGCGACCCTTTATGGAATAGTTTGGACATGCCTGCTTTAAGATGAGACTTATTGATGGATTTCTGTAAAAACAGCTGTTGCATCTTGAAGAGAAAACAACAGACCTCATGCAATGAAGAAGATGTTTGTATTCTTCTGCTAAACCGCTCATATTCAACAAACTCAAACTGTTTTACCAAATATTTTTTTCTTAAGAGTAGAAAGAAGAATTTCACAGCTTCATGTTCTGGTGACAGAATTCAACAAACATTAACAATATATTTAGCATTGTTAGGAGGGGTATTAGAACATTGTGAGTAATAAATGTGTTTTTTTTTTTTAATCACCAGTGATGGAGACTTTTTTGAGGCTCTTTCACTTCCTGTAGGAGTTGAGACAATTCTCACAGTAGAGCTATACTTAAGACTTTTTTGGGAGGGGTGGTAGGAATGTTTTCCCAGAAACGACTAGTTGTGATGGGGGGGGGGAGGAATGTCACTGATAACGAATACGTGGTGTGGACAGTGTGCTCATGTATTTCTCTACACTGAGCAGAATGAAACAAATGCATGTAAATTAGGTAAAAAATGTCAGGTTTGGGTGCGAGCATGTCATATAAAAGCATATCCTGCTAGTATAAGCTACGTTTGTTTTTATTTGCTTCTTTCAGGGCGGCTAGGGGGAGGGGGGGGGGGGGGGCTGCCTCTACAAGCCAACTGACTGATTTGAACAATAGTTAAGAAGCTGTGAAGTGTTATCAATACTGTTTAAAACTGGATGCTGATATACTGTGAAGAACACTAATCAATGCACATTTAAATGGTAATCTAATTTTTTCATTACTAGATGCTCTACGTATAAATCCAGCATGCACACAGAAGCAAATACACATACAGACAGGCACACAATCACACACACACACACACACACACACTCACACACACAGCCATGCGGTGTCCCGATCTCCCTAAATGAGGAACCCAAAGCCCCATAATTATCACACATCCACTTAGTTTGCCGTTAATCAAAGGCGCCAGCTGATTGTTTTGGAATCAAAGAGCCCGGACCTGCAGCCTCCTGTGATGTCTAAAAGACAGACGCCGAGTTTCTTCCCGATGCGTCGCGTTAAAGATGGATAATGACGAGTGAGAGCGCGAGGCCCGGCTCCTGGAGGGCCCCCCCCGACTCCTTCCGACTGCTTCTTTTAATTACACCTGCACTGAAGAGATGTTAGGAGAGGGGAACTCAAAGAGTCCGACGCTAACGGAACGGTTGTTTTGTTCTGTGATAGCACCTGATGGCTGTGACAGAATAGCGCTTTCATGTCTGCTCGGGTTTGCTTTAACATTACTGCGACATATCAGATAAAAAGAGATGTGTTAAAATGGTCTTCTTTGTAGTTAAATATCTGTATCGGGTTAGTGTTCCGCTCTCCTTTGACAGATTTTCTCACCTTTAGCTGTTCCAGATCAGGTCTCTCCATGCTGACCACAGCAGCCAGCAGCTGGTCCTCCAGACCGTCTCTGGTCACTGTGAAATTTATGAGCGTGCACTGGGCCTGCAGCTCCGGCTGGTAATGAGGGCTGGCGAGCTTGGTGTGCAGGATGAGGCGGAAACCGGGGTTGTACTCGCACTCCTTGTCTCCGATCTTTATGTACCTGTATGGTAAATGAGGAGCGGGACGTTTTTTGATCATCGAGGGGCGACTAAATGAAAGATTCTGAAACTGTGATGTGAAATGTGATTGGCAATTATCTGTCTTGTTCCTGTATATAGACATAATGCGTCTTTTTTCCTTTGAGTCTGGGACATTTGTCTTTAATCATCCTAGAATGACATGTGAGTTTCTCTTTAAAGAATAAGACTGCCGTTATTTTATATCATGGTCAGTGATCAATAAGGGTTGGCAAGATGAGCAATTCAAAAATATGCTTTAAAATGGTTTAAAAAGCAGCATCAGGTTTGTTAAAATGTACATTTTGTATTTTTGTTGGTTTTATGTCATTTGAAATGACATTTGCACCATTTTTTACCAAAAGTAAAATTGAATGCTCCTGAAAATGTCAAATGGTGTAACCACAAACAAATTTAAATGGTTCCTGATTGACATGATTCCCCAGATTAAATGTAATATTTAGAACAATGTATTCCATTACCTTTATTTAATATAAAAGTTATAATGTAAGATCATGCCAAACTAGTTGATATGGTGTTTTATTGAGAATTTAGTGTTTTTAAGCAAGTTGAATTTATTTGGTACGAAATTTTTATGGTTACACCACTTAGACATATTCTTTAAAAATGGATTAAAAGCAGAAATGTTATGCTGGGTGCACAAAAAAATGTATGTGTGCAAGTTATTCATACGTTTATTTCCAAATTTTAACCCCTTTAAATTTGAATAAACCACATAGACACAAAAAAACATCACTGACCCATATATCAACAAATCTCTACAGCTTCTTTAAAGGTTCAGAGCTTTTTTAAAAACCAGTGGGCAGTGTAGCTGTAAGCGAACAGAACTCACACTGGAACGCATAGTGAAGTTTCTAGGGACTATTTTCAGTTGCAGTTTTTTGGCAGCAGAGCAATGCCTGATACTTTTAATTTAGTTGCTTTGGGAAATAAGGCAATACACTACTTTCTGTTTAATTAAAAGTGTGAATGTCATTAATGGAAGGAGAAGGAATGTTTTCACTGCATGCATTTATTTACTTTGCTGCAGCTTGCGGTAATTGCAAATTGACTTTACTTCTTTTAATTGATCTGATAAATACAGCAGATATGTATCACAGTCAGGACTGTAAAGCTTTGAATCCAGAACGTGGATCCTAAATACAGTTGGTGCTATTTTAACAGGGGTTTGAACAATTTCGGAAGGTTGATGATAATGTCTTTGGTTTTTGATTGAAGCTGTAAGTATCTGACATTTTGTGTCAGTTTCCACTTATTTAAAACTCACTTTGATGGTGAGAAAGGGAATCTGAGCAGTTTTACCCCAACATTATGATGTCTTATGAATAAGTGGAACATCCTCTGTATGAAACCACAGTTTGACATTCAAACTTTCACTCAAACTAATGACACTAATTGTATGCTCATGCATGCTTTTATGAACTCAAAATGTATTCCGATCGATGATGATTTCCATAAAACAACAAAAGCAGTATTGATCAGTTCATCTTTAGAGCAAACTGCATCATATCCATCATGTCAGAGGGGAGGGACACTGAAGCACATATTTAACAAAAAATAAGTGACTAAGTGATCAATATGAAGTCACTATAATTAGCATGTTAACAACAACAGTCCGTTCTAGGTAGATAACCGGCAGTTGATTTGAATCATAGAGATATTTGAAATCGGAAACCTTTTTTATATCTGTTGCCATTTTCAGAGATAAATAATAATATTAATAACGGTATGTATTTGTAAAGCAACTTTCATACAAGAAATGCAGCTCAAGGTGCTTTACAACAAAAGAAATGACATACACCAAGTGCTTCACGTTAAAAGGGATTAATGTAACAAAAGATAGAAAATAAAACCCACTTGAGACATTATTAGAAATAAGACAAAATAAAGTGAAAATGTAATACACATTTGTGCTACAGTGTTGGTAATTTGAGACTTAATAAGTGAAAACTCAGAAAGTATTTTGCCTGCGTACACAATCCATAAATCAGCCCCTTGGTCTCTGAAGCCATAAGCAAACAGAACCTCTCTTTACCCAACGGACACAGACTCACCACTTGTCTTGACGAACCGATACTGCTTACCCTGAACATCTTCCTATGGCTTTAACCTCACTGTAGGTCTTATCTGTGTTGGATGCAACCCAAAGCTGCCCCAGAAAAAAACTAAACCATAGTGGTGCTGTGGGGGTTAAAAACACACACCACAGTTAATCATGCCACAATAGCTTGGTTCTAGCCCATTAAGGCTTTGTATGTAAGGTGGAGGAGCTTAAAGTCATAGTAAATGTAACAGGAAGTCATTGCA
The DNA here is from genome assembly GCF_963691925.1 of Scomber scombrus. Taxonomy (NCBI): domain Eukaryota; kingdom Metazoa; phylum Chordata; class Actinopteri; order Scombriformes; family Scombridae; genus Scomber; species Scomber scombrus. The sequence goes on from NC_084990.1 coordinate 4,193,390, forward strand.
GAGCAGCTAAAACTGGACTAATGTGCAGGTTTGGTTTTGTTTAATAGCTGAGCTATACAGTTTTGAATGAGCTCAAGTCTCTTGGTGCTTGTTCAGGGGACCAGTAAAAAGTGCATTAAGGTAATCGAGTCGGCTTGAGATGAAGGCATGAATTGGTTTTCTGCATCTTTTTGTTGTTCTTCAGTTTGTTGTTTCTAAGGTGGTTCGTGTTGGACCTGAAACTTCGTTACGAACCTAATGTTAGATCTGAAAGACAACGTTTGATCGGACTGAACTGATTTGGTGTCGTGGGAAAACAAAACGGACTCTTTATCGAGTGGATTGATCTTTGATCAGGCACAAGTTAGACACACACACTGAAAAACTCAAACCCTTCTCCATTCCTTCTCGTTACCCAGCACCCCGATACATAATGAGACTTAACCATTTTATCTTCAGTTTTGAATGCGTCTCAGTTGGTCTTCGCTCGAGTTTGCTCTGCACCATTAAAGCTGTGATTAGAACACACTATTCTGTTCATTTTACAAGTTCAGATAACTGAAAACTGATTTAAATGCCAGTTTTTGGTACTTGGTGACACAGACACATGTTTTCCAGTATCAAAAGATATCAAGACCTTCACAACATTAAGAATTTTTGAAAAGCTTAAAGAGTTTCTTACCTGCCCTTCTTAATGGTTTCTCTACCCAGCAGAGGTCCAAGGACAGGATCCAAGGTTTCCTCCAAGTTTTCTATCAGGACCACTTCACCTTCTGCCAGAGCTCTCTCTATGGCATCCAAGTACCTTTCAAAATAAAGCAGCAGGTGTTTCTTTATTGATGATTGTCTGAAATACATCCAAAAAAACCATCATGTCCATATTTGAGCATAAAGCCCCTACTCACCCTCTCTGTCCGATGCGGATGACGCGCAGGTTTTCTCCGTATTTGTTTTTGATCCACTTGATGCCCTGCAGCTGGGGGTCCACTATGAGGGGCCATCGCTGGCAGGAAGTAAGGATGGTGGCGTTCTCGGTGGACATCCTGTCGGCAGGGAGCCCCTCGTTCTGCCACGCTGCGATGTCGGCGCCGTCCGTCAGCATGGTGAGAGGGTCCAGGTCAGGGGTCACTGGGATGGGAACCTTTGTAGATAATATCAATGAGTATATGTGATGTTATTGGACTAAAGATGATTCAAAATCGTTATATAAAGTTATATAAAAGTTTGTCTCCTTCTAAAACTTTTACATCCTTTGATTTACTGTGATAGAGAGCTGAGGTATATGTTTGTTTCATGTTGTCGTTACTCTCAACAATCTCCCCCGGCATCTGAATCTTGTTGGAGAAAAACACAAGCAGCCCTTTCTGACCTTCCTTTCAGTCTTCATGCATTTGTCAGGGACTATTTTCAGCCGTGGATTAATGCATATTTGGTGCTACAGTGTTTTGTTTTTTTTCTTCCAGCAACTGAAAAGGACATACTGAAAAGGAAAAGATTACTGAGCTTTACTTCGACTTGTGTAAAAGAAAACTGCTTTATTGTAGCTCGGGGGGGAAAAAAATCGCTTTTTTTTTTTTTTTTTTTTAATAGCTCGGCTATCGATTCTGAAGGTTACTGAAAACAAGAAGACATTGTACTCGGAATGAGGCGACATGAAAAAACAGGTTATGAATGAGATGACTTAATTTTCAACTTATTTGCAGGTAAAAGTGAAAGTAAGTGTCCTGTCACTTATAATCCCTCACTGCAAAGCTACGGCAAGCACAGTAGGTCAAAGTGAACCAGAAAGTCGGGCTGTAAGTTAAGCTTTACAACAGACAGTATGAGTTTTAATTTTACCTCTGTTTTCTCTTCAATAAATACATTTACAACTTGTCTGATAGTCTGACTGCTCCTTCTCGTTAACTTACCTATTTTAAGTGATGTTGCTGCATTCGTAAATGTTAGCAGTTCATTTGATGAATAAATTATCATCATAACCAGGGGCAGATATAGGATATTGATGAGATAAGCCCAGAGAACCCAGAGGCTTTTTCGTTTTTTGGATGGTTCACATTTGCAGAATTTAATTTTACAGCCTTGTATTGACTACTGTTAACATTAGCAGTAGTAGTAGTGATTTAAGGTTTATAACTAACGATCCCTACAGTACCCACCACTGTACTCTTTACCATAGATTTAGCTGGTCATCCCTTACAATGAGGCAAGATCAGCCTTGGTTTTTATTCATATATAAAGCTTTACTACAGTTACTGCCACTCTATATTTCATCTCTTGATGAAAGTCAGATGATATTGGTTCTCACTCATAGAATTTGTTGTTGCTCTACACTCAGTTAGTCAGAACTGAATTAGGAAAAATGTCTCCTATAATGCATCATTCAATTATTTACTTTTCAAAGGCTTTATCTCAGACCCTGTTTTAACTGATTCAAAGGTTTTCAACTAATCTTCACTGTTTACTTTACTTTATGATCATAAACTTGAAGGAGAAAACACAAGCAGCCCAGAGTTGACCAATCACCATCCTAAAGATCTCCACATGGCATCCCTGTAACTAGACTTTAGAAGAGCAGTTCTGGATTGAAGAACTATTGCCATCATCATAACCCTTTAAAACGAAGACATAAGAGCCCGCCCACCTTCAGCTGACTGAGATAAGGCCTCCAGGTGTTGTCCATGAGCTGCAGCCTGTAGCGTTTGGTGAAGTACCCCAAGTAGGAGACGAATGCGGTGATGAGGAGGACGTCCCCGCATAGAGTCCTCTCCTGTTTCCTGAAGTTTTCCACAGCCTCCGCCCAGCGCACATTCTCTGCCGCGAGACCTCCAACCTGAAACGTAGAGATGACACCCAACTTATATCTCTTTTTTTTTTTTAAATGAGCTTTTCATATCCTTCATCCCCTCTCTGCTCTATTCTTTACTGCAGTGATGATTTAATTACCCTTCAGGGATCAATAAGTTCACTGTAATATCTTATCTCTCCCTAATTGAAGAGGGGACTTCTATTCAAGTCTGTAACTTCTCAGCATACATCCTAAGAAAGACTTTACACTCCGGCGAGTTGACTGCATTTGCATTGATATTTCTGAACGCTGATTCTCGTCCTTTTTGTTGCTCCTGTCAGGCCTTTTTTTTTTCTTTCTTTTTTGGAGTCTTCCTCTGAATAATTTGGATTACCATACTAACAGTGTCAACACTCATCTTTTTTTTTGTTTCGCTGCTGTCAGCAGGAGATTACCACAGCGGCATGATGATGGTGGGATTTTATGCATATATGTGTGTGTGTGTGTGAGTTTCTTAACATATGGAAAGAGGAGCTACACTAAAAAAAAAAAAATGTGTGAGCAAAAATATGCATCAATACAAGTTTGTGGAACAGTGGTGTGATGCTAAAGCTACTGTCTGTATCTTTTTATTTAATACAAATATCTGTATTCAAATTTATACCAGAATTGGTGACTGATACCTGAAGCTGCTCACTAAATATACACAATACTATTTGATAGTAGTAGTAGTATTAGTATTTTAACTAGACCTGTCACGATCGCTACTTCTGTTAGAAATAATCTGGACAAACAACAATTTTAAACTACTGTATAATGATAATATATAATAGGGGATTGGAGAGTGGGCGCTAGAACCCGACCGAACCCTAACCCTAAACCTATCACAGATATATCGGTATCAGCTAATAAGTTGTCTGATATGTTTTTTTTAAATTGTGTAGAGTGTTTGTTTTTTTGTTAGTTTTATTATCTTGACTGCCTGTACTTTTATCAGAACTATCAATTTTGCCCTTTCTGTTTTACTTGATTGTATAGAAAGCACTTTGTAACATTGTTTTGAAAAACGCTATATAAATAAAGTTATAATAATAATACAAAAGATTATTGTTATTATTATCATTATTATCATTATTACATTCCAACTTTGTCACAAGTGTTTGATAGCCACATTTGAGGGATCATTGTTAAAAAAAAAAAAGTGTGTTTATGAATATTTTCTGTATACATAAGATTATCAGCCAATATATCGATATCAGGATTTTTTTGCTCCCTAATATTAGTGGTATCGGACCATAAAATTCAGTATCCGTCAGGCCCTGGTGGGTGCTATACTTCTGTAAAAACACAGACTGTCATTATGGTTGGAGTTATTTATCTTTAATTCTTCTGCAGTCTCCACTCAGGACGTACACAGTGAGGAATGGAGGACACTACTCAGGAGGACACTACTCACTTAGCCAATGTGACATGAATAGCCTCTTAGCTGCTAATGTGAAGTGTGGTAATAATGAGGTAAAAAAAAAGATCTAGGTAATGTCCATGTATCATATGGTAAGTCCATATATAGACATGATGATGTTGATAATTAAGTTATTGTACGATAAGTCAACGTAATTATTGTGACAGACCTAATCTTAACCATCTACCTAAATGAACCAGACCTCTTTAGTAGATAAAAAGCTGTGTAATTTTCGGTTAATAATTACACAGCAGCACACAGCAGTTAATGGTCCAGGTGCAAATAGAACAGGAAGCCCATAATGCATGATTTTTCTCTAAATACTGGAGGCTGTGTATTGTATATAATGGGAGTAAGCCCAGATGAATGTAAATTTGAAAGCTATTAACAAACAATAAACGGGCCATAACAGCTAATTTGGATATATTGTAAATGTCCGATAAATAGGTTGCTTACGGAATAAAAAGAAAGAATGTCTATGATTTAAAAAAAGAGAGAAAAAGCTCTCTTGGCTATTTTGCAGGCACCTTCGAGACTCTCCCTTGACTTCAGCTCGTCATTTACTGTCAAGTCTCCGAGGTGCCGGCTTTAATATTGGATCGTGAGGTAAAGAATAAAATAGGTCAGGCTTCATCCTTCACTGCGCTGCTAATCTGATGAAAACTGATGAAATATACTGGAGGATAAACCCCCACGGAATATCTGAATATTGAACTCTCTCTTTAAGTGGCCTCTAGCCTGTTTGTTAACAAAAAATTTGCCTCATCTGTGTAAAGTCAGTTCCTGTTTGCAGTGTACACACAACAACAACCACCCGGATAAGTCTGAATCTGATTATTATGAGTCGAGATCTGAAGGTTTTAAGGGCGCCTATCTTCTATCATTTCTATTATTTCCAAAGTGGACTTTTATCCTCAGTGGACAACAGAGATAATGGTATTATTGTACAGAGTGAGTCAGCAGTGTGTGTTCGTCTGTGTGTTTCACTTTAAGTTATAACTTTGAAAAGAAGTGTTGCAACATTTTTAACTCATTTGGATGCAGAAGAATGTATTTGTATTAATTCACATCCTTACTATGCACATCTGTATCTATCTAATGGAAGGAGTTAAGTGGGACAGCTTAGAAAAGAAAAAAAAAAGTGTGTATGTGTGTATCTGATGCTGCCTATGATCCGACCCCCGATCCCCCCGCCCCCTCCTCACCAGGCGGTTGGCCAGGGAAATGGTACGCGCCGTTGACTCCGCTTCCTGTTGGCACTTGAGCTTGTCTGCGGTGGCTTTCTCAAACTTGGCTGTCAGCTTGGCCAGGTTCTCATTAAGGTGCTGATATACACACACACACACACACACACACACACACACACACACACACACACACACACACACACACACACACACACACACACACACACACACACACACACACACACACACACACACACACACACACACACACACACAAGTAAGCACACAGAAACAGAGTTAAAAAAATTGGCACTTGTTAAAATACAGTACAGCCGTAAAGAATCCTCAAAGACAGAACAAAGATCACTGAAGTCTGTTTATGAAAAAAACTTAGGGAGCGTGTGAAAAGTTGGTTCAAACTTCTCGTTCCCTCTGCTATGGATTTGTTTGGCATATGGAAGCAATTAGCGCAAGGACAAACAGGATTAATCGGTGGAGAGGCACACAGGTTCATTAGATTAGTTTGAGGATTGCTAATTCCCCTTGGCTACGAACCCCCCCCGCTCTCCGCTCAAGCGATCCGACTGAGGGGCTGAAAAATGACAGAGAGACAGAGAGAAGTCATGCTGGATCTTATTAACAGTCGTCACTCTGGCGCTCTGCGGGGGTTTTGATGTAAGCAGCCGTCGCCGTCGCAGCAGTGTCCCATCGCCGCGCTCTGCTGGGGCTCTCCCTTTGCGCTCAGATGTGCTGAATGTCAAACGCCACTGAGAAACAATTATTTACAGCTGCTTTTATCAATAGTGTTTTTTTTAATTTTTTTTTTAGGGTTGATGGATTCGGTTTTAGATTAATGAACAGTAAAAGCCTTTAATAGCACTTACAGCAGCTTTGTATTGATGAAATACTGCTGGTGTGTCGTTACCGGCGGAGCGCTGTGTGTGTCAACTGTCACTCAAGCCTTGATAAAATAATTCATATCCTGAGTTTCTGCTTCAGTTTATAGCCTCCGGTTGGTTGTTTTTATTTTTATTTTCTGTTGCATTAAAATCTTATTATGCTGCATATCATCAGTTTGATAGGAATTCATGCTGATGTCTCGAGAATCTTTTATGACTAAGTGATGAGATTTCTAACTTTCACAAGTCATTTTTCATCACACATTATGCTTGGTTAAAAAGTCAGCCCAACAACTAAAGCTTTAAGACTCTATTTAGTGTCTGTGTCAATATGTTTTAACAAAAAACCAACAGCAGGACAAAGATACTGAAACTGCCTTTTTTTTTTTTTTTTAGATACTTGGCATATAACAAGAAGACGCCTTTCCTTTTTTTCTGTATGCTCAGTCCGATATGAAGGCTTACATTTATCTTGCTCGTGATGGCGGCGAGCTTCTCCTGCGCGGCGGCGAGCTCTGCGTTGGCCTTGCTCAGAGCCTGACGCTTGGGCTCCACCTCGCAGTACACCTCGTAGAACTTGACTATGTTTAAAACCCAGGAGCACAGGCCCGCCGCCGCGTATGACTTGGAGGTCACCAGATCTGGCTGGAACTCTGGATCCTGGAGAGGGATGAAAGGAAAAAGTGCAAAATGAATACTGACTGAACACTCGTCAGGCTAAGGGCTAAAAAAGTATATTGCAATTATGTTACTGCCCTTCAAAGACAAACACAGTAACAGCCTATTTAGTCAAAACCGAGTTAAGACCACTTGTTGATATTTGTTTTGGCATATTAAAAATAATGAACCCTATAATGAACCTTAATTAACCCCTATGACCTCAGCGACAGAGGGACAAGTAGCTAGATGACTAGCTAGCTCTAGTTAAAGCTAGATATTGAGATAGCCACACCTAGTCTTGGAAATTGATATATTATGTCTGTTTACTGTAATTGAAAAACATGTTAATATTTTAGTAATTCAGTTTGCTACACCACATAATAAAGTCGTAATGAGTAGCTAATTCCAACCACAATGAAGAAAACAATGCCAACATAGTAAGAGTAGCTGAGCTAGCGTAGCCTAGCTAAGGAGAGCAGCACAGACTGCAATCTTAGCCGCTGACTTTGGTGGAATTCACATATAATGCAATGGTTAAGCTACCTGAATCACATATTTAAATGTAAAAAATTGAAATTGTGTAAAGGCTATAAGAATACTATTTTCTTTTTTCTTTTTTTTTTTAACATTTCTGATTAAAATAATCTACCCACAAGGGTACTACTTAGTTTATCTGTTGTGGTGTTTATTTGCTAAACATGACTGAACATTGGTTTTTGCAACCCAACTGTTAAATAATGAAGGACTTTTAAAAGATGTATGAAATGATTTCACATTAATAAGTCTGAGAAGTGACACTGTGTGGTGTACATAGTAAATTTAGACTGAATTTGGGCTTTATCTGCTGCACTGACATACCTAATATCCACTTCATTGAACTTGATAATCAGGGCGGCTGTTAAATTTGTAACGCTTAATTAACTGGTTGATTTTCTCCGGCTGTCATTTGGACACTCAGCAGCCATAAAGTGCTGCTGTCATTGTAGTCACACCCCTGCTAAATTCAAGACTTATTAGTTGAACTTACCAAGCGACAGACATTGCACACTGAGCATCGACTTTAAAGAATAAGAGCTTGAAAGACTTGCCTGCAGGTAAGGCTGAATGGCTTTCAGACAAGCCTCTGGGATGTTCTCTTTGTTGAAGTTTATAAGAGAGTCCAGGAACGCGTCTACCTTGGCCATCATCACTTTTGCTGCCTTCCAGCTCCGATCCTTGGGGACTTTGCCGCCCGGCGCCATCAGGACCATGACAGCCGCAGTGACGTTGGTCACAGCTGCCACCGGAGAGCCGAATGACTTCAGCTCTGTCAGGTTGTTCTGAAGTAGAGAAGATATAAAGAAGCATGGATGGAAAATGAAAGAGCCGTGATTTAATTGAGTTTGAACGACTGCATATCTCTGTGGTCTGCTGGGGCCAAAAAAAAGGGAGAAAAAAGGAAAGGATTAGAATAAAAAGAAGACGAACCTATGCTGACTTTGAGAAGACAACAGAGAATTCTAATTAGGGCATCTTTAGAGAGCTCTAAGCAGTGATTGAACTGTCTGTTCTGCTTGTTTGAACAGAGAGCTCTTTTAAACACAGAGGGTGTTTTTGAAAATCCCCCAGGCTGCTCATAAACCTACACGGGATGCGAGGATGAAGTTAAATGCCCGCAGAACATAGAGAACACATTATTTTAGCAAAGACCAGGCTAAATCCTCTGATTCAATAATCTTTTATACAGTTCAAGGCCTGTGTGGACATAACTTAGTCGGCTGAAGCTGGGAAAACAATATCAAACAAAGAAAAAGAAGAAGACAAACCCTCTTTAATAAAAAATAAAGAAGAAGAAAACTAAGAGAGAAAAGTATGATGGAGGAAATCAATAAGACACAGTGAGGGATGAAAGAGTAGCCGACCTTATTGAGAATGTTAAGGGCGTCCTGCGCAGCGAGGAGAGCTGGTTCAGCCTTGGCTAAGTCCTCCTCACAGTCTCTCTGTTTGCCGCTGACCACAACAGCGATGGCCGCCACCTTTTGCTCTTCTTCATCAGCCACAGCTTTTTCCTTGGACACTTTCTCAGTTTCTATCCCGACCACCTGGAGAAAGCACACATGATTTATTCCTGGGTTAATGTTGCAAGCTGGGCCACTGCTTAAATTTCACAGCAAGACTTTCTGTGTGGGTACAGTCCAAAAATAAACAAGTGTTTCAGTGTTCAGATGAAGGTGTGGGGGGAAAAAAGTAGTCATTTTATTAACTGAATATGCAACTAGAAACCTGCACTAGTTCCTGCTTTTTAAGTGCAGCTTCCTTCTTTTTTTCTCATGCGTTTACTCAGAGCCATTTCTACCCCCAACACCAAAAAAGCATCTGTGGATTTATCCTCAGCAACAGGGAGATTGTGTCTGGAAGGACAAGCTGCTGCTGAATTTTTTAAATGTCAGTTTTCATTTCTTTCAGCACCACAAGCGAAACGCCACTTCACCTTCGCTGTATTAGGGTCACGGCAGAAATCTCAGAGACAGATATCTCGAAACCTGGACAAATAAATATCCAGGAGTAGCAGCTAGAAACCAGCGAACGCAGTGTAAGTTAGAAAATATCAACATTTAACTGTGAGATTTTCTTCGGCGCGTCTATAAGGGAATAATATTCTTGCCTGGATCAGCTTGTCGGCGTCCTCGTTCTTCTGCTTGAGTTCCACTTCTTGAGCGGCCAGCTTGGCCTTGAGGTCATCCACCTATCAGAGGATGAGACAAGGAGACCAAGGGGGGTCAGGAGGATGTTACTGGCTGACACCGCAGCCAAGACTGGACTTTATATTCACCAGATCTCAATGAAAGAGTCTCTCCCGATTCATATATATATATACTGTATGTTCATCAATCTATCTATTAATCGAAACTTAAAGGCACCCTATGGAGGTTTCTTGTACACAAACAGCATAAAGTAACTAAGTACTTCTATCTAGGTATATTAAAATTGTACTTGATTATTTCTATGTTATGCTACTTAATACCTCATCCCTGCTACATTTCAGAGGGACATATTGGACTTTTCCCTTTTACAGCTGTAGTAAGTAGCTACTTTAAAGATTATTATGCTATAAATATACAGTCTTCTTAAAAAAAAGATGCATATTAATAAGTAATTACCAATTTCCTTCTTCATAAAACATTTTTGTACATTTTGCTTTGTGCTTTGTTTACATCCATGCTGACATTGCTACATTGGTTAGGTAAGTTACTGCTGACATCAAATAACTCCATGTCATATAGTTTCAATTACCATCACACAGGGAAATTTGACTTGCAGGCTTGAACTCTGATTTGAGGTAACAGGAATGTATATCATGTCACCTGTGTGTTTGTGCACATACATTGGCATCTATGTGCTCCATAGCACCACGGGAGGTTTAAAACTCCACTGGGTACCTTTAATGAAATAGTTTAACATTTTGAGAAATATTCTTTATTTGTTTTCTTTCAGAGAGTGTGATAAGGAGATCAATATCAGACTAACCTAGCTTTTGATTTATGAAGACATTCCCATCCTCGTTCAAAAGGTTTCTTTCTACATTTTGACTTCTCACAGTAGGAAAAGCATAGGTGTCAATAATAACATTACGAGTCCCAGTAAACCACAACAGTGTGACAGTGAACGAGGACCTGCAAAACCAGGACCCTGAAACTAAAGCAGCTAAATGGAATTCAGCCAGTTTTTATTTATTTTTAAAAATAATTTATACCTGTGTTTTCATTACTGTGACATGTCATAATGTCCTCTGGTGGGGAGCACCAGGTATTTAGTCTATGCAGGGTCATTTACACCTTGAGAATGGGTTGCTAGCACACCTGACTATCATGCCAGAGTTGTTAAGAGTCACAAGTCAAGGTGTGAATGTGTTTTAAACTAGCTGGGGAGGAGGTGTCAGGGCAGTATTATGATTGGCTTACAAACATAGAGGTATTAAGAGAACATGATACTGTGTTGCAAGATGGTGCCCCATTTATTCGATCCAATACAGCATTAGCACTGTGCTGCATTCATGTCATATCACAGTACTCTTAATTACAAGATGCTAACTTGTAAACAGAGTTCACGTCAACATCCAAGTCTAGGAAACACTGATTTTTCTAAAAAAAAACTTTGATGTATCCGATTTGGCGCTTCATCATTCAAAAATACCTCATGACATGTTAGATTATCTTTATGCTAAGCTGGGCTAAACACATCCTGATTTCAGATACTTACTTTACACACTCTCAGAGGCAAAACAAATAAGTACATTTCCCAAAAAAATACTGAACTATTCCTTTAGGTTAAACAGGAATCAACACATATGACAAAGCCTTTCTGGTGTTCACAGGTTGGGAGGAAGAAGAACAGAACACATGCATTAAGAAGAGAAGAGAACAGTCAATAGAACATAGGGGCATGCTGCACACAATAATCTATTTTCGTCTCATTAAATGGTATAAGCAGCAATCAGCGTGTATATCATGGGCACTAATGAATCCATCGCTATCATCTAATTGAATCTCTTGGGCGGTTTTGAAGGACTGATCATTTGTTTTTGTTGTGTATATCATCGTTGGATCTTATTAGTAATACAATCGCTGATCGAGCGAGATGGAAGTTTAATTGAAACCTAAACATCTCCTCAGTTCCTTCAAAGCAATAAAGAGGATTCTGTGGCTCTGGGAAAGTCAAGCAAAATGAGCTCCACAAAGGGGTCCTAACCCTTTACGGATAACATTTAGTGCCCTGCAGGATTCTGCCGTGGACCAATGCGTGTGACCTTTAATCCATTACTACAAAAAAAATCGGATTCTGTCCGGGCAGATAAAGGGGGCAGGAAAGGATGAATGGCATGCATATCTGGAAAAGAAATTTAAAAAAAAAAAAGCTGTAAGATCAAGAGCTGTTATCAGCACACATAACCACAAAAACACACACACATATACACACACACACAAATGCACAGAGCAAGGACGGTCGTAAAGAGAAATTAAAGCTGTTAGAAAGTCCTCGTAACTCCCCGACAAACAGGGCTTTGCATTACCGTCAGACTCCATCAAAATGTTGCACTGGGGAAATAAAAACAGACGGTTTTTCATGCTTGTCTTTCGACTAATTAACAAACAGGAAATCAGGCCGGAGGGAAGACGGCCCTTTCGGGTTGTGACGAATCCCGTGCAAAAAATAAATAAAAAAATCGGTCGAACATTTAGACGAGCGCCGAGTGAGCCATCAACATGATGAATAGGCAGAGGGGAGGAGGGGGAGGAGGAGGGGGGAGGGTGAAGAGGGACAAACTAATTGGTGGGAGACATGGGTGAGATTCAATACATGTGAGCGGCTTCTGTGGTGTAGATAGAAATCCAAGCCTCCTCTCTCTCTTCTTCTGTTCCTGACTGGCTTTAAAAAAAAAAATCACAACATGGCTACAGCCCACTCTCACTCTCTGCTACTGTTAATGTAGATTACAACTATTGTTTCTTTAAAGGCGAGATAAGATACCAAAGCAGGCAACTATACCCATTCATCCATACGTGTGATGGCTTACGGACTCAAAAAGAAAACCAATCGTTTCTGTTCAATAGAGTTTTGGATTTGGGTGTTGTGGTTCACATTTGCTGTGGTGATAAGTAAGCTTCATTCATGCAACAAAGAGACATCTGGCTGTGTGCGTTAGGGAGGGGAAATAAAGTCTCATGTTTCCAGTTCTGATCCTTTTAAGGGAAACCTTGGATTTTTCTCTCAATGTAAAGAGCTGTCAGGACTGTTAGGATTTCTGTTAGAGATTAAGATGCAAACTTACATCTAACACTAACTACTGACTGCTGCAACTATTACTACCTTTACTACTGCTAGTATTACTAGTGCTATTACTATTTTATACTATTATTACTAGAATGACTAATACTATTACTACAACTGCAACTATTACTACTTGTATTAGAAGTACTATTACTACCTCAACTGCTGCTACATTACTAATCCTACTATATCTATCACTATGATTGCTACTACTATTACTACCACCACCTACTACTACTTGTACTACTGGTATTACTAATGGCGCTTTTCCACTACACAGTTCCAACAGTTCGGCTAGACTCGACTCGGTTTTTTTTGCGTTTCCACTAGGGAAAGTACCTGGTACCTGGTACCTTTTTTAGTACCTGCTCTGGTGAGGTTCCAAGCGAGCCGAGCCGATACTAAATGTGACGTCAACAGACTGCCGGCCACTGATTGGTCAGAAGAGTTGTCGCTGGAAGAGTCATGAGCCGTCCCACATAAGAATCAAACCCGGTATTTTTAGATACCGGCAGCAGCGTTACAGCCATACGGCTCAATTTTCTTGCTTTGTGTGTGACAAAAAGCCACAAATAGCAGCAACACCACTGCCTCAATGTCCTCCATTGTCTACTATTATTTTCAGTATTACTAATGTTTCCACTATTACTAAAACTGCTGCTAATATTACTACTTCTATTACTAATTGCACTACTACAAGTATTACTACTGATAATACTAATATTACTAATCAAACTATGATTACTACTACTACTACTATCTACTGCTACTATCTATCTACTACTGCAACCACTACTACCAGTATTCCTAGTATTACATTGGCACAAGCGTGTGCATGTGTGTGTTTGTGTGTCTCTACCTAGGCAAGCGTTTATAAGATGAGTGGGTGGGCAATACAGATTCCACAGTACACACATACACACACATAACTACTCAAGGCTAGACTAACCAAAGGTGGACACAACCTCCACAAATTTGAGGAGAGAGAGAAAAAAAAAAACATGCTGCTAATGTGTCCTCCCGGGAGCAGGTGACTCATACACTTATACAGCATCTCCTACAGTCCCCCCCGCCACACACACACACGCACACACATTGTTGCTTTAACCCTCCTGGTCCTTGTTTATCATGACCACAGCAGCCTCTGGCGAGCCATGGATCCTTTTGCACTGAATGTTAAACAACATCAGCGTGGATGCACTAACAAACGCAGGGTGCATTAATGGTGGCTCGCTGCTGTAAAGGCTGCACTCTCTAATTAGAAGGCTCCTCGATTACCATACAACTTCTATATATGTGAGTGTGTGTGTGTGCGTTGGCTCATTCCTACAGCAAACAGACCACAGGAAACAAAAACACAGAACACTCTGTCGCTTTCACACTGACGTCACTTCTGTATAAGGTGTATTTATGCATGTGCGTGATTTTGTGCGGGTGGGCATGTGTGGGCATGTTTATGCAAAGCAGTGTAAATGCACAGTATGTAAGAGCCAAATTGTGTGTGTGTGTGGTTTTATATTCATATCCATAGCATACTAGACCCACTGTAATTAGGGCTGCTTCACACACAGACCTTGTGTTGCATTATTCATATACTGTAGCTCTGTTCTGCAAAAGGTGTTGAGATGGTAAACATTTGAACAAATGGATCCAGGTGCAGATATTAAAGATAGAGACGTCAAATGATTCAAGTAAACATTTCACATTGCGAAAGAAAGAGGAGGCAGGAAGAGTCATCCAGTCATCCATCTGCTCTTTGTGTTTTTACAGAGATAATTAGTGTGTGTGTATGTGTGTGAGTTTGTGTGAGTGTGTGTGTGGACATCATGGCAAGTATAACACTACCACCACTACTACTACTTCTATTACCACAAAACTACTACTACCACTATCATTACTACTAAAAATACCACTATTGATAATAACTCTATTACTACTACTGATACAACTATTGCTATTACTACTACTAATACCACTATTACAGTTATTACTATTAATACCATTATTACTATTACTTATACCTCTATTACTACTACTAATACCACGGTTACTATTATTACTAGTTCCACTATTACTATTACCTCTATTACTACTACTAATACCACTATTACTAATACCCCTATTACTACTACCGATACCACTATTACTATTACTACTACTAATGCCACTATTATTATTACTACTACTACTACTACTATCATTACTACTACTACTGTCATTAACATTACTACTACCACTATCGTTATTACTATTACTACTATCATTATTATGACTAGGCTACTATCATTACTATTACTACTACTACTGTCATTAGCATTACTACTACCACTATCATTATTACTATGACTACTATCATTACTATTACTACTATCATTATTATGACTAGGCTACTATCATTACTATTACTACTACTACTGTCAATAGCATTACTACTTCTACTACCATTACTATTACTACTACTATGATTAGCATTACTACTACTACTATCATTACTATTTCTACTATCATTACTATTACTACTATCATTAGCAATATTACTACCACTGTCATTACTATTTTTACTATCATTACTATTACTACTATCATTAGCAATATTACTACCACTACCATTAGTATTACTACTATCATTAGCAATATTACTACCACTATCATTAGCATTACTACTACTACTATCATTACTATTACTACTATCATTAGCAATATTTCTACCACTATCATTAGCATTATTACTACCACTATCATTATTATTACTACAATCATTAGCAATATTACTACCACTACCATTAGTATTATTACTACCACTATCATTACTATTACTACTATCATTAGCAATATTACTACCACTATCATTAGCATTATTACTACCACTATCATTACTATTACTACTATCATTAGCAATATTACTACCACTACCATTAGTATTACTACTATCATTAGCAATATTACTACCACTATCATTAGCATTAATACTACTACTATCATTACTATTACTACTATCATTAGCAATATTACTACCACTATCATTAGCATTACTACTACTACTACTACTACTACAGTACTATCATAACTATTTCTACTATCATTACTATAACTACTATCATTAGCATTATTACTACCACTATCATTAGCATTACTACTACTAGTAGAATAATTAGTTCTACTATCATTACTATTACTACTATCATTAGCAATATTACTACCACTATCATTAGCATTACTACTACTACTATCATTACTATTTCTACTATTATTAGCATTATTACTACCACTATCATTAGCACTGCTACTGCTACTATCATTACTATTTCTACTATCATTAGCATTATTACTACCACTATCATTAGCACTGCTACTACTACTATCATTACTATTTCTACTATCATTAGCATTATTACTACCACTATCATTAGCACTGCTACTACTACTATCATTACTATTTCTACTATCATTAGCATTATTACTACCACTATCATTAGCACTGCTACTACTACTATCATTACTATTACTACTATCATTAGCATTATTACTACCACTATCATTAGCATTACTACTACTACTATCATTACTATTACTACTATCATTAGCATTATTACTACCACTATCATTAGCATTACTACTTCTACTACCATTACTATTACTACTACTATGATTAGCATTACTACTACTACTATCATTACTATTTCTACTATCATTACTATTACTACTATCATTAGCAATATTACTACCACTGTCATTACTATTACTACTATCATTAGCAATATTACTACCACTGTCATTACTATTTCTACTATCATTACTATTACTACTATCATTAGCAATATTACTACCACTACCATTAGTATTACTACTATCATTAGCAATATCACTACCACTATCATTAGCATTACTACTACTACTATCATTACTATTACTACTATCATTAGCAATATTTCTACCACTATCATTAGCATTATTACTACCACTATCATTACTATTACTACAATCATTAGCAATATTACTACCACTACCATTAGTATTATTACTACCACTATCATTACTATTACTACTATCATTAGCAATATTACTACCACTATCATTAGCATTATTACTACCACTATCATTACTATTACTACTATCATTAGCAATATTACTACCACTACCATTAGTATTACTACTATCATTAGCAATATTACTACCACTATCATTAGCATTAATACTACTACTATCATTACTATTACTACTATCATTAGCAATATTACTACCACTATCATTAGCATTACTACTACTACTACTACAGTACTATCATAACTATTTCTACTATCATTACTATAACTACTATCATTAGCATTATTACTACCACTATCATTAGCATTACTACTACTACTAGAATAATTAGTTCTACTATCATTACTATTACTACTATCATTAGCAATATTACTACCACTATCATTAGCATTACTACTACTACTACTATCATTACTATTTCTACTATCATTAGCATTATTACTACCACTATCATTAGCACTGCTACTGCTACTATCATTACTATTTCTACTATCATTAGCATTATTACTACCACTATCATTAGCACTGCTACTACTACTATCATTACTATTTCTACTATCATTAGCATTATTACTACCACTATCATTAGCACTGCTACTACTACTATCATTACTATTTCTACTATCATTAGCATTATTACTACCATTATCATTAGCACTGCTACTACTACTATCATTACTATTACTACTATCATTAGCATTATTACTACCACTATCATTAGCATTACTACTACTACTATCATTACTATTACTACTATCATTAGCATTATTACTACCACTATCATTAGCATTACTACTACTACTATCATTACTATTACTGCCACTTCTACTATTTATACTGCTAGTATTACTACAGCTACAACTGTTACAACCACTACTACTACATTTTGTACTATTAGTACCACAACTGCATTTACCACTGCAACGATTATTATTACTACCACTGCTGCTACTACTGTTAGTAACTACTTCTAGTGTTTGTACTACCAGTAGTATACCTAATACTATAACAACTACTGATACAACTGCTGCTGCTACTACCACTATAACCACCACTACAACGACTACTATTACAAATAGCATTATTTCTACTGCTACCATTAACAACATTAATCCTTTTTGAATTGGATTACATGTTGCAGTAACATACAAAACACTTCCACTGGACATGTAACATAAAGCTGAAACATCAAATATATTCAGGCACAAAGAAAAAAACAAAATAATGTAAGTAATCTGTAGAAAAAAAGATGAAACAGCCAATTTAAATCATACAAAGCCCACAGACATAAAATAAGACATAAAAGGGAATGTTAAAATAGTAACATATACTCTGGTGGTAACGTGACTGTGCTGTATTATGCAAAGAACAAGATATCTATTAGTCCATCAGGACAGAGACAAAATAAAAATGTGTTATGAGGCAGGATTTTTAAAAAGAGACAGAGCCAGCAGTCTGAATACTAAGTAGAGGATCGTTCTAAAGCAGATGTGCCATTACAGCAAAAAGCTGATCATTCCTTGAATTTTACCACAAGTCTGCAGCAGTTAAAATGTCCCATCTAGTAGCTCTTATAAGCCTTTTGGACAGTAGGAAAAGTCAATGATGTAATCCAACACCTTTTCTCATTCCTGAAAGACAAATACGTCAATATATGGAGATTTACACTCACCATGGAATTTATGTTTTTTATTGAGGTCATGGTGGGAGGTGGTGTACATTATATCGAAAAGCAAGTCTTTCTTCACCCTACTTTTTAACACACAAAGGGAGCAAAATATTATCTGGAATTTTCTTCCCAAAACAAGATATTGACCATTAGATTAACAGCTGACACTTACTGTGAAAACTTTTCAACTGCAGTGATTCTCAACTTGAGTCCTTGGCCTTGGCCTTGCTTTTCATTCCTGCCAACTAATGACAACCAATTTAAACCTGTGCTGTCAGGAGAATGGCCCTCATTACCTGGTATGGTAGGGAACCAGCAGTACTCATGGTCTCAACAAACACTGAAGGATCCACTGTGTGGCTGAATTAAAAGAAAGTTATCCTTTTTGGTGTTATTTCATGGTTTGCTATAGGTCAACTATGGGTCAAGCGAATTCTGTTGTAGAGATTCAGGAAATGTGAACTTTGGCAAATATTTTTCTAGCAAGTAATTACATTTTCCTTTAAAGGTGCAGTGTGAGGTGAGGTTACAGACTGCGACCAACTGAATACCCCTCCCCTCCCCTCCCCTTCCAAGCATGTAGGAGAATCTACAGTGGCTGCAAAAAAAGTGAAAGACCCTCTCTAGAGCCAGCATTTGGTTTGTCCATTCTGGGCTACTGTAGAAACATGGCAGTGCAACATGGCGGACTCTATGGAAAAGGACCTGCACCCTGTGTAAATATAACGGGTTCTTTGTAAGTTAACAAAAAAACAATAACTTTTATTTTCAGGTGATTGTACACTAATTTAAACATACTTATGAATATTATATTCTTTTTTTGCCAAGTCTGTTCCACTATGGAACTAAATTCTACACACTGCACCTTTAAACATAAGCAAAAGGAATTACTCCAGATAATTTAACATGTTTACAAATCAAATAAAGGACAAACTTTACATTGAGTAACAATTGTTTGATAGCAAGCTCATTCCAAATTATGCAGCATTTCAAAATAAAACACTTCTGTTGGACTAATGATGTTAATTTTGGACCAATTAATGTCTTTGTCTTGTAAATGGTTGCATGTATTTAGCACAAACAAACTTTCATTGTACTGCCTGCTTATTTAAGCCAGTTTCCTTGCTTTTGGGGTCCATACCAACTTGAAGTCACATGAATTCTAAAATATATATATTATTGGTATTTACATATGGTGATTTTTAAATTAAAAGTAGTTTTGGGGTAAGCTTTACAATTGACATGTAATCCATTTGGAGCTCCCTCCACAGAAAATATGCCATAGTCAAACCTGCATTACAACAACTTCGTAACTGTTCACAACATATACATAAATGACATTACAAGGTCCATTTAGTTGCCATTTAAGAGCTGTCAATCATATCACATTATTTCTATCACCAGGTGGAGTTTTTTTGTCCATGTTGGCTTAATTGTTTACACCAGATATAATATTTTTCAACTTCTTATAGACTGTTTCCAAGAGTGAAGAAGCAAAGTTTAAGATTAGCTCTTCAGTTGTTTCCACTATAAGAATTTTGGGATGTAAATGTGTGGTCATGTGCCACAAATGCTGAAAATTCATGATAAAATGATTTAGTTGCAGAAAGAATTCATTCGTAGAGCTTTAGATAATCATACAGTAGCTATAAAACCATGAAACTATTAAAGGGGGATATTCTGTATTCTGTATAAAAATCCTGGAAAAAGAGACATACACCGAGACAAGCATTAAAGGTCAGTACCTGAGTAGAGGTGGATTTGAGCTTCTGCAGGCCGTTCTCAAGTCGTTCCATCTTTGTAGTGAGGTCTTTGCTCTTCTGGCCCAGCAGGCTGTGATACAGCTTGATGAGTTCCAGGAAAGACTTGGGCGTGGTGTAGTTGTAGCGCCGCTCATTAGCCAGGTACTCCTTGGACGTCTGATTGACGCTCATGTGGACGTACGCCATGAATTTGCTGACTGACTCCTTCACTTGTGGCTGTAGGAATTACAAGTCGCACAGCTGGTTACCTCACATTTAAAAAGATGACTGTGTAGATTTGGTGGGAAAGCAATATTTCCTGAAAGCTCAGGCTCTGAATTTAATTTACGGTGGATGCTCCGGTCTGCTCTTGAAATTAATATCACATCGCTTGTGTCACGGTGCCTGACATTTGAAATTATATTTTCAGAGTGTGAACATCATTTTTGTGGGTGGTTTCATCCCTGTGTGTGTATATTAAACTATGAGCCGTTCTCACTTCGATGTTCTCCACCTCCTGCAGGAACCTGAAGCTGACCGACTCCAGCGCCTCCTGTGGCCACTCGTGGAACCAGTCGATGGCAGTGCAGTTGACCACCGCGGGGAACTTCCTGCTGCGAACCCTCAGTTTATTACCGACTGGAGAGAAGCACAGAGCCACCTGGGATGCATCCAACACCGCACACACACACACACAGACACACACCAAAGTCAAAGAGAATTGAGTGTTAGGTCTGAGACAGCATTGAGTGGGATCATAGTCATTTTCTTTTCTTCTGTGTGTACAAGTCGAGTCACACGCAGGGAACTCCTGCTCTGATTAGCACTTCTTCACGGTCAAGAAGGGGGCGGGAGGGGGGGACTGTGAATTAATTATTTGCAGCTACATCATTAAGCAAATAAAGCCTCCAGCAAGCATGTGAATTAAAAGACTGTGGTGAGCTCTGGGCTACGTCAGACTGATTTTTCGCTGTTGGAGGAGAACAGCTGGCGTGATGAGAAGCTCAGCCAGATGCTCCATGACATCAGACTTAAGAAAAAAAAAAAGAAAAGAAACAAACAAGCAGGAGGCAAACCACATACACTACTGATGATAAATTAACTGGAGAAAGAAAAGAAAGTGCTGTGTACTTATTTGACATTTTCTGTGAAGTTTGTTGGACACGCTGAAGCTTCACCTCGCTGCTTTAAATCAGGACTGTATTTATTATTTAACATTAAATACTTCTCATTTATTTTGTACAAACAGTAGTTCACGGCCCCCTTTTATACAAATCCGTTTCCACTTATAACCTCTATCACAGGCTTCATGCATGGCCGGATTAACCTGTCAGGGGGTCCATGGGGCAGAAATGAGCAGTGGGCCCCTGGTGAACCACACAGTAAAATACACCTGGCATCTTAATCATATTATATTATAATAAAACAGCTCTGCAATACTGCATGTATCAAATATGCAAATTATGTGGTAATATTATCAACTTAATGTCAGAATATAGGCCTGTCACAATAATTGTTATTGACTTATTGCACAATAATGTAAATATCATGTCTATATATGAACTTATCGTATGATACATGAACATGACCTTGATTATTTTTTTACCTCATTTCCCCACTTCACATTAGCAGCTAAGAGGCTATTCATGTCACATTGGCTAAACAAGTAGTGTCCTCCATTCCTCACTGTGTACGTCCTGAGTGGAGACTGTAGAAGAATTAAAGGTAAATAACTCTGTCCCCAACCATAATGGCAGCACCCACTCTCCAATCCCATCCCCCACCCCCCTTGAATTATTATGCTTTTATATTATCATTATATCAGTGGTATAAAATTATCTTCAAATGACAATAATATCGTTTATCGTGATTATTTCTTAGACAATATATCGTCCAATATAAGTAATTACTGTGACAGGACTAACTGAATATGGACTTTTTACATTTACACAATGTTAAAACTCTTCCTGGCTATGCTTGGTGAAGCTACTGTGAACACAATGATTGTTTTAGAAGAGTGAAATTAAAACAGGGGATGTATTATATGGAAGACTGCCAGAGATGATGCTCTCTGCTATCTTTACATGCAGGGACTATTTTCACCAAAGCAGTCTCTGAAGCATATAATCCACTCCCTCCCTCATGTATGTATGTATGCAGAGAAATGCCAATATTTACTCACAATTGGCATGAAATGAATATTTAACAACGCATTTCATGTGTTATATAGTCTTTGACTTCATGCGAATACAGCAAAATGTTTTTCTTCTTGTTTGCTTATGTAATTTCTTTTTTACAGTCTGTGAGGCAGGATAATAAATGCTGTGGTTTTAATTCTGTTAATACTAACTACTGAAAAAATACAGATACAGAATCAAGACAAGATGGCATGCTGTGTGCTTGTATAGTAACTGAAATGAGGAAAGTACTTGAAAAAAAAAATCAAACATGATGTTTAACATGCTTGTAAAAGACAGAAATGTCAGTAAAACAACTCTGAACAGTATTGGGAGCAGTTCTGCTTCTTAAACATTTTCACTGGACAAACATTTTTGTGGATAAACTAAATAAATTAAATTGGCACCAATCTGATTTTCAAAAAATGCTTTTTTTAAATCAAGAGTGGTAAAACTTGACTGGTTGCAGCATCTCCAATGTAATTATTTGTTGGTTTCTTAGTCCTGATAGTATGTAGAAAATCGTTGAGGTCTGGATGGTTAATTGGATGAAAAAAAACACTTGAATGACCGCACAGGCTCTGGATAATTATCATGGGTGTTCTCCAATATTCTCTGACTTTTTATAGATAAAAGTATTCATTAATTAAAAAATAATTCCCACACTATTTTACAAACTCTGAACTGAAGAGGACTGCTTTCTGCTACTGTACACCTTTCTATTATAACACATCTTGAAGTTGGAAACACTCATTCCATGTTTGACTGTTGTATTAGAGCAATGTTAAAAGGCCTGAAGATGTAACACTGTACAGTATTTCACAAGAAAAAAGAATATTATTAGCATCTTATTAACATTATTATAATTTTCCTTCTTAGTCATCATCTTTCAGCGCTTTAGTGACATCTCACGACTCTAAGGAATGATCGTACTGATGATTTGCATTTTGAGCCTGGTTTGCAAACTGATGCTCGGCATGCAGAGACACAAACTCTCAGCATGTTTCCAGCCAAACACTCCGAATAAGATTAACTACAATTTTCAAGGGATTGCCCCCTTCCTTCCTTCCATCCTGACAGACAATTTTGAGAGACCAAATAGTTCGAATCCACTCTTCACAAGCCTGTGCCCATAGGACTGCCTTCCTCATTTATTCACTCTTCAACCCAGGGGAGTCTAGAGCTGGGAGCGAGGCGGGGGTGGAGGGTGTGGGCGGCGGCGGCGGTGGTGGTGCTGGTAACACTGTAATAATGACAGGATAAGCAAACCCCCCGGAATCCCTCTCTGTCCCCAGAGGGAACAAAACGGCTACACATTGGTGAAATTATCTTCAGCTAAACGCCGGCTTTTCTGCTCACAGCGGTGATTTATAACGACACCCGCCGCCTCCGAAAACATTCAAGTTCATCTGAAAATGTCATGAAAGAAAATTGTCTGGGGAGAGGCTTTATTATAAAGCCAGATGTTTATCCAAGTGTGTGTTATTTTAGAATAGTAAATTAGAGTGTGAGGCAGAACACTGTTGCTATATTAAGAGTAGGTGGAGATCAAATACACACACGCAGCTCTACGAGAGATTAATGACAAACTTTCTCCCTGAGGAGCGCCATGGAGAACAACTTTTCTCTGGATCATTAGTTGTGAAATTCGCAGTAACACACAGCTCTTTGTCCTGTACTTGCACTGACTGTCTTGACTGCTTCACCTTGAGCTGTCTGCGAACCCGGTCGATGAAGAACTTCCAGCAGTTTTCCCTCGTATCCATCAATCCCGAGCCGCGCACCTCTGGCCTCACGCTGCCAATGATGCTCTCCACTTCGTCGTCTGGGAACAGGTCAGGAATCTCTCCTTGAATGAATAAAACGATCCACGTTACGATGCGCAAGGACTGAAGGTGTTTTTGTTTTTTTTGTGAGCCTTTCTGATGTGAGAACGTTCCTATCTTGTTAGGATCTGACTAATAAGACCAAAAGTTGGCGTATTAAACCTTTGAACCTCATTTTTAATGTCTTTCATTATAGGCTTGTGGCATAGTTACTGTGTGTCCCGCAGGGCTCTAGAAATGACATCATATTGCATGTGAGTAGCGCTTTCTGTTCTTATTAAAAAACTGGAATTACTTTTCTGCAATTTTCACACTTTGCAAAGTTATCAAGTGGGCTGGATTGGATCCTTTGGTGGGCAAGTTCTGGCCTGTGGGCCTTATATTTGACACCCCTGCTTTAGAGCATACTGCGCTGTTTATAGCGGCCCCTTGAGGGTAAAGTTTAAAAAAAGGGGAGTATTCAGAAGCTTCAGGTTGCCTACAGTATAATGACTGCATACAGATTCTGCTAAATAAAATCAAGGTATAGTGTAGTGTAAGCTACTTGTTCTGTCAGTACAGTACATTTCAGGCTCTATTGAGACACATGATGTATACATGTATCTGTAGGCTGAATGATTCCTAGAATGCCATTATTGTTAGCAAAGCTGTGTTTTAGTCTCATGAGGCAACAGTCGCCCCTGTGGAGGCACTGGCACAGCTGCCTTTCATGAATGTTGTGTTTCTTTGTTTGTGTTGTACGTTTGTTTTGTTTATCCTATACTCCTAGAGTCTGTAATAAAGTTGATGATGATGATGATGATGATGATGATGATGATGATGACATGCTCCAGCTGACTATTTATGGAACAAAAACAATAAATGCAACTTGCAACTAAACTAAACTAAACCAAAAGTAACTAAAACTAAACTTAAACTTAACTAAACTAAACGAAAAGTAACTCAAACTAAACTTAACTAAATCAAAAGTAACTAAAACTAAATATAAACTTAAACTAAACTTAACCAAAAGTAACTAAAACTAAATATAAACTTAAACTAAACTTATCCAAAAGTAACTCAAACTAAACTTAAACTAAACCAAAGATAACTCAAACTAAACTTAAACTAAAAGTAAACTTAAACTAAACCAAACAAAAACTACCTAAAACTAAACTTAAACTCAACTAAACCAAAACAAAACAAACTAAAATTAAACTTAAACCAAACTAAACCAAAACTACACTAACTAAAACTAAACTTAGGCTTAACTAAACTTAAAGTAAACTAAAACAGACCTAAAACTAAAACTAAACTAAACCGAGGATATTTTCAGTGTTCCAGTGATATCAGAACCATGTTGATTGGACATTCTGAGTGTCAGTCATGTCAACAAATACACTGACAGGGCCAAACAGACTAAATCTATAAAGATAAACAGAATCCATATTTTCTCATTATCATTCAAGTACACAGTGAATTCTTTGTTGTAATGTTATATTCATATTTAATAACAGCATGTGTTGCATCCTTCACATGCAGAGTATAAATCTAGCTGTGAACCTTGCGTGCCATCCTTCACAATGACACCCTGTAAGTTGATGAGTAATGCTGCAGGAATGGCGCTGCAGTGATTTGTCGCCGTTGCGAAGCAAAAACATTCCTCTCTCTTTAAAAAAAAAATAACATGACACGCAGTAATTAGTGAAGCCTGCTGTTACCCGATGCCAACAGATCGTTGACCAGAACGAGGAACTTCTCGTCTGCCACTTGGGCGTCAGTCATTAGCAGCACGGTGCCAATATTCTTCACGCCAGCTTTGATGTAGAGGGATGCCAGGTCACTCTGGGTGATGGAGTGAAAGAGAGAGTGAGGGAGAGAAAGAGAGAGTGGGAGAGTGACACACATAATGAGATTGGGGCTGTGAGAGGGCTAAAGATTTGTTATGTAGCAAGTGATACATGCCTGACACCTGCGAGGATACAGTGTGGATTATCAGTGCTGTGTTTACATATTGTAGGGATTATGTCTATATTTCACTCACACACAGCTCAGTTTTTACATTTAAATTCAAACCTCACCTGGCTGGCATGTTAAAACTTTTTAAGACTTAATATGAGACTAATTGACTTTTTCAGAAGGATGGGGGGTTTTTTTGCAACGTAAATCCTCCTCGAACCTTGAGGTCAGCGATACCGTATCCTTTTCTCAAGGTGATCTGGAAAACCTCCAGATTGGAGATGAAGGCGGCCAGCCGGGTCAGACTCTGCTTGCCGCTGCCGCCCACTCCGACCAGCAGCGCGTTGCCCCGTGGAGACTCCAGGATGCGGTTTATACGGCAGCTGCGTGTGGAGGTGCAGACAGTGGGAAGGAGGAAGGAGGGGAGGAAGGGTGCGAGGGAGGGATCGGTGAAAGGGTGAGATGAAAAGGTAAGGGGGAGGCGAGCCGGATGAAGACAGTGTCTGACTCATAAGGCGAACAAGCACAGGTAGTTTCTGTTTCTTCCTCCCTTCTCTCTCTCTCTCTTTGTCCATCATCATCCTCATCAGTCTCTTTCATTCAGCACAAAAAGCATTAAACATCGTGCTACTGAGAATATTTATGCCCTCTGTGAAACTAGATCAATACTCTTGTCTCTACATTCAACATTGATTACATTTTCATTTTTATTGCTGCCTCTTTTTTTACCGTCTGACACTTCAACTATTTACAGTGTGCACAACTCAGCTTTCTTTACTGTTTCCACTGAAATACCAACTGCTTGTATTGTTTACACAACTGACTACTCAATTCCCTGCAGGATTTAGACTTAAATTTTATATACTCAATGTTTACACTTTCACATCAACTTACCCATACACTACATAACACTACCCTATAGATACTACTTAAAACTGACACTTCAACTATTTACAGTGTGCACATTTCAGCTTTCTTTACTGTTTGCACCTCAAGTGCTTCAACTTAAACTTAAACTGACCAACTATTATCATGTGAAAAGAATCAATATTTTATAATATTTTAACCTCTTTATAGTTTGTTTACACTTTATTCAGAAAATGTGGCATCTCTTATTAATAATGATGAGAACTTTAATTGCTACTGTATTTTCCTGGTAGATCATTCGGGTTCATGATGACACTATGTTGAGTGATAGTAAGGGACTAACTAGCATTAGGTCAATTAATTGACCTTTTTATGATAAAGGAGCTTTTTTTTAATGTGAATGGTTTTATCTCAGATATCAAATAATGGTCATGCACAATGCAGTGATTTTACCTACACATTATCTCCCTCCACACATTCTTCCCTTACTTAAGTAACTAGTCCCTAATTGTTCAAAACAGCATGTTATCCTGTATTCATTTGCCTGTATTAATGAAATAATAAACCTATATTAATTTGTTTGGCTATTTGGGGACAGTACAACAACCTGTGAAAACAATAATGAGATATCATCACTTTATCAAGTTGATATAAAGGCAAATAGGTTAGCCAGCAGACATGAAGCAACATAAGCATTAATTTGGAGTCCCGTTTGTGTCCACCTGATACATGAAAGTCCAAAACTCACTCTACTTTTAGCTCCGTTTTGCTCTCCACCAACTCCTGAGAAAACTATGTGACGCTTTTGGTGTGAAATTTGACAATTAATTTCCTGCAGGACAATACTGTCTATATTTATCTACCAGTTCCATGTGTTGCTGGGTAGGCATTGTACAGTGGCTTTATTAGCACTCTTACACTGAAAACAGCTGCCTCCTGCTGCTACAAACCAGGTTGATGAGAGCCGTGGGACTGAACCAAAACAGTAAAGTAAAGTCTGTAAAACCAAAAGTGGAGAAGTGTTGATAAGTCTCTGTGGTTTTGTTGCTGCCAGTAACCCCTTTCACATTATACTGTATGAAGTCATTTGATCCATTTTAATATAAAAATATTGATTAGAGCAGCTTTAATATGCTGCTTTATGTAGTGATTGAAGAGCAAATACGGGTATTTACATCAGCAGGGCTGTGAATCCCACATATACACATTGACTAACATAATAATATGAAGCCTAACATTTTGAATTACTATAGGACATTACTAAGATGTTTTTTCTAAACTTATGGTGAATTCAAAAGGGGGGAAATTATAGTTAGGGGGTTTGTTTTGTATTTGTTGACACTAAGAAAACTGCCTCAAATGTGACTTGTGTCTTTTATATTAACAACCTAACCTTTGCTCCTCATTCTTGTTAGCTGTCATGATACATGCTGCATGACTTTTTACAGATTTTCCTGTCTCTGCTTTTGACAGTCTGTAAAATGGAACTGTTAATCCTGAAATACCTGGGAAGCCAGTTGATTTCCTTGACAGACAATCAAGAAAACTGACAAAAAACACTATCTTTACCCTCCTCGTCTCCTCCCTGGTGGGTTTTTTTTGTTTTAAAAAAAAAAACTTCCACTCACATGTGAGCCATGGCGTCCTCAAACAGAACCAGGTTTAGTGTGGCGTTAACCTCATTGTAGCTGTCCAGCACTTCCAGCAGGGTTTTATTGAGGCTGCTCCAGGACTCTGCGGCCATGTACCTGGCCTCCCCCAGCCCACGGGCAAAGTGGCAGTACAGGTTCATCTCCCTGGTTTGCTCCAGAGTCTCCTCCATGTCCTCGGGGAGGGAGGGAAGGACACACACACACACACACACACACACACAGACACACACACACACACACACACACACACACACACACACACACACACACACACACACACACACACACACACACACACACACACACACACACACACACACACACACACACACACACACACACAGCAATGGTAAACATACAAACCAACACACTGCCCCTGTCAGCATAACATTACCGTTAAGCCTAAACAGTCTGGACAGGGACACAGCTGAATATCACAGCTGCGCACAGGGTGACCTAGTTCATTTTCACCCTGGAAACTATTGGGCCCCCCGAATATTTCACTGGAGAGATTTCATGTCTCTTAAGGATGCTTGTTTTCTCTTCTAACTTTCACTGGCGTACAGCTGCCGAGGCACGTTTGACGAGGGAGGAATTTGTTAGGAATTCACATCTATATTATAGCACATTCTTCATTTTCATAGTATCAAGTGCGCTTCCTCGCAGCGAAACGGTCTCTAAAGGCTTTCTTGTTTGCGTGTAAAAATAGCAGGAAAACATGCTGAATATTGCTCTGTGGCACAGGGGCAAATTGTCATAGGTTTACAGGAGGTGCCAGCTCTGAATAATGTATTCTAGAGTGGGTAAGATGATTCTCTCTCTCTCTCTTTCTCTCTCCTTCTTTCTCTGTGGGTGTGTGTACACATATACTTGTCAGGTTCTTCATTGTGGCATGACTAGTGTGCGAGCGATAGAGCCAAGAAAGGGTAGTGAGGGGAGCAGTGGACAGAAAACCATTAAAATGTTTTCCAATTTGCTGGGCTGACAAGCGCAGACCCTGACAGCCAGACCCCCGTACCACACTGATTAATATTCTCTCCAACTCTCTCCTGGCCCTCCATCCTGTTCCCTCCCACACCCCACCACCCTCCCAACATTCCTTTTTCTCCTCTCCTCTTTCTCTTCGCTGTGTTGGCCACTGATGTCCAGATCCAGACAGGCAACGTAATGATCCCCCCCCCCCCCCCCCCCCCCCCCCCCTTCTCACCCTCTCTACACCCCATCCTCCAGCTTCCCATTCTTGTTTTTTTACTCCGCTGAACTTTGTAAAACTCTCACCTCGTAGAACTTTTTCGCCGTCTCCGCCTGCAGCTTATCAAAGACCTGGAAGTCCTGCTTCTCCACCAGCTTGTCTCTGTAGACCCGGGTGGACTCGTGCAGGTAGATTTTCAGCAGGTCCGGCGGGGCTTTCAGACACTCGCCGGTACAGAAGAGGATGCCCTGAGCAGAGAGGAGGAGGGGGAGGCTTAGAGTTTCATTCCAGAAGCTGATTTGGCCCATTTACACTATGACAAGGAGGAAAATATATAGCGCAGTCACTGTGTGTTAAATCAATGGATACTGAGTGGGCAAGCTGTTAGTAGGTGTGTCAGAGAAATTCCAGAAATAATAACAGTACTTTCCTTTCATCTCGCCCTTTTGTCTCAGAAGTATTGCTGTATGTGGAGATAAGTTCTGTGGGTTGGTGTTAGAAAAACTGGGGAAAGTTAAGGACAGTCTGCATGTGACTGTAATGCTTCGAATAAATGTTTCTCTTCAAGTCTACAGTCATGCTAATGTTAACCTAAATGCTAACGTCAGCTCAGGTTACACTGTAAACCTGTTAACAAGCTTAAAATGACAATTCTAATGTGCTCATGTTAAGCAAATTAAATATTTAGCATGTTAGTTTAGCGTGTTAGCATGCTAACATATGTTTCATGAGATTTGCTGACACTAAGAAATTGTCTTTTAATGTGATTTCATTTTAACAATGCAACACATTTTAGATTGAACTAACTCAACCCCTGCTCTGCATTCTTGTTAGCTGTCATGCTACATGTAATGACTTTTTACAGATTTTCCTGTCTGCTTTTGACAGTTTGTAAAATGAACTGTTAATCCTGAAATACTTGTGTTAGCATAACCATAAACCCTG
This sequence comes from Scomber scombrus, assembly GCF_963691925.1. Lineage (NCBI taxonomy): Eukaryota > Metazoa > Chordata > Actinopteri > Scombriformes > Scombridae > Scomber > Scomber scombrus. The sequence goes on from NC_084990.1 coordinate 4,224,222, forward strand.
CTATCAGGCTCACAATGACAAATAAAATGTTTACCATGTTAACCATCTTAGTTTAGCGTGTTAACATTTGTTTTATGATATTTGTTAAAGCTAAGAAAACTCCATTAAATGTGATTTATATCTTTTATTTCAACAATACAACACATTTTAGATTTAACCAACCTAACCTCTACACTGCATTCTTGATAGCTGTCATGATACATGCTGTATGACTTTTTTTACAAGTTTCCCTGTCTCTGCTTTTGACAGTCTGTAGGATGGAACTGGGTTAACATAGCCACAAACCCTGCTAACAAGCTCACAATGACAGTTCTAAAAATGTACCATTTTTAGCATGTTAAAATGCTAACAATTGCTAATTGGCACTAACCACAAAGTACAAGCTGAGGCTAATGGGAATGTCATTAGTCACCAGATTTTTACAATTTATCCTGTGGGTGTCAGTATCAAATCTATTTTGCAGTCCATGCAATAGTTGTTGAGATATTTCAATCAAAAACCACAAATGTTGGGGAAGTGGTGACCTGCACGGGAAAAAAAGTTGGCTTATGACCGAAGTTAATTCCTGGGGCCAGCAGTAAAAATCTAGAAAAAAGCTCAAGTGGAGGTGTGAAGGTGTATAATAATGTGGTGTTAGTGACTAGGGCATACTTGTTAAGTATAATAAAGGTTAAACGTTTGTAGAAAAAAGGTGGCACTGGAGGCAAACAGTAGGAGTCCTCTTCTGGGGACCATGATGCCTGTATAAAATTTCAAGGCAACCTATTTTTCAATTCTAGATGAAAGTGTTGGCCAACTGCCCAATGGAACGACTGACAAATAACATAACTAGATAAATACAGAACAGTGGTTCTGTATCTGTTCTTCATGCATGAATACATCCTCTGCTAAAAAAAAAAAAAAAGCTGAAACTGAAACAGAAAACCATAACAATGAGCAGATTGGGTAGCGGATGATCGATGATTAATGTGTCTCTGGAGGATGCCTGTGTGATGCGAGGGCTTTCCCACGGGGCCAATCATGACGCAGCCGGGCGGAACATGGCACAATCTAGGTGCCTCTCATAACAGGTGCCGTATAGGATGAGGAGAGGGACGAAGAGGCACCCAGGCACTGTTTGTTCCCCTCTGCGCGCCGTCGCCCAGGAGGCACAGGCAGCAAGCAGATGTTGTGTGTTTCCAGCCCCAGAACTTATTCTCATCAACAGAATCATCTCCGGGGGTGAAGCCAGCTGAATCTGATCTGCTTTCATATCCGAGCCCACTGAACGTGACAATTGGCTGCTAAATCCACTGTGTAATGATGCAGATGGGAGGTGTGCCGGCGTGGATGTGTGTACAGAAGACTTCAAACCGAGCCAGAATCATCAACGCTTCTCCAGATCCACAAAAAGTCAAGATGTTTTCCTCGAGCACGTGTGAATGATTGAATCCTTTGTCTTTTAATAGATCTGTCTTTTTCTACTTTGTTTCTTTGTTTAATGGTGTCAATCACAACCACTCGCATTTATCGTATAAAAGTGTGCCTGAGAAAAATAAAACACCATATGGCGACTCCATATCATACTCATGGCTTAGCTGTTCATCGAACCAGTTGAACAAATGGCAACGTGCTAAGAAACTGAGGAGGGGGACAACTTTGTTTTTTCCTTCTATCCAGCAGACTTTGGCAGACTCATCTCATCCTGAGTCCCTGATCTTTCATTGCTTTGTTCAAACTCAGAAGAAAGGGGATTAGAGAGTTCTGGGTGTCTGCATGTATCTGTCTGTCTGTGTGTAAGTCTGTCTATGGTGGGCACGGTTCCCTCATAGCCTGACAGCTGCTCTGAGCCCAAAACAATGCTTCCCTCTGCTAACTAATGCACCCAGCTGACTCTCCACCATCCAACATCATACTGCGAGCTACATATTGTGCAGACAGTACAGTTCGACTTCAGACTCTGGCGTTCTCTTTCTTGTCTCCTTCCTTCTTTTTCACTCTGTCCATCCTTCCCCCGGCCTCCGCATCTCCTCCTTCACCTCTTGAGCTTTCGAGGAGCTCATTTAGGCTGACGTGAAGAAGACAGGCCTTCGGATATGCCCGCTGGTCATGGCAGAGAGCGAGCATTGGTAAACAGCTCTTTGACAACGCTCCCGGTCGGATGCCTAACTGTTTGTCTTGCCCTATTAGTGGAATTTGGCTACGGCGCTTCGCTTATGGTACGTCCAATTTAACATCCACCGGGCGTGATGATCTCCCGATGTTTAGAGGGAGTAGACTTATGTAGAAAGTATGAAAGAGGAAGATAGAGCACTGTGAGAAAGTGAACAAATGGAAAAAGTGCATTAACTGCTACTTAAATTTCAATATTCCTTCCTCTGTCCTGTGTCTGCCTACCTGTGTGAGTGGAGACAGGTGAGCTGGAGTCAGAGCAGAGTCCCTCCAGGTGCAACCTCTGTCATAATAAAGACCTCTACTCATACTCAGCCCTGCCAGATCCACATGGACAGATCGTAGCCTCTGTATCAGTCACTTTCATTATTTATTTGCCTGCATTTATCCTGAGGTTTTTTTTGGTGTTGCCTGTTTCCTTTTCCAGTCCTGTCTGCTCTGGTTCATCAGCCTTGGACCCCTACTCCATCCAGTTGCCATGGACTCGGCCCTGTCCGTGTCTGTCGACGTCCAGCCTGTTACCAGAGCCGTTGGACGTTCCTGAGCCCAATTTTCCCAGTGACCAGTCCAAGCTTCCTACCTGTGTCCCATTTCCCTTCCTCCTTGAAATAAATACCTTGTCCCTGTCTCCTTGACTCTGAGTGTCTGCACTTGGGTTAATATGCTCTGCCTCTTACTATTCAACAAAAACTCTAACCTGAGAATTGTCAGTAATCAGCAGCAACAATACTAACGATGCAACCTTGACTGTTTTCTGGACCCAATTCTTTAGTCACATTTTAACACCTCACACAAGCTCACAAAGAGCCTCTGAGCTCAGCTTTCTGGCTCATTAGAGTGGATCATAATGAGACGGTTGCCTTTAGCTACATCTCTGAGTTCCGAAACTTTACACAAAAAAAAAGAAACACAACAAAAAGAATCACAAAAAGTACCCCCAATTATTTCAGCTTAGCCAAACATCTGAAACGTCAAACTAGAAAACACTGAGTGACAACCATTTAGGCCCGGTGCTCGAAAATTAGAGGAGGCGTTTGTACTGTCATGCCAGATACTTTCTTACTTCTGAAGGTGTAAAAAAAACAAAAACACACAGAGGTACAGTGGGGGAATTACGGCTGAGGCAGAGCTGTGAGCTGCGAGGCTGCTCACCTCTTCCCAGCTGTCCTAACGTGTTAGAGCCAGGAGCTGAATAAGTTAGGCAGAAAAACTTCAAACGAGCTCCATGAGTCCCTCACTGGCTTTATTTATATTCTCTCTATGGGTAGTGAGGGGAGCAGCCAGACAGATTTGACAGCGTTTCCTCTCTGTGATTACTTGACGTCCGGTCACGCTGTGCAGACAACTTTAAAAAAACAAAGACTTCAACAACAACAAACAGGCAGAATAAACTCTTCAAACCTCGGCTTTACAGTGTTATGGTGCAGCTTAACTCCCTGCTGCTTAAAGGCAGTATGTATGCATGATCAAGGGCCTGGAGGGTAAGGTCAGTAGGGTCATCAGGGCTCGAGCTTTGGGAAGGTAATTATGCGTAATCTCAAAGTGCAGAAGGCTGGCGTCCAGAACAAATCAGCTTATTATAATGTCTAAATAGCAAAATAAGGTCAATAAAAACATACTGAGGGTGTTTTCAAATCTGCATTATTTAGGCTGGTTGAGTGAGTCTCTAGTTGGTACACTTAATTTTGGCAGATCTGAACACAGCAATCGTACTTTGGTGCATCAAAACAACCACACACAGAGGATGTTGTAACTACAGTGAACACTGCCGCATTATAAATAATTGTTTGCGCTAAGCACCACTATACTGTTGTGAAATATAAGTCACCAGTAGGTTTATTGGGTTAATTTAGCAGTTTGAAATTATTTGGAACTGCAAATGGTAACATGAATGCTAATGCTAGCTTGCTATCTAGCTAATTGTCATTTCCAGTAAGTGCACAACAACCATGTTTGATTTGAGAAAAACTAACCTGTCGAAATTTGGGCACTATGCAATTAAGTACTCACTGAGTGTACACAGTGTACTGCACAGAAATGTACTTACGCAGTATGTAATTTATACTTGCTAAACTTCTGTATGTTAGCATTGTCATTGTGAAAGCATGATGAATTTAGCCTTTAAAGCTCAGACAGCCCAAGTGCAGCCTCACAAAGCTGCTAGCTTAGCAGCAGATACTTGTTTGTCTGCCCTCTTGAACCTTTGTCTGCTTACTTGCCACTTTGGATTTAGTTGGCTGTCCTGACTGTGTACCTGTCCTAATCTCTGCCTGCTTATATGACACAGCAGTCTTTGCTTTTAACCTGCCAAGTCTGTGAGTTGTGTTTATGACTCATATGAGCAACTCCTTTCATATTACATACAGTCATTTGAGTCATTGGTATGCTTAAAATATTGATAAGTGCAGCTTTAATGAGATGAATATAAACTAGTATATTACATCTACAGTATGTACTTTCTACACAGTATAGTACAGTACAGTATAGTATGAACTCAGAGCTGCCTTTGTAAACTGCTAAAAGGAATTGTGATAAATGAAGTCCCTATAGCTGAGTGGCTTAAAGCATTAATTATACAACGGAGTATATTAAATGAGAGGAGCCTGCCCTCCATGAAACCGTGGAGGATTTTGACAGAAATATTGCCCCAAAAGCTTCTCCCTTGACAGCCTCCGTGCTCTGATATTATATTCATTTAAATACATTAAATCATCACTAACACCCGTGGAAGTGCAAATCCATTCTATTTTCTGTTACACTTATTTCAGACTTATTTCTAGCTTTCAGAGCCAGCTCTTAAATCAATAATCATTTAGATGAGAAATTAGTGACAGAAGCCTGGCTCTTTCCACGTGAGGAGCAGAGCTATAGAAGAGAAGAAGAGCAAAAACTTTGTCTTTGAAATGGAATAAGGGAGTGATGTGAAGAACGGAACTGCCAAACTTTTTTTCTGAGGTGACTTCTGACACATTACATTGTGAAAAGATTAACCGGAGGTCGCTCTTTTAAAAAAAAAAAGAGAGAAAAAGAATGTCTGCGTGGATAATTGCCTCCGCTGTATTTGTTATCTGTGTGTCACCTGGAATATGTTGGAAAGGTCTCGCAGGTTGAAGATGTAGTGGAACTTGACGGCCGTGGGGAGGAAGGTGGAGGAGACGCGCTGGTGCAGGGCCAGAGCTAACTGGACCAGGGTGGGGGAGCTCTTGTGCAGGGTGGTGCTGAAGCCCACTCCTCTCAGGTGCTGCGACAGGATGGAGGTGTAGATGGTGCTCAGGGCCTCGGCTCCGGGGAAAGACAGGGCGAAGACGGAGAAGTGGCGCTGCGGAGGGGAGATAGATAGAGCATAAAACAAAGCGACGGTAAACATGTTGCTCCTCGCTAATGATCCTTCTAATTAAAAGCGAGGGTCATCTCGGGGGCGTTAGCTTTGTGGGAAGGCAAATAAGAGAAGAGGGGCAGTCATCCAGTCAAGTGTGCTTTTTCAAGTTCTCCTTTAGCAAAATATCCTGACTTTGATTAAATGATCAAAGACAAGATTGACTATAATTTTATCCCAATTTTTTGGTTATTCTCTACTATAAGTAATATCCTCTATTCCTGTTCCTGTGTATATTGAACTTTAAGGGCTGTTACTGCATGTGTAACAGCTTCTATAGACTAACCAATAATGGATTTTCGTGGCTGATAAAATTGGTGAAAAAAACTGGAAAACTAAAATGAATTAACGCTCTTAACTTCTTTTGGCAAATATGGGGTCATCTCTAATTTATTTAAATAGTCCAAAATCGTAAGTTTGAAAGACTCGTCAGAGCTTCGTAGGTGTCATCTTCCTATATAGTTATGAAAAATCTGTGAAAAAAGTGACTGAAAAATGATCAATGCAGCTGTGCAATGCAATGATAATATATTTGTTGGCCACTTGGGGGCAGCAGAGCATGTTGAAAACATGTCACCGACAATATTACTAACTTATAAAGTTGTGGTTGTGGAACATTAGTGTTCATTTGGAGTCATGTTTCTGTCACCTGATAACTATTAATCAAATATTCACTCTCCTTTTAGCCCTAATTTAACTCTACTAGCTAAATGTTCTATATGCTCATAGCTGCATCAAGAGAAGAGGGGCAGTCACTCAGTCAAGTGTGCTTTTAAAATTTAAATATAACCATTTACAAGTTGTCCTTTAGCAAAATATCCTGACTTTGATTGTATGATCAAAGACAGGATTGATTATAGTTTTATCACATTTTTTGGTTATTCCCTACTGTATGAAGTGTACTCTACTCTACTATTGATGAGATGGTGTTATTTGACAATGAAAGAACTGATATCCATAAGATATTTAAATTTGTATCCCAAGTGAATTTATGCATGTAAAAAAATGGTCTAGAAACCAATTTTGAGTGAACTGTGTTAGCTAATAATACCTGTGTTGCTTCATTTCCCAGTGTTGTGAGGGTAGCTGTCATTTGTCAAGCAAGTAACAAATAAGAGGAAGGAGAGGAAGTAGTAACCAGGACCTACATAAACCAATCAACCCAAATGAACAAACAAATGATGGATGAACAAATTAACAATTGCTGTGGCGTTCCACTTTGACCGATGGTGTATTTCATGTGCTCAAAAAGTTTTGATACATTGTGCGTTTCTGATAAATTGCACAAATAAACAAACAAACCCCACGGGCAAAGCGGCATAATTTCATGAATTCTATAATTTACTTTCCTTAGTTTTCGTGAAAATCCAATCAACTGTGTACGGATGGCATTTCAAATGAATGAACAGACAAATGAGCAAATATGCACATGGGAAAAATGCAGACAAACATTATGGTGGTCTAAAGATTTGTCCCAAAAAAATGACAAACGAATAAACAAAAGTGTCATTTAAACTGTGAAGAAAAGAACGTCTGTGATAACAAGAGAAATTAGTATGCATGTAACCTCAGCAGAGAGTTGCATAACCAGTGAAACAGTGTGCTGTGAGGACGTCTGTGTGTGTGTGTGTGTGTGTGTGTGTGTGTGTGTGTATACCTGCAGCCGTGGATTGATGGTGAAGCTGCCAGCTGTGGGGTTCATGCAGGACACGTATTGAACGTTGTGTATTTCCTTCAAAAGAAGCTTATTACGGTCATACCTGAGAGTACACACACAAACACACACACACACAAACACATGCAGTTAAAAAAAAAAAATCATTATTTAACAACCTTGCATGCACACAAACACCTACGCATGCTTTCACCTTGCCTCACAAACACACACATCTTCCTCGCGCTTTTGCCGATATGAACGCCTCGGCTCCCACTTAAGCTGGCGTGGCTCAGTAGCATCCTACTTCCTCTCAATTTCATACCTGAAATCCTCCCAGCATATCTCTAATGGGCTGACCGTGTCTAAGCCAGTCAGCCTGTGTCTGACGCAGTGGAACCATGTTCAGAATGGCCTCACTGTGTCGGCGAGATGAGCAACAAAATCCTTTTAAGGGGAATCATACAACCCTGCTCTCACATTTGACTCCTGACACTCATAAAAGTTGTATGGTATTGATAGCGAGGCAGCGGGCGATTTGACTGAATACTTGAAGGAGGAGAGGCTCTCCATCTGAATTATTAGAGTATTACACCCATCAGCTACTGGCACTCTACTATCTAAATGATCCTTGTCTGTGTTAATATATGGAGAAGTTATCTATCATTTAAGCTATTCAAGTAAGGAACAATTCCACAGTGTAAGAATACTGTTATTCTATTTTAACAGCACTGGCATGTACTTTTATATATATATATTGCATAGCTGCATGCAGTTGTTAGGGTTTTACCAGTGGTTGTAGTCCATGTGTTGGCGTATGAGTGTGTGAGGTTGGACTGTGCCGTATGCATCCACTTCAGGCATATTCATGTCATCTATGAAGTAGATCAGTCTTCTGCTGCCTGGGGGGCCGTAGTTGCGCCCAGCTTTCTTCTCAAGGGGCTTTTCCAATACAGCTATGTAAGAGAAAAATGGAAATGTAGGAGAGAGAGAATGAGTGCTGAGAAAGGTGTAATTAAATAGACAATATTTATCGAGTTGTTCAGATTAAGAGTCAGGGGTCAATGTGGAGACGTTTTATATACCGTAAGTAGGAGAATATAGATAAGCATTGATACAAGTGTTACAATATAGAAAAATAATTTGACAGGCCATTATTTTCTATATTGTCCTGTTATGTCATGATGAGAAAAAAACGTATTTTGGCAAATATGGGATTAATTCAAGTTTATTTCTATAGCATAAACATGATCGACACAGCTGTGCAGATTTACAGAATTAACTCTTAATAGAAATATTAGTCTCTTTTTTGGCCACTTGGGGGCAGCAGAGCACGCTGAAAACACAACACAGTCAATATTATTGCCTTATAAAGTTGTTGTTGTTGTGGAACATTTGTGTTCATTTGGATTCATGTTTCTGCAGCCCAACAAATGTCAATCAAATATTCACTCTCCTTTTAGCTGTGATTTAACTCCCCCAACTCCTCAAGAAAATATCTGGTTCTTCAGTTGCTAAATACTCCATATTTTCTCCAGCTAGTTGCCAACTTGTCTGTTTGCTGTTTAGTGCTGAGGCAGGAAGAGATGGGAGTTAAAGTCAACACTATACATATACAGTTGTAAGACACCTGACAGCAAATCAGAAAATATCTCCCATGACCTACTATACAACCTACCTTGGAGCATAGCAGATGTGGTGTAGTAGTTAAATGGGACATTTTTGATCATGTATTTCTCTGCGTCCAGCGATCCCAGTTTGTTCCCGACCAAGACAGACTTCCCAGTCCCGGCGTTCCCGACCAGCATGACGGGCCGGCGATGTTCCGACAGGCGGTCCATGAAATAACGAACTCGAATGGTCTCTGTAGTGTGGACTAGACATGCCTGCAAATAGGAAACACAAGTATATGGGATGCCAACATATAAAGAGCATACAGCATATGCACATTTCTTGTTAAGTGGTCACTGTAGACTACTATAATACGTTAAAATGTAGTGTTGCAACTGATTATTTTACCATTTTATCATTCAGTTATTTTCCAAATTAATCAATGAATAATTTATCTATAAAAAGCCTCAAATACGTATAATTTTTGAGGCAGAATACTACAGTCAGTTGCTAACTTTGTGTGTTGTTTGGTGCTGAACAGGGAGGTGCACAGTGGTTTTGTCAGAGCTTCCCCATTGAAAACAGCTGCATACTGCTGTTGGAAACAAGGCTGATGAGAGCTGTGAGACTCAACCAAAATTGAACATATGAAACAATGAGCTGAAAGACACTAAACAAAGCTAAAAGATGAAAGAGACCTACTGAGTCAGGTGATCTTCTGGGGGTGACCTCTTAGTGGTTTAATTGTTCATATAACAGTATTGATTAGTGCAGCTTTGAGGAATGTATTGTTATTCAATGTAAAAAAAAAGAAAAAGAAAAGTAATCCAGTAGATAAAGCTGAGATAATCTGCTTTACCTGAAGTGGTGTATCTGCATCCATCTCAAATTTAGGCACCACTTTGGACCAAGGTTCAAACTTCTTGCTCTCCGGGTCGATGTAGTAATCAAACACGGTGCCCTGGGATGGAAACTTGATGGTTTTGAACTCGGCCACCCACCACTTGCTGAATTCCACTCTGTAGTCGACCAGCTGCACTCATGCAGAGAGAGAGCACACGCAGAGAGACACAGAGGGTAAGATGACCGGGTCAATACTATAAAATGACTTCCTCTCTTGCTTTTTCTTCTCCGTACAGTAGCTATGGATCTGCGCGTTTGATTTACGCTGGTGTGAATGTAAACCAGAAGACAAATATACGGGCTGTGACAGAGATACAGCCACGGCTGCTGAAGGGTAAAAAATGAGAGATGGCAGGCCTATCTATCCATCTGTCTCGTTCAGACAGTGAAGTAGCCTCGTCACCTGCTGGCTGGCAGTTCTTTGCCTTCCACTCAGCCTCTTTCCACCCCTTGCTACCTGTCTCCTCTTTTCACTACCAACTCTCCAGTCAATAAAACCACTTAGCATTTAAATGCATCTGTGATGGGAAAATAAAGTGGAGTACATTTGTACTAAAGGGAGAGCGGTTTTATCCCATAACTTAGATGGACGCGCTTACTGTACGAGCGCTAACTGGATTGCTTAGCAACTGCTCGCCACGGCTCTCCTGCTGATTTAAATTCAGCCCAGTCTGTGTGTTGTTGAGCCAGAATGGAGTCCACTTCATTTTCAGATGGAGATCTCTCCCCCTTTTTTCAAAATGCTGCCATTTCTTCGACTGAAAATAACTTTTAAATGACTTTTCATAGACAGACAGAAAGTTCAGTTGCATAAGAGTCATCAGGCTTTGAATAAGACCCAAGAAATACCCATAATGCAAAGTCCAAAAAACATTCTTTTCATTCAGCTGTTTTTTCAGACATGTCCCATTCTTTTTCCCTCTTTATGCAACCACTTAGTAAGCGCCCGGAGGCCCGCACAGTACCTGGTCCTGGAACATGGCTCCCCCAAAGGCCCAGACCGCAGCGAAGACAAAATAGAGCTCATAAAGTTCTTTGGCGCAGTCTGGCGGGGTGTTTTCTGGAGTCAGCAGACACTCCAGCAAGTAGCACAGCATCTGGACCATACTCTGCTCAGGGACAGGGATGATCTTCTTAAACCTGAGCAAAGACACACGCGTTATGTCACTGTGTTGTTGAAAAGAACTACAAGGTTAAGTGAGGAAAATAATATCTTATATCATGTTTTCACTTTATGTAACTTTGAGTGGCAGCACACATTATTTAACAGATTTAACAGAGAGAAACAGACAGATTTATAAGATATGTGGTGCTGTCGACAAAACAGTCCTCCTCTGCTTCCTGTTTTTGTCGTCTACTCCAACTAGCAGTGGTAATTTAGAGAGTTGGAGGAGGACAATTGAATGCAGGACAGCATCCAGCTCTCCTGAGTCAGTCGCTGTTTGTTCCGGTCCAACGCGCCCACTTTCTACACACTCCCTCCTCATGTTATATCACACCCTGACATCCTGCGTCAACTGGAAATCACTGCATGCATGTCATGTCAGAGTTATACATAGCTGCTGGGAGGCTGCTTAACCTTGATCTTAGAGCGTCCAGGCAGGAAGGGAGGTACTTGTCGAACAGTATGGTCAGGTTGGCCTTCTCTGATTGGACCTCCCTTTTGTCGATCCAGCTGGACACCGGCGGGTTCCAGCCGAGGTCTGCTGGGTTTATGTACAGGATGCCTGGAAAAGAGGAAGAGCTGAGCTGGAACTTTGATACATTCAGTGATTACAGTATGTGCACACATGGCTGGATTTAACTGTCAGGAGACCCCCTAGGGCAAAAATGTGTTGACGGTCCCTCAATGATTAGGATTTATGAGGACCAAAGGAAAGACTGCCCCCTACTGGCCCACAAGTGCCACTTCCAGCAGCAACTTAATTTGTCCTATCCAAGTATTAGCCAAGCCCACACCTGCTTAGCTTGAGTCATTCAGCAGAAACAGGCTACATGCTGGTATGGCTGCTGATGTTGTTGTCGTGGTAGTTTAACTTTCACATTTTTTTCTTTTCACATTTTTTAAGACAGAAAAGAGCTTCACTTTAATTCACAATTTTTTACTACAAAATGCTTCCACATATTTCTCAGATGGTTATAGTGACATTATTAGGCTTTATTTTTATGGCTTGCTACTGTAGTTTCCTCCACTGTGCAAACAATGAGAATGAAAGTAGTCTAGTTTACTCACAATAGGTCAATAATGGCAATAGTTCATAGAATATATCAGAGTGACAGTGCAGTTTACCCTTGCTGGAGTACTAGGCATAGGTTACTGATAATTCATATTTGCATATGTATATATATGTTTGAATGGTAGTTTGACTATCAAACAAAGCTGACAACAGCTGTAAGACTGAACTAACACATTAAAATTACAGTAAAACCCAAACAAAGAGATTAAAGACGCTAAACTGGGGTGAGCTTTATAGACCGATTTGTAAGTCAGTCTTGCTGCAAAAGGACATTCTGAAAAAAAATCCAACAACCCTGTTGTTGCAGTTTTCTGGTTTATGGACCAAATATAGTGTCACCCATGTATTTTATTGGATACTCCCCTTGCCCTATTGTCTGTCTGGGATAATGATTGGCCTGAAGTCACATGACATGGTAGCTACATGTCTGAATGAACATAATTGGATACTTTTTGTATTATTATTTTTTTACCTCTTTGATTTTTTCCTGCTTTTTAATAAATTGAATTGAATTTAAAAACTGTTTTTATTATGTTTTATGATGACCCTGATGAAGGCCGCAAGCCAAAAAGCATTGGTCTAACAATAAAGTTGTTCTGTGTACTACAAGTGTTGTTGGAGCTTTTTTTTTTTAATCCCACAAACACAATATAGTCAAAAGTACATAAGTAGAAAGATGAGAAAAAGAAGGCAAGAACTGTAAGAAAAAGGAAAGGAAAGCTATGGCTACCAGCTCTGGATACAGTAGCGGGGGTAGCAGTGCGGAGGTGGCTGATCTCAAACACCAGTCTCATGGTGGGGTTCAGAGGAATCCGCTCATTACTGGCCAAAGTCAGCACCTAACAGAAAGACAGGATATTTACACATAGTTTACTGATATCACTGAAAAAAGCTTGCATTCTTTTGTGCATATTATACAGTTTAAGCCAGGATTATTTAACCTGCTATCCTCTGATCTCTGATCACTTTTCTTAGCATGACATTCACAGACTGTCATTTATTCTATACAAATACTTTACAACTCTCTCTCATCAGTGATGAGTCAACCTTGGACCTATTTATATCTGAATGCTGATTTTTGTAAACAACAACCTGAGTCATTTTGGTACATTTACACACATACACACGCACACCTTGTTGTCATCCATGACTGTGTTGAGTGACTCAATCCACATCGGGTCAATGTCTCCATCTAAAACAATCCACTTAGGCCCGCTGTGACTGACGTTGGCCAGTTCACGCATGATACAAGAAAACAGGCCTGTGGGAAGAAGAGTTTATATTTTAGTTACTGGTCAGGACATTTAAAGTTTGTTTCTGAAAGATTGTTTCATCACCATCTTTCCACTCTCTGGTGGCTGGGTTGATGATGCCGAAAAGCTCGTCGTTGGTCACAGCCTTCGGGTTCAGGTCCGCCCACACGGGTCGGCGCTTCATATTCTGATAGGTCCTTTGGAGTGACCTCATCACCTGGCTCTTCCCGGTCCCCGCGTTCCCGATCACGAACACAGAGTGGCGCACGGCCAGCAGCTCCTCTAACTGCACCACCTGACACACACATACACACACACACATACACACACACGCACACACACAGACACAGAGGGAAATGTTTGAGATTATGCTCTATTTACCGCACACACAGAATCTGATAACATGCTATCCACATAAACACTGACCCTTTTACAGGATAATCTAGTATTTCATGGGCCGCTACGCTGTACCAGTCGGTGTACTCATCCTTACCGTGCTGGTTTACTGCCAACATAATTTGATGCAGAATGACAGGGTAGTGTGATGCACTGCAGTGCAGCACAGCAGCTTAGTACACTGTTCACAGGGAACAATAAATGACAGCAGTGATCTTCTATGCTGCACAAACAGGAAGGACAGTGAACTATTCAGCCTGTTGTATAATATCTTCTTTCTATGGATACTGAAAGGGTTCAGTTTTAAAGACCCTGAAAACCTGATTTATTTTTTATATTAAATATTCATGACCAAATAACAACCAGAGTAGGAGTTTGTGGGAAAAATGACATAATTATAAAATGTTCATGTGACATAATATTGTAACTGCATGTGTGTGGTTTGATTAGATTAGACTGACAATGGCCTGACAACAAAAAGAAGCTAACTCATAACTGTCTTCACATTTTTATTTATGTAAAAATGATAAAATCCTACTCCTACTCTAAGCCAGCATGTTCTGCAGTAACACACAAGAACAGTTCTTTTCAGGTCATTTTATTTGATTTCACTTGTTTTTCTCTTTTCTTTTGATCTCATAATGGCCAGGGTTTTTTCCCCCCCGCAGTTATAGGTTTGTTACTTAAGTCTGAAAAGACAACAGCCAATCACATAACTGGCCGTTTTGTCATTATTCACATAATGGCACTGTGAAATGAGTGCAGACTTTGGCAAATGAACATTTTGAAATGAAAATGACCTTCAATAAATTCTGCTGTTTTGAAGAGGAGCAGGATGAAATAACATGAAATAACCCTAGACTGTTTCACATTTTTTAGCCTTTTTTATTTAGCCTTTTCTTCTTCATATGAGTTCATTACATTCCACAACACTTCACATATTTATTTAGTATTGAATGCTCTCAGTCTGCATATTCTTTTTTCCACTTTTCTACAGTTCAGAAGCTTAGAACCGGCATTTCCAGTAATGAATGAGTTGCATTATGCAAAGTGTAGAATTCAGAGTTTTTGGAGCTCGGTCCACACTAGGAACTAAAGGTCAGGATATCTTGTAATTAGCTGTGTTGATTTTGACCATTCTGTTACCCCCTAGCTGTATGTCAATGCTTCAATGCTGGAGTAACTTCTTTTTTTTTTCATGTGACCAAAAGAGAAGAGAAGCTTCATTTTTATACATGGTTTCATTCTGAATTGTCATTACCCGAATTTCACCTTTTTCCAAAAGTGTCCTCAATGTTTACTGTTTTTCTCTGTCTGTATATAAATACTTACATATATACCTCTATATAAATACTTACATATATATGTCTATATAAATACCTACATATACATGTCTATATAAATACCTACATATATACCTCTGTATAAATACCTACATATAAACCTCTATATAAATACCTATAAATACCTACATATATATACCTCTATATAAATACCTACATATATAAACCTCTATATAAATACATACATATATAAACCTCTATATAAATACCTACATATATAAACCTCTATATAAATACCTACATATATAAACCTCTATATAAATACCTACATATATAAACCTCTATATAAATACCTACATATATAAACCTCTATATAAATACCTGGGTTGTGGTAGGTTTCTGTCCTCTTGTAATTCCTCCAGTAATTTAAGTTCAAGCTATCCAGTATCATACGCTCTACACTTAAACTCTATGAACTGAGAAACATCAAAACACATTTTTAAGGCTTAATGTGTAAATACTTTGCTTTATCTTCACTACAATCCCTCAAGATGTAAGAATGATATGGTTTTTTTATACTTTCCACTCTGTGGTACAAAAATATCTCAAGTTGGCTGGTACCACTTCAAAGCTAAAATAACACCTGTTGACTTTTGCTTGACTTCCAGTGTAGCATTTCCTGTCAGCTCAGGTATGTGAGGTGACAACTACAGAGTGTTAAAAATAAAAAATAAAAAAGGGAGACACAGAAAAGGAGATTTCCTCCCTGCTTCCACTCAA
Organism: Scomber scombrus; assembly: GCF_963691925.1. Lineage (NCBI taxonomy): Eukaryota > Metazoa > Chordata > Actinopteri > Scombriformes > Scombridae > Scomber > Scomber scombrus. Next base: position 4,239,866 of record NC_084990.1, read on the forward strand.
ACATACAGATGGCGAACTCAATCAATGCCATCGACCGGGCCCCTCGCTGCGGCTCCCTACTCACCATCCATTCAGCCGGAGCGCGGGCGGCTTTACCCTCTCAAAGGGCCTGGCTGATTACTGCTTTGATGCTGGGGAAGGACTAATGCTAGCCCAGGCTAACACTAAAGGTATGCCGCCTCGCTCACCTCGCCGCTTCGCCCCACGTTTGTCTGAAATCAAAAGGTTGGCTGCACAAACAAAGACGGTAAAAAGTTCAGGCTCGGAGGGTGGATGGTTGTTATTGACCGCTCCGCCGTTCTCTCTCTCTCTCTATCTCACTCTGTTTCTCCTCCTTTTTTTTGTTTATTTCTGTTGGCTGTCTCGCACAATGTCGGGGTTAAGTGGCGTGGTGCAGCGCCGGCCTTCGTTGATGGAGTGTTATTATGTGTTTCCCAGTGTCCATTTGACCTGAGGCAGATTGCACTTATTTCCCCTGGTCCGGCGTTCATCTGTCTCTGACACACAACGCCTTCCATCGTGCATGTGTGTGTGTGTGTGTGTGTATCTGTATGTAATATAATGACAGGAATTAGGTCGGCTCTGCCAAACCTGCACTCTTATTGCAGCCAATCCGTCGGATTCCTACAATATTTGCCCGATTCATCCAGATCCTGCAGATTTGTTTGACACTAATGTCCGTTTCCCAGCGGGACATTATGACACCGAGTAAACAGCTTTTTGGAGGGAACTGAGATAAATCTAAATGAAAGTTCTACAACTGTAATATCTGTCCAAATTGTTAAAGATGACACCGCGTTTGGGGACTTTGCTCGTGCTCCTCAGACAACTTGTGATTGCATTTGGCCGCGTCTGCTTAAAATTTCTCTAATCAAAACAGAATTAAGAGAATAAACCGCAGTAGGAAAGCATGGACGCTGTCTGGAGGAATCGTGTGTACCATACCTTCAGAACAAAATTGTCCTCGGCTTGTAACTTCAAGTCAAGGATGGACTCCTTCACGTGTTTCTCAAAGTCCATGTCTCTCTTTCTGGGGACGTCCAGAGCGGGGAACAGGTCTCCTATCAATCCCATGAACACGGGCATGTCGTCGGTCACGATCTTGGGGATGTTGAAGTCTCTCAGAGCTCTCATCAGCACCTGGTCCTCGGCTCGGTCGGGGTCGCTTCTCTTCAGAGAGCCGGCCACCACCAGCACCGATTTGATAGCTCGGAGGCCCCAGTCGTAGTGGTCCTTTGGGTAAAAAAAAGCCAGAGAGATAGCAGCGAGTGAGACGTGAGAAGCCGGTGGCAACGAGAGTGGAGAGTTGAAGCTAATTAAAACTAATGAGCTGCCTGGTTTGTCCCTCTAACAGACATTCCAGCTACTGATATCACCGAGCTCATCACAGTTTAGCAAAACTTTAGATCCATCTGCCTCCACACAACAAATATTTAGCTGCAGCTGCTGACTGAACTCTGAGGAGAAACGCTCACTACATCTGTGTAAAATATAAAGAAATGTGTCCGTCACTATTGATTAGAACAAATGTATTTCATGTGGGCAGCAGGAGATGTGCTAGATTACTCAGCAGACTACAAGTATCAACAAGTAAAAAGCTTTATTTTAATATGATTTAAGATACTGTATATACTTTCCTCCATTCATACCCTTATATATACGTATCATCCTACACACTGCCAGTCATAAAAATCAAATAAAGAAAAGAAAGCACAGTAAATAATATTTTAAATCTCGTTTTATATTTCATCCATGTACCTACATCTACCCTGTACCATACCCAATCATGAACATTTTCACTTCTGTCGGAACAAATATGTTACCAGTGTAGTGAGTAGAAGAACCTTTCAATATCTGTAGCTATGAACCAAGTTGTTCTCTGATCTGCAAACTCAAGTCATATAAAGTCTGAAATAACCCGATCTTCTCAAATTCAACGTTTAATAATAATACCTATGTTCCTTTTCCACAAGCACAACACCTCAAATGTAAGTGGAAATTTTAGCCTTAGTGTTCTTCAGCTCTTGCCAGTAAAGGCTAATAGAAGCCAACCCTAACCCTAACCCCAGAAGACATGGAAGGGATCTGCTTTATTTGCTCCATGTAATCTACAACACCTTGTACCTTGAGATTTTTTTCTCTGCGTCTGTGTTATAAAAATTCTCGTAATATTTTGTCCATGTGTATTCTCTCTAAGATAAGGGCCGAGTTGTTTTCCACTGTTGCTCATTAATCTCTTCCTATTCGTCCACTGATAAGACAATATTAGCCTTTTCCTCCCACTCCTCCTTTATATATGTGTAGTGTATCACTTCCTACATCCTACCTGAATCTGATTCTTATGCCACGGTAAACATTTTTAATCATTTCTATCTCCAACCCATCATTCTCCCTTCTTATTGTTTATTCTAAATAATGTTTCAGTTGCAAGTCACGATTGGTTAAGCCATATTTACGCTTTAATTCTTGAAAGCTTTCGATTTCCTTCTTGTTTAAGAGCTCCCGGTGTATCGTAGGTCCCTGTCCCCAAGTTTTAAACCTCTTATCTATTGGTATAAACTGACTCATATGGAATCCACGGTAATATCCTACTATGTGCTTTCAGGCTATTCTTTGTGATTACTTCAATCCAGATCTTAAGAGATATGCCAAGCCATGGATTCATCTCCTCTCTAAGGTGTTTTCTCACTTCATTATCGCCTACTGTATTATAGCCTGTATAGAAACGCCATCTGTTCTACTACCACCCATTTCTTTCCATCTTGCGGAGTAAATTTTTAAGGATTTTAATGAGGTCATTGAACCTTTTTTGTTTTAAAGAAAAAAACATTAGACTCAAATTATTATTCAAAGCAGAATGTTTTCATATATCTTTAAAAAAATGTCTGGAGGGATCTTTAAGCTAATTTGCAGCAATCATCCCTCACTAGGCTTTTAAATCCTGCTTAAAACAACTAAATAAATGAGCTGATAACACAGAATGTGGATAATTCAAATAGACTCATAAAAGGTGTGTGCCTATGTGTGTATGTTCTTTATATTACTGTATACTGTACATTGACATATGGGTGTGATACAATGTAGTGTATGTGTACATGATGTAAACATAGATTTGAATGATGAATCTAATCAAGAGTTATTCAGTGTTCACATCTTTTCTTCTGTTGTTTTAAACCATTGTTTCATTTGTGAAGTAGTAACTTTAATTTTTTATAGTGTATCTCCATAATTGTGAACATTTTACTGGAAAAAAGACTCGTTCTGCAACGTGAAACTCTACATTAACCACTTTTTTCGCGTCTAGTCATAATTCCAATTAACTGACAGATGGGAGACGCCATTTACGCACTTAAACATTGTTTCTATGCAGCGTTGCTAACGCCATTACTAATAGTCGGGGTGTGAACAGGGTGCGAAGACATGAGCTCCGCTGAAAACACGATTTGTGAAATTTCGGGGGGTCTCTAAAATACTGATAATATGCTGTTTATGCCATGCATTTCTTTTTTTCCTGCATTTTCAATATCATGGATTATGTGTAAAATGAGACCATTATGGATGAATGATTCACACATGAGGGTTATTCATTTATCACTAATTCCCTTTAATAATGAGGTCATTGAAAAGAAAACTTTCTTGGTGACTGAGTCTGCGTACTGAATATTCATTTCTGTGTTGTGTGATAGTCAGCATACAATGATCCTAATAATCTAACTCTAATCGACCCTGAAGACCAGAGCCAGTGGCGTCTTATACTGAAAATATTAACTTAACGTCAACCGACACTGATGTTACACCTACTGCCAGGACCTCTGTCAGCACAAACTGACACCAACACCCGGGGGTGACGACATAGGACAAGCTGACAGAAAAAGCTGGGGATGGGGGGTAACGTCTCACCAGCTCCACCTCTCTATCTTACTTGTGCTGATAAACTATAGAACACAGTACATCACTCTGCAGAGCATACTAAGCCCTGCCTGGCCGTATTGTATCAAACAGTAATGTTTGGTTTTGATACCTGTGTGGAGGTTTTCTGTGGTCGTTAACTGATTATCATATTATCTTTCCGCACAAACCCCTCCCCCCAGCCCAAGAAATGTGAACTCCCTCAAGAGCCATGATATATTGGCACACAGTAATATATCGTTTTTAGCAGGAACGCAGTAATATAACCTTTTACTTCCTGTTGCTGTAATTCGATGGCTGCAGAGTCACACTCTACATTTTCAAGATGGATATATGCCAATTACTTTCAGTTTATCCAAGATGAGGACAATAACATAGTATTCAAGTGCAATTTATGTGGAGGGAAGAAGTGGGAATTCTCTATATCAAGAATGAATTGTTTTTGCTTTAGTACATGACAGAAAAAGCCAGATGGAAAGATGGGCTCTCGCGCTTACTGTTTCAGGTCAACACCGTCATTAGGCTATACATATCCTATACATATCGCCCCCCACTGGATATACAGTGAACTACATGAAACGTGAGCTGCTATGGAACCATAGACTGTATATAAAATGGATGTAACATCCGTGACGTCACCCATTGGTTTGTGGACTGCTGCTCGGAGGCCAATAGTTTCGGATCTGGGCAGCGCCATCTTGAAAATTTCCGGTGCATGCCGGGAAAAAATAAAACAGGGATTCTACTTATATGGGCATCAGGAGGAGCATGAGGCGCCCTCCTGAACCTGTGAACCAATCAACCTGTCAATCCTGACGTAGCCACGCCCTAATGCATACCCTGCTTTATCGTCAAATATGAAATCAGGGAGGCCAAAATTTCCCAAATGAACATCATACTGCATTGAAGAAGGCTTTAAACTAGCGATTGAGACCATAAACACATTTTGAAAACGTTTACTGAGGTTAGAAATCAAGTGAGAAGTTGGTGAATTCTCCATTGAGTTGACGGAAGTCCTTTTGACACCAAAACGGTCGCCCCCTGGTGGCCTTATGATAGAATGCAGTTTTAAGTTACTTCCGCATTGGCATCATTTCAGAGGACCGGAACTCCCTGCCTGTATGGAACATTACCCTCTTCCATGTAAGAATGCCTCGTTGTACTTCTATGGTTATTTTGGTGAAAGTAAAACAAAAGCAGTGCAATAAGTAACATAATGTGATATATGGTAAAGAGAAAGTTATATTGTAAAGTAACTTATTACTTTGAAATATATTGCATTTTAATTGCAATTTTAAGTTCTTCTTGTGTCATTTTTAACGTCACACTAATATTTCTCCATCATCAGTATCATAGTTATACCTCATTAATGTGACCATGTTTATCTCAGTTTTAATTGATCAGAGTATCACCAGAATATCACAGGGATTGTTCATCTGAGCGTCCTACACAGAAACTCTCCAGATGAAGGGAGAGAGAAGTGCAGAATATTAAAAAAGAAAAACACACACCCACCCAACCACCCAAAAACATTAAAGGAATAATTTATACATTTTGGGAAATGCACTTAATTGCTTCAGTGCCGTGAGTGAGATGAGAAGACCGATAGCGATCTCGTATCTGTGTGGTGAATATGAGGCTTAAGCTAGGAGACGGTTATCTGAGCTCAGCATAAAGACTACAAACAGAGAGAAACAGAAAGTTAGACTCTTCAAAGATCTTCATACCAGCACCTCTAAAGCTCTCTAATCAACACATTATATCTTGTTTTTTGGGTTTTGCTTCTTCTTTTTTTTAAAGCACAGTAAAAAAAAAAAAGAAGTTTAGATTTCATGTAGAAGATATAACATGTTAATTATTGAGATTAAGAGCTGTTGGGAGACACATTTTGTTACCTTTGGAGTTCAGTCCAATAAATACTGATATCTGATTTTAAAAAATCTGATAAACATATATTAGTCAATATTAACTTTCTTTACACAACTCATAACATGAACAAATAGTTTTGATAAAGTTTGCTTAAAAATCTTTCTTGTTTTTTTTTGTTTTTGGATACTTATTTATTTATTCTACATTATTCTACATCAGCTTTTTTTATCCTGCACTTTTATTGGTAGTTATTTATTTGTTTGTTCTTTTATATGCCACTGAAAAGAGAATCACTGAAATGTTGTACAGTTCAATGACAATAAACATATAAACATCTATTCTAAAAGTTTTACAGTTGAGAAATGAACTTGTCACTTCTCTCAGGTGGAAAAACAATACATTGTTAACACTGTTTATTTCTATTTTAAATTCTTGTCATTTATCAGCTGACATCGTTATCATCATTTCTGCTAAGAGCTGATATCAGTACAGCTCTACTTTGAATGGAGCCGTTTCACTTACCTCCTTTCTTGATGCTACGCTAAGCTAAACGGCTTCAGTTTCATACCCAATCAACAAAATATGAGAATGGTTTTCATTTTCTCATCTAACTCTCGACCAGATGGTGAACATTACTATGTGGTGTTGCTATAGAAAACGCATGCAGAGACTCACAGTGGCTTATAATGACAGTATGAGGCTGCTGCTTAAAACTCTAAGAAGCTGCAGCGCAAGCCAGATGTTTGTTAAAGCTGGAGTACCTACCCGCTCTGCTGTGATATGAAATCTTATATACAGATGTACATGCAGACTATCTGACTCTGTTAATGGTATACTTTTTTGGCTTTAACCAACCCTGAGCCGAGTTCTACCAGGTTCTCGTCTAGACTGCAGAACCACTGATGTTATAGCCTGAATGCACATGTGTCTGATTAGTGTGAAATGTCTTTCTTAGATATTGTCTGTTTATTTATGATCTCTCTTTTATATATATATAGTTTTTGTATTTTATTGTGATATGGACCCCAATGAGCCATGTCCTTAAAAGGTTTTGAATTGAATTGAATATTTCAAGGCCTATTTAATATCATTATACTTCTATATCATTCATGTCAGGACACTGAACTTATCAGGTAAAGTTGAGTGATTTCACAGTGAGCCTCACATATTTCTAACATCAACATGTTTATTACACAATTTTCAATTAAGATATTCCTAAAAATCAATTAAATGTCTCTGTTATCAGTCCTGCAGTGAAACTAAAGGTAACAATTAGAGTCATTTTTCAGCTCCCGGCAGCTTTTTGATGGCATGAAATGAATTTGACAGTGGAGTGAAATACACAGTGGGCTCTGGTGTCTGTTCATTGACAGGAAGAAAAAAGAAAAAAGAGCATTGTCATTCTGTACAACTTGTGTAACATCAAACTCCACTCTTCTGAAACCAGCTGTTTAACTCGAGAAAGTACTTTTCTGAATGTGTGCTTTCTATTGATTTGCAGTTTCAGCCTTTGTGAATATAGCTGAGAGAAGCAGTCTGCTCATTATCATTTTATTTCATTACCACTAAAGCTGCTAAATGTTGGAGAACTTTAGCAATGCAACTCCAGCAAACAAGTTTGAGAAAGCTAAAAAAAAAAAAGTATAATTAAGGTGAGATTTAAAAATGTCTGAAGAAGTGGAACTTTAACCCTCCTGTTGTCCTCAAGTCAAGGAAGGAAGGGAGGGATGAAGGAAGGATGGAAGGGATGGAGGAAGAAGGAAGGAAAGGAAGAAGGAAGGGGGGAAGAAGGAACGAAAGGAAGGCGGAAGAAGGAAGGAAAGGAGGGAGGAAGGAGGAAGGAAGAAGGGAAGGAAGGAAGGAAAGGAGGGAGGGAGGAAGGAAGGGAGGAAAGGAAAGAAGGAAGGGAAGGAAGGGAAGGGAAGGAAGGGAAGGAAGGGAAGGAAGGGAAGGAAGGAAAGAAGGAAGGAAGGAAGGCAGGAGGGAGGGAGGAAAGAAGGAATGAGGGAAAGAGGGAGGGGGAAAGGAAAAGAGGAAGGGAGGAGGGAAGGAAAGAAGGACATAGGAAAGAAGGAAAGGAGGAAGGTAGGGGGGAGGAAAGAAAGAGAGAAGGAGGGAGGGAGAAAATATGGAAGGGAGGAAGGAAGGAAGGAAGGAAGGAAGGAAGGAAGGAAGGAAGGAAGGAAGGAGGGAGGGAGGGAGGAAGGAAAGAGAGCGCAAGGAAGGTAGGGGGGAGGAAAGAAAGAGAGACGGAGGGAGGGAGAAAGGAAGGAAGGAAGGAAGGAAGCAAGGAAGGAAGGAAGGAAGGAAGGGAGGAAGGAAGGGACAGTCAAAACAGACGGGGTCAATTTGACCCGCGAGGACGACACAAAGGTTAAAAAAGAAGCAGTGTGTGTATGACGCTTCATTCATGCTCATAAAAATCACATACCAACATCCATGAGCTCCACTGTAAATAATTAAAATAATGGCGTGACATGTAAAACAGGACCAGGCCTTTAAAAAAAAGGATTAAAGAAAAAATGTAGATGGAATAACATCCAAATTCCCTGCAGCTTCTTATTCATATGCATGCAACACTTCACTGAGATGTTAAGTTAGAAAGCCAGCTCTTGTATGATGCCTCTGAGTCATTCCTTTATCATATATAAAGAAGGCACATTGTGTCAGATGTTGGGCTTTTGAAGTGGAAATGGATCTGGTCTTTTTTTTTCTAAACGTATATAACATGTGTAACAATGAAGAAAGCAGATAGTACCTGTTTGGACAGCAGCTCTTTGCACAGTGTGTAGAGCGTGATAAACTTCCTCGCGAGGACCCGAGCGCTGATGAAGCCCTCGGCCACCAGCATGATTTCACAGATCAGCTCGAAGTCTGGCACCACCATGGCACACGGTCTGTGGGAAAAACAGGAAAGATTAAAATAGCATCATAAAGTAAATGTTACGCCAAAACACAAAACGTGTGTAATAGTACCTGAACAGAGCCTTGAGGTTCTCCGGAAGCTCGGTCCTGCCGGCGTAGCCTGGATTCATGGTGATGAAGATGCCCACGGAGGGGCAAAGGTTCACCTCCTCTCCCATGAAGTTAAACCTTTGCTTCTTATCTCGAATGGCATCCTGGATGCTTTTGACCTGCACATACAGTACAGAGAACAGAATGCACTGTCACTGATAGAGCTGCTCAAACATCCCATCTGGACCTTTTGTCTTCTTCTTGACATATAATGTTGTTGCGTGTGGTTTAATATTCTCCTTTTCTTCATATCAAGTAAATAAAAAAACAGACTGAAATGTATCATGTATTATTTATTCTTTTTTTTTAATGACTTTTAATCTTTTTAATCTCTTTTGGTATTACTATTTATTTCATGTATTGTTCTGTACTGGTTTTTTTGTCCTGGGATGTGTTTTTTTAGGGGAAATGTAATTTAGTTTTTTATGTACGGAAGTGCATAAGAAATGACAAATAAAGGGAATCTTGAACCTTGAAATCTCAGCTAACTGAGTTGACTCAGAGGTCATCACATCAACCACGTACGAAACTTTTGTCAGATGACATTGTATATGGAGGAAATGCTAAATACTGTCTTTGTTCAAATAGTCTCTGACATGAATTATTAAGATGATAGATGACATGAATGTCCTCCTCGGTCTTTCTCTGCTAATCTGATGACTCTTTGACCTCTTCTCAGTCGATGCTTTGAGTGCTTTTTGGTCTGGTGTTGACAGAGAGCTGATGTCTGTTTTCAGAGTCTCATTTCACCAATGCAGTGTTCTCCACAGCTGTCCGCAGAGAGCTTACGACCTCCCCGTCTTATACCACCGCCTGCTATCACATGACCAAAGTGGACCATCTCCTTTGAGGAGGTGAGATGTGGTTGAAAAATAGTAAATGGTCATTGTGTCAAGAACCTTAGATTTAGACCTTTTAGATTTTATGATCTTTAGGAAAAGTTCTACTAATGCATTTAAAAATGCTGGGGGTTAAGTTTGTTTAATGAAGAAAGGGTTTTGGAAAATATGTTTAGATCCTCAAAGTGGTTGTAGAAAATGTGTGCATGTGAAGGTTTTCTATTGTTACCCTGTTGTCAGATTCTGCAACCCCTTGGATGACTTTCAATAGGCCTACAAACATTTTAGAGGTCTGACTTCCTGATTACCTGCACAAGACAACTATGGTATGATTAGTTTCGTGAAGGTCTGTGGTTATAGCAAAGAAGGTATGGTTAAAGTGTGGTGAGGGTTAGGCAACAACAGCTCCTCCATATTAAAAGATAAGTGATTCACACGTTCATTTAATCTCATTTGGACCATTGCAATTCTCTGTGCTCAGCTCTGAGCTAAAAGACAATTTCCCGTCTCCAATTAATTCAATATGCTGCTGCTCGGCTCTTGACTAATTCTAGAAAAAGGGACCGTGTTTTACCAATTCTCACATCTTTCCCCTTTGGTTGCCTGTGAGCTTTAGAATTGATTTTAAGATTGTATTGATAAGCTTTAAGGCCTTACAGGGTCAGGCTTCAAGCTACATGTTAGATTTGCTGGTGCCCTATGAGCCTCAATGCTGCCTGATCCTCAGACAGAAGTGTTAGAGTTGTTCCTCCTACCTCTCTTACTCACTGCCTGAATATCTCAGGCAAGCAGAAACAGTTTCATTTTTTAAATCACTTCTTAAGACTTTTATACAAAAGCTTTCTTATAGTTATTTACTAAATGTATTTTTGTTGTTGTTTTGTTTAGTTGTTTTTAACTCTATATTTTATCTCTATTTCTTGGTTTTGTCTATTGCTGGTTTTACTGTTTTATGATATGTTTGCTCTATCTATGTTTTACTGCATTTTATGGAAAGCACTCGTGTCTGCTATATAAATAAATTAAAGTTATTATTATTATTAATAATAATATAAAATACCTCACCACATAGAAGTGTTTTCTGATCTGACCGTTACAAGTCACTGTTGAAAGATAAATATAAAATATGTTTTATGACGCGTCATCACTGTGGTTTTGGTCTTGGTTAGGTTTAGACACAGGCACAAAAAGCACTTGGTTAGAGTTAAGAAAACATCATGGTTTGGGTTAAAATTACTACTTTGTTAAGGTTAGGGCACCTTCATTGTCATGGTTACCATAATAATCCCTTGGTTAAGGTTAGGAGACAGTTGTGGTTTGGATATGGTTTTCTAAAAAAGTTGCCTTGTAGTTGGAAACTGGAAACAAACAGCGAACCTATGTGTTAAAGAGTTTTGTTGACCCATCACTATGACCTCCTCCTTACACGGACAGTGTCGCTCTATAATAATGCCACCTGATTTCTGTTTCCACCTTGCTACATTCCTACTTCCTGCATCGGCACTGAACGTTTCCAACTAGCGACATCGCTCATTAGCATATCATTAATATCACTAAGCACATACTGGAGTCAATTTGTAACAGCTTGTCAAATTGTTATGCAGCATGCACCTTTTTATTCCAGGGACACAATTTCATCAATAATATGAGAATGCTATCAGCCAAGGTTTACTGGATGAATGAACTGCAGAGGCACCGCTTGTCTACATTATGATTGAATGAGATATCAGAAATGAACTTTTTGGTGTGTGTCTTGGCTCTAAGAGTTTGGAACCCCAGCTTGCGAGGGGGCTTTATGAATTTAACATGCGTGTGGTAAAGCCCGTGTAGCGAGTCGACAGCTGGAAAGAGGAGGAACATCTCTTCATGGATGAGTACTCGGCTACAGATCGCTCAGTCATACTAACACAACGTGGAGGAAGGGGGGGGGGGGGGGGGGGGGGGGGGGGGGTGCGCAGAAACAAACAGTGCAGCTGCAGCACCAAAAGAAGATGAAGAAAACTTTTCATGAGAACATCAGTGGAGGCTTGTTTTTTTATGTGAAATGACAGCGGCGCTCTTTTTCTATCCAACGGGGATGCGAAAACAAATAAAACACCAGAAGCACTTTTTTTTTTAAAGTTCAAACATCGTCCTGAAAGGTGTGATCCAGAGGGTCCGGCTCCGTTCTTGGCTGCGTCTTTGACTAGCAGAGTGTGGCTTCAATATATTCACAGCTCGGGCCTGCGTTGGCTGCAACAGAGGCAGAACTTAAACAATTTATCTCCATGTCGTTACGTCTGGCGGCCTTCTGTTTGCCTCTGCTTTATTTAATGTAGAGCCGCTCCCGCCACCTGTGTTCGCAGACCCCACCGGCAGCCGGGTATGTCGCCCGTGCGACGGTGGCTGCTCCACGGTTTAGAAGAGGATGGATTGGGTGTGTGTACACGCCGTCGCTCGCTACGGTGGTGAGAGATGGCCCGGCGTTGGCTCCACTGAAGCAGGCTGAGCGGCGGAGCGGCCTGCCAGCTGTCACAGCGGGAGTTTGACGCTCCTCTGTTCTCAAGGTCTAACTTCTCTCCGCGAATAAGCCGCCGTGATTTATTATTCATTACGCCACGCAACACCTATTCATTCTTCTGGCACTTTAAAATTCTCTAAGTACTGTAAGGGCTTTCACAGCTTTACGGAGGAGGCTGCTTGACTTTCATTGCTGCTAAAGAGAGAAGGAAGGGCAGAGAAGTGATTGTTATATCTAGCAATGAATAATGATCCATCGCCTCCGCCCGGGGAGCCTTTGAGGAGCTCTATCGCCATTATCATCATGATCATAATCAGCGTTCTTATCAACTGTATATGTTTTTCTGCGTTGCATGTGCATGGAAATGGAGTCCCGAGGAGGAAAAGTGTGCAGGATTTGAATACACAAGAGGGAGAAGAAACACAGAGAGAGAGGAACGAGAGAGAGAGAGAGAGAGAGAGAGAGAGAGAGAGAGAGAGAGAGAGAGAGAGAGAGAGAGAGAGAGAGAGAGAGAGAGAGAGAGAGAGAGAGAGGTTCTGTTTGATCCGAGGTAACAGAATGCAAGATGGCAGGAAAAGCTAGCATCAGCTGAAACACACTGAATACGCCTGATTTCTCTGTAAGAATCCCCCGTAATCAAAGGGCCAGCTAGGTCGCCCGGAGTATACACTGTTCAGTGTGCGGAGAATATGAAGTCTGTTTTTTTGTTTTTTTTGTTTTTTTTAACTTTGTGTCGCTATGAATGAAGCGGAGATGCAGGAGGAGAACGAGGGTGAAGACACTGTTAGAATGATCAGTTCATCTAGAGCTTCAAGATGAAAAAGGTCATACTCATCTCATATCTCAGGTCATGAATGATTTACCATACTGTGATGACATGATGTGTTAGCACAACAGTTGCCTAATTACACAACGGAGCAAAAGTAGCATTTATTCAGAGTTGTGTTTCTGGCCACTTCAGGAGTGGACGTCCAATATTAACTCTCCTTTTAGCTCTGTCCTGCTCCTCAACAGCTCCTGAGATATCATTCTTACCATTAAGTCTTCATTGCTAAATGTTAGTTGCTAGCTTCTGTCTAATATTTGGTGCTGGGCAATTAGCATATACTGTATATGAGGGGTATCAAACTCAGTAGCATCCCAGGCTCTATCAGTATTATGGTTACCCTCAAAAGGTTAGTTTTAAATGTATACATTTATATATAAATGTATCTCCTTGTTATAATATTACATAATTGCCTCTGCAGTCAATGATATTATCTATCTATAGATATATACACACATAGACATGTTTGGTGTCATGCTGGTGTTTTGCATTCCCATTCTTCATTGCATCCAGTTTGATTATAATTCAAGCACAAGGGTCTCGTACTTCCCTCGGGCCAAATGATAACGTATATTTCTCGGTCCAGTCATTCTGAAATGCAGGTTTTTCACTCTCCACCTCTTTTTCCTTTCTGTATCGGCTAGTTCTCAACAGGACATTTTCTTCTATCAACCTCAACAAGCTTGTTATCTGTGGCGACTAGCAGCAGCCCAATGATGACAGCTGAGGTGATGTGATAGCGATGTGTCTCTCAAAAGTGGTCCAGGGTCAGGTTGAGGTGACATTTCGTTCCCAGTCCGGATTAAAATGGGATTTGTCCAGATCCAGATTAGAGTCTATCTATTACCTACCAAAGTGTGTATGATATAAAACATTCTAACAGATTTTAGTCTCAAAATCTAATTCAGTTAAGAGCTGCTTATTGCTTATCACCTGAGATGACCTATACCCACACATTTATACACATACATACCCACACAAATTACATCTTTGGTGAGCTCTGGCAGCCGCATAAAATGTGGTGCTTGGATCTGACTCGGCCTGCATGCCTTGAGAGGGTTTATCAGGTTTATTAAAGCTTTCTCTAAAAACAGCTGATGAAAGAGACTAAAATGCAGTTTGTGCGTTCTTTAATACGAGCGACAACTTTCAGATTACATGTAGTCATTTGATCGATTGGTGCTGTAATCTAAAATCATTGATCAAAGCAGCTTTAAAAGGTCACCCAAATAATAAAAAAAAAAAACATTCTCACTTACCTCAAGCTGATATCTACGTCAAGCAAGTATTTTTGGTTTTGAAACACCTCTCAGCCTCCACTACAATACCCACAGATCTTTCTGTCAACACTTTTAATGGGGACTATTTCTTTGGCACAAAGTAGTCCCAATACAATATTCTCAGCTCATTTCTGTTTAAAGATGTAAATGTTTAATGAAACTGCCACTGTTGCCAGATTGGCTGCTTTTTCTCATTTGGGATCCTTTTGATTGATTGACTGGGCAGGCAGAAATGATTTTGGGCAGCTTTGTTCTCAAGGGTGGGTCATCTGTATTGTTTCTACTTTTACTCATTTCAGAATAATATTTTTTCATTCATTCTGGGGGGGGGGGGGGTATATTTGAGAGAGATGACATTTGGGCCCGCTCATTTATTTGGTGGCTGTCATTGACCTAACATTTATTTATTCCAAAAAAATGAAAAAAGACAGTGACTCTATTTGCACTGTTTTATTATGTTTGTTATAAATATGTTGCTTTGATATTTTGTGGTGACCAGGAGGGTCCAAAACATATTCATAAGGCTGTGGAGGGCTTTGATTTTTATTTAAAAAAAATAAAATATATGATTCATTTTTCATTCATGAAGGTCCAAATATGAAAGAAAACAACTCAAAATCACAAATACTTGCTGTAATTTATCCAAATTCCAAATACTCATTTATAATTTGTAGTTATTTATGAATCAAGGTTGTAAGAGTAATAACACTGAGCAAATACCAATTTAACCAAATTATCACATCACAGAGTTGCTGTTATTACTGTTGAAAGATGTGAGCGTCGTGACCGGCGCAGAGGGAGGCGGTTTTCTATCCTCAACCCTCAAATCAGATCAGAGAACGCTCCAATTATAAAGAAGCTCTGGGGTGCAAAGGTGGCAGCCTCAGAGGATTAGTCTCATAGCTGAAGCAATTTATGCTCGCTATCGGTGATGAAGAGGCTATTTACCTCTGAAGAGCTGTTTTCCAGGTCTTATTTTCACCCTCGACTTGATTTTAATAGAGCGCTTGGTAAATAAGATGAAAACTTGCATGTTTGGCTTCACTCGCCTGGGCTGCGAACACACACATAAGTGCGCTCGCAATACAGTTTTGACCTGACTGGGATTTTGGGAGCTGACTGAGGTTGGGAGGAGCTGGACTTGTTCTTACCTGGACAGCCACCACAGACAGCACCTCCACTGAGATCCTGTTAAATTCATCGAAACAGCCCCACGCCCCTGTCTGAGCCAGGCCTTTGTAGATGTTCCCGCAGGACTGGTGGACAGAGACAAGAGAGACAGGTTTTTAGACAGACACAGTGGGACAGGAAGTCAAGTCAAGTCATGCTGGCAGGTGGAGACTAAGCCTGACTGACTGATAAGACGTGCAGTGGTGAAGGTGGTGGTGAGGCAGACAGAGAGATGTATGCCAATTAGACGCGAGATATATGAAGAACCATCGAGCGTGGTTGTCCCAGCGCAGCGCCGCAGCAGGCTGAGAGTAGGCGAGTAATAACAGGAGGATATAAACAAGGGCTCACACTAATAATACGAGCTGTTGATGGCGAAAACAGAGAGGCTAAAATGTCTACCGCCCACATTTTTACTTTACCCGACATCATATTCCGAGTAGGTGAACGGCCCTCCAGAGAGCAGCTGGACCAGGATGAAGGAGGCAGCTGACTTTTCTCTCCAATTACGGGGCTGAGGAAACCTTCTCTGACGCAAACCCAGGCTGACTGGAGGATTGATTCAACTTGTGTGTGTGTGTGTGTGTGTGTGTGTGTGTGTGTGTGTGTGTGTGTGTGTGTGTGTGTGTGTGTGTGTGTGTGTGTGTGTGTGTGTGTGTGTGTGTGTGTGTGTGTGTGTGTGCATAACTGAATATGAGTAACAATGTGGGGCTCTGAAGCCAGATTCTTAGTGCCTGTGTTCCTCCTGGAGTATATTAGCACTTGTCTCTGACACCTTGCAGTGATGTGTATAGCCGGGGGTGCTATATGCCTGTATACTGTAATGATGCCCCTTGTCTGGGGAAGCGGGAGCAAAGCTGGATCACAAGATTATGTTTATGTTTCCCTTGACCACTCAATATGCAGAAAGAGAGTGAGTAATAGTATACAAGAGTGCGTAATAACACAGTGTGGGAGTGGGGAGGAGAGAGGGCATTTTGACAAGGTTTAAGAAAGAAATAACAATTAGGTTTGAACTAATCAGCTCTTCTTACAAAAGGAGGAGGGGGGGGGGGGGTGAAAAATGAAAGATGAAAAGAGGGAAGATGAAAAGAGAGGGGCGTAAAGTGGGATGACAACTTTAATGACAAATGCGTGCCGTATCGCTGACAAAGGCAAAGATGAAAGAAGCATGCAGAATATGTGCTGCTATGGAAGCACGTCAGCTATGTGGCTCACCTTGTAGTCCATTTGCTCGGAGCAGTTAAATACGTAGACCATAATGCCGAGGGCTCGACCCAAATCTTTGGTAGTCTCTGTCTTCCCCGTGCCCGCCGGCCCTGCTGGAGCTCCGCTCATGGTCAGGTGGAGGGACTGGGTCAGGGTGATGTAGCATCTAGATGTAGCAGAGATACACACATCAATGCTGAGGGGCTGGAGTCTGACAGCAAGCCACAGATAAAACTGCTCTTTCATTTATAAAGACCAGAGCAATTCTGTCTGTTCTCAGCAAGGAGCTTGACTGTTAGCTGTTAGCTCTACATGTTAGCTCTGAGTCTTAAGTGTGAATATTTGTAGACAATTTCATACTACCATAATTAACCTACTCAAAATGCGAAGTAAAATGTAACTCTTCTTTAAAAAGGTAGACAAGCTCATACATCTGACATATTGTCTCCGTATGGCGTTGATATGACTAACGTGTTAGCTAACGTTAGCTTATTTACACATGTAGCAGACACATAGCGATGTTGGCATTCATTTGGAGCCGCCTAGCGAATTTATGTCCAATATTCACTCTCTTTTAGCTTAGTTTAGCTAGCTTTGGTATCTATACCGACTCTTGTTGTTTTTCTTTAGCTACTAAATGTTCTATCATGTTCACTAGCTAATTGTACTTGTGTCTGTTTGCTGGAAACAAGGTTGATAAGACCAGTGAGAGTGAACCAAAACAGTTAAAGTTATTCTTTTCACATTGTTGACTTTATCGGACGGTAGATATTGAAGGTGCAGACAGGAAACAAGGGAAGAGGGAAGGTGTGATATGCAACACAGGTCTAACCAAAACAAAACAATAACCTGAAAGATGCTAAAACGCTCAGTAGAGCTGAAAGGAAGTGCGGAGTTAGGTTATAATTCAAAAATGAAAAAAGAAATCCGCTTCAAAATGTAATAATGAAATGATCATCTTAAGACAGAAAAAAAGAATTATTAATTGCAAATTGTAATGTCTACCTATTTGAGTTAATTTATACATCATTTGAAGTAATATTCTTTCGTATTAGTTTAGACTTTATGATTGGCACAAGTTACCATGGTTACGTGCAGGTTCTCAGGAAGTAACAAGATAATGACGGCTCATTGCGTCCGAAAAGAAACACACCACTGTTTCAAAAGTATGTTGAGTAATAGTACATGTATTGGGTATGTAGTGCATAGTATGTGATGTGTTTGGGAGCAGCGTGTGTTTCCCCATCTTTGAACACATGCATGCTGGGAATATGGGAATTAAGACTTGCTGAGACTTGTATATACATATCTTGAGTGTCAGTATGTGGTGGTGAGTTGACAGGCTGTACATAAGAGTATCACACCGAAACAAAGACTAACCAGACATTGATAATGCCACAACCACACTACAGTCCAGCTGTGTAGCAAACTGTGTTTTTAAAAAAAACAAAGCAGAGGGACAAAATCTGTTAACAAAAACTACAATATGCAGGCAAATGAATCAGACACGCTGGCTTCCAATGCCAAAACAGAGTGCAGAACAGCATTCAGCAGGTGGAGCATTGAGTGCTGAGGGTTTTGGCCAACTAAACATCCAAAAACAATGCTCCCATTCCTCAAATGACTGAAACAGCACGCTGAAATGGCTGCGGGCACAGGATTATCATTCCTTGCCAGTGCACGCAGACACAGATCCTATGTTTTCTTACCAAAATATTCTAAGTGATTGGCATTGGAGGGGTTTTTTAACTTCAAAAACTGTGTTCTACCACAACACTGCCACATAATCGAATGAATATGAAAAAAATATGGAATAAACTTTTCTGATTACTTACCTGCAGTTTTGTGTTTGGATCTAACTAAACTCATGATGAGAAATTACAGAAAAAAAGGGTGTCATTTTTATACAAGCCATTAACAATACAGATGACAAATCCTGAGTTACAGTCTTATAACCAGCATTGAAAATGTCTTGGTGTCAGCTCTTATTATATGATAATATAATCTGCTCCTGTGCTTTGATTATCGCGTGGGCTGATTAGTGACACCAGTGATTGCTTTTCCCCCGCTGAACCTGTCAGGACTAACAAACAAGTCTGCCCATCTCGTATCAATAAAAAACCGGCGGCATCGAGGACGTGAACTGATGGAGACAATCAGGACTTTATTGATCAGGGCAATAAACAAAATGGTTTGCTTGAATATCAATGCGGCAATGACTTTAATGAGCTGCTGGTTATTAGATGATGTATGGAAGAGGGGGGGGATATTGGATAGCGTAACGATAGACAGAAGCTGAGAAGAAGACAAATGATCCCATCTGTATACAGTGTATCTTCCCGGATACCGGTGCCAACAGGCTTTATGGCTCTCCTCTGAAATATGGCCAAAAATCTCACATTCTGTCATCTAGGAGGCTGGATGAGGATGTCCTGCACGGAATAACTAAAGCCAGATAGAAGACAAGAGAGTGTGAAGTTGAACCGGGCAGCTGTGACAAGGTGACTTGTTTTATTAGAGCATTTTTTAAAGAAATGGCTATATATCAGTCTGTCTGTCTGACTCATTCTCCCTCCATCTCTCTCTTTCTGTGTTAGACTCTCTATGTGTGTGCTAGCTGTGTAAAATATTCCTGACATTTTGCATAATGGTGCAGCTTTGGAGATCCTGCAGTAAATATTGAGCGAATGCTAACATTGTGCCGATAACATTCCTGCTGTTATTGATCAGCAGAAGTGATTCCTTTAGCCTAATTAAACTGCTGCAGGAGATGAACACACTATACAGGCTATACAGGCCTGTGATAAACAAGCACATAAACTCCAGGTCTATATCTATTAGAATGTATGGCTTCATATTTCCTATTGCACCACTGTCATGTAGTTTAGGTGATACTCAAACAATTGGATTATTAAGGAAAGCCTTTTAACCGGAGACATTTGGACATGTCACATTGGGGGAAAATGGTTTAAATAATAAAATGAATGATGGCTGAATTTCGAGCATCCTGGTATTGAACATGTTGGATATGTTCATGTTCGTGCTCCTTGTTCTAGTGTTCTATTTAAGTTGGGAAATGGAACGCAGTAAAAAAGGCCTATTAGTGAACCCTATAACGAGTCATTTACCTAAATTACAAAAAAAGAGAAAAAAAATATCAACTCAAACTCCATTTACTGATTTATTTCCTACCTCTCAACAACATCTCATGGTCTTCGAAAGGAAATTGCGGCAGTTTTCACGTGACAAACTTGATAACTAATCACGTGACAACATGTTTGACAATCCTGATCTAATTTAAGGTTCACTTTCTGGAGTTTTCAACCAAAGCTCATGGTCTTCATCAGCAGATGGCGGTTTACGTCTTAAAGAAGATACCTCCCCAACATATTCCACCAATTGTTATCACATGACTAAAGTTTTCAACCGAGTGCTGTGGAGCCATGTAGATAGTTCTGGTTATATTTGTCCAGGTTTATAGTTATCTGTACTGTACATTGTGGAGATATGGAGCTCAAAGGGTTAAAAACTACATTTAATAGGCTCATTTTATTTATCAACTCATTAGTTTTCCTATTTTATGTTTATTAGCACATATTTAATAATTTATTCCCTATTCCCTACCGCATTTCAAACCTCCCTAATGCTTACATGACAATGAGATGGGGGCACGTGCATGTACAGGACAGAGATTGGTCCAGGGTGTAAGTGTGTGTGCATGTCTTTATATCTTTGAGAGAACCAATTTAAGTTGAAAACCAGCATTGTGAGGACATTTTTGTATTGTGAGGACATTTTGGTCGGTCCTTACAATTTCAAAAGGCAATTCAAGGATTAAGACTTGATTTGAAGGTTAAGGATAGGATTGGGTTTGGATTCACTTGGGGTAAGGGTTGGTTTGAGGCATTCAGTCGTGATGGTTAGGGTAAGGGGCTAGAGAATGCACTGTGTAAATGAGTGTCCTCACAAGGATATAAAAACAAACGTGTGTGTTAAAAAAACAGAGGAGTGATGATCTTCTATGGTAATTAGCTTTACAGACAACACACTCTGGATACTACAGAGAAAGGACAACTTTTTTTACTTAATACCCTTAATACCCTCAGTCAGTTTCCAGGGCCAAACATGTATATCCTCTTTAATTTATTCTTTTTTAAATCTTATTTATATATGTCTTTTCATGCTGCCTTCTGTTCTATTATACTTTGTCTAAATGCCTTTTCATGTCCTCTGTAAAGCACTCGAACTGCCTTGTTGTTGAGAGGTGCTATACGGATAAAACTAGAAGTCAATGAGATTTGTTTTGTGTGTGTGTGTGTGTGTGTGTGTGTGTGTGTGTGTGTGTGTGTGATTAGAATAAACCCACCCTTTAAAAATCCCATGTATGGTATCATCTAAAAACAAGTTACTGTGATGATGTGATGTGATATGATATCAGGTTCATTTGACAGCAGCTAGATGTAATCTTCTCTTACCAGCTCCATTGCAATGAAAGTAGTGTAACATTATCATGCAGTAAATATGCTGTTAGCTGTTTCTCAAGTTGTGATTAAAGGATTTGACACCCAGCCCCCCCTGATCCCTGGTCCATTGTTGAAATGAAAGCCGGCGGCAAACCGTGTGACTTGCAGCGAGCCGCAGGGAGGGCATGCACCATATGGTGAAGTCTTGCTACGCGGCCGCAGATCTGGCCATCAAAGCCCATTGTTTCTGCTTTGTTCCGGCTTCAAAGGGAATACTGGTCAGTCTGGAATAACCACACAGTCAAACGCTGCAGTGTGCCAAAGGGCTCCGGGAGGCAGGTATTCATCTCTGTGTAGTTAAAACTTTATCAGGAATCCTGCAGAAACATGTGCGATGTGAACAAACAAGCCGCTGGCGTCGTGCCCTCGCCCAGATGCTCTAAAAGGTTTCGCCTGTGGTGGGTGTACATAATGATTTCAAATGAAGATTCTTGGAATGCGTCAGATGGTGATAATTTGATGAGAGGACTTGCATCTTCTAGACAGTTTTTCAATTACGAGGAACAAGACGCAAGATCATCAACACAAATGGATTTTTGGGAAATGTTCTTATAATGGATTTTGGAAGTGCTTCATGCAAACTGTCATATCTGATCAACCTGGAAAGGGCGGTGTTAGATATTCTTGTTAGATACTCTTCACGAGTGAAAGGGTCAGCAGTTTTGGGCCAATTAACCGTTTCGATAAACCCCTTCCTGAAACTGTCCAATCACAGCTTAGCAACTGTAACTATACAGAGCACGTGTGTCAAACTTTGGATTCCTGTACATGAGGCTGTAGTAGTTTAGTAGTGAGTAGTTAGGTGGTGATGGTATGTCCATTTTTAGCTGTTACATAACACAAGAACAAAAGTGTCAGAAATGGATTAAATAGTGTGTTTGTTTGCCATTTCAAAGTTATTAGCATGTCCTGCTAATTGTAGTTTTCATTCATTTAGTTCAGGTTTTCAGGTTATATTCAAAAAATCCTTTTTCATGTATAGAATTCCCCCTCTGTGTGGAAGCTGGTCCAGATTTAAGGCTAACATTAGTGGCTCTGTCCAGCTCTTTATTAGATTTGAGGAAGTTTACTGTCCAGCAACCTGAGCCAACCTCATTTACTGAGATAGCCTCACGCCTGCCAAACACGTCAGTAAGTCCTCATCTTAAAAGCCTCTTCTCTTGTAATGTTGAAAGTGAAACATACACAAACAGTGGGGCATAAACCTAACCTTGGTCTTTGCTTTTGTCCAAGTATGGAAGCCAAGCAGCTGTGAAAATGGTTATGTATGACTGCAATACAACAACAATGCTGTTTCTTTGTATATTAGTCCTCTACGTGGATTATCAGCTGGTGACCTATTATCTACAGCTTCAATATTTAAGCACAATATCAGTTATGTAGTCTAAACTAAACATGGAATAATCAGTGTTCACTTTTTAAGCTCAATATATCTGGAACAAACTCCCAGAAGATTGCAGGTCTGCTCCAACTCTGTTCTTTTTTAAATCACAGCTGCTTTTTATTAAATCTAAATGTTAGGGTTAATAGCTCACACTGCACTGTAATGTTTTATTCTCCTGTTTTTATCTCTATTCTATTTAAGCTCAATTGTATTACCAATGTAACACTTCTAATCGTGTTTAAATGTCTTTATTTGCCATGTGTTGCTTTTATATCCTGTATTGATGCATTTAATGTTTAATGTAAAGCACTTTGAATTACCTTGTTGATGAAATGTGCTATACAAATAGATGTGCCTTACCTTGCCTTGCCTTGTCAATACTGAACAGTGAACAATACAATTCTTTCACAGGGTTCTTATTTTAAAACAAGTCTAAAAAACTGGAAAAATCTGAGTTTCAACAAACACTAATGTTAGTTTAATTTGCCAGCTAGCTGTCGTCAAAATTGACAGTTGCCGCCTACAAATTGGAAACTGTCCAAAATTAAGGACTCATTGTTTTAAAAAATGACTGCGGGGGGTAAATTTACCACCATTATCACTGTAAAGTGTGTTTGTGACATGTGAGAAGAGAAACCCTGACAAGCTTACCCATCTCTTTCTCTTTTTTAAGATTCATTTTTGAGCCTTTTTCCTTTTTTTAATAGAAGGTGGCAGTGCGGCTGACAGGTAACAGGGAGCGAGAGAGGGGGGGGGGGGGGGGAATGAACTGCAGCACAGGTCCCTTGCCAGAATCGAACCAGGGACGCTGCCATTATGTGGCATGCATGGTACCCACCCACGTCTTTCTTGATTGACAAAAAACTCAACATGTGGTGAGAAATATAGGCCTTAGCAACAGTATCTAAGGAGGGCGGGGCTTAGTCAACAGTATTTTAAATGGATTCACTCATGAGTCAGATTAAAAGCAATCATAATGTTTTTCTGCCTCTAAGCCGAAGCAAAGACACGGAGCATGAAACTTCCGTACCTGTCTGTTAGGGGAGTGATGACTAATCGTGGAGTGTTGCCAAGGTATTCGTAGGAGTAGAGAAACTGGGCGTCGCAGATGTTTGCAAAACAGTGCTTGTCCCTCTCATCCCAACGGTGTCTCAGCTGGGAGAGCCACACAAATGCCTGAGAGTTCTCCACCTCGAGAGAAAGAAAAAAAAAAGAAGGCGTTATAAATAGAATGCCAAGGCTTGAGATGAAGCCCAAAATAATCTTTGCTTTTCCGCTCTCTAATTATGGTAATGACATACCTTGCTTGAATATCTTGAGTGCATTACTCACTGGTAATAGCCTCTTAAAATATACTGCAGCAAGCCTGTATAAGAATTTATACAGTACAGTGTTTTGGCCCGATCCTCACCTTCTGTGTGATCATCTTGGCCACCACGTCTCTGGCGTGGACGTCGATAGTGCAGATGGTCATGACCTTTTGCCGATCCCCTGGAGAAAGCTGGCCGACCAGCATGGAGATGAGGGTGTTGAGCTGCGACACCTGTTTCTTGTAGTACTCCTTCATGGCGCTGTCGTAGCCCTCCTCCAGACGGGCGAAGGCCATGCCCACATCGGACGTCCACCAGATCTGAGTGCAGGTCAGCGCCACCTGAATAAAGAAGCAGAGACGATGAAAGAAGCAAGCATAGGAAGAAGAAAAGATGATTTTTCTGTTATGAGCTTACTCAGATCCTCTTTGGTTGTTTTACTTGTATCAAATAAATATGAAACAAATGCAGAAACTGAGCCAATAAAGAGATGTGAAGCATATATTGACATACTGCACATAATATATATATATACACATATGCTGCATGCATAAACTAGCTTACACAGCTGTGTGTTCCTATTATTTCTGTTAGTTGGGGATTTGGATTAATATTAGTCAGTCATGTTTGTTTTTGCTGATTAGTGTGGACAGTCAGTTTTAATGAACACTTGATATGCTGAAAAGGTTTTATATAGTGCAGGCGTGAATGGACATGTATTTAAAACTTGTCTAATTCTTTTTCTACAGTCAAGGACAACTTCAGCTCATCCATCTTACTTTTTAGAGTCCTATTTTATTTTGCTCCTCTTTGATTTTCTATCTATTATTCTTCCTCTTACTGTACAGCTGTGTTAACAAAAATATGTATTGGTCCAACTGTGTTGTGTCCGATTATAACCAAACTCTGACAACTGTAAGCTGTACAAGCAGTGCAGAGTGTTTGGCAGACCTTTTTTGCCCAGGGTTATACTGTACCTCTCAGGGCTTTTTTACACCTGCCTTGTTTAGTTTGAATGAATCAGACTCTAGTGCGTTTTACCTCTTAGTCTGGTTCATTTTGGGGAGGTATGGTAGCAGCAATCACACCCGAGCGCAGACCAGAACAACCCGACCAAGACCTTGTTGAAGAGGTGGTCTCGATCCGGTTAGAAACAACTTCTGGTATGATTCGTTTGCGGAGGAAGAGGTTTGTGTTGTAAACATGAATGGAAGGTTGGCCTGGAGCGCTGACAAAATACTCAACAACTGACTGAAAGCAGCGCGTCTTCACCTAACGTAAAGCCACACATTGTTTGCCTGCCTTTGCCTTGAAGTGAGTTCAAATGTGCCATTTTGTTCACATGTTGTACCGCAACTATACAAAGATACCAATTCTGCCGCTCCATTTTGGAAAGCTACCCCAAAAGAAAAACTCTACTTTCCGACCAATGAACAGAGTGACAGCTCCCACACGGCTTTTGTTGATACATTTTGGTTCATTTGAAATTTTGCCTGTGTGAAACCGACCCAAAGGCAAAAATGCAACAAAGTAGCGACTCATCCACTGATTTAGGCCAAAGCAAATGAACTACGGGTGTGAAAATGTCCTTACGCTATAAGCTGCCCTCTGATAGGCTGAGAAGAAGCTCTAGACTCTGGGCTTGAAAAAGTACAGCTATATTTTCTCCTGTTTTTCAGTTAAAATAAAATCATTTCATCTACATTTTGATTGATTCAACTTTGGGTTTTAAGTTGAGTCAGTGAGTTAATAATACAGTATTTTATATAGTATTTCTGGTTCTGTTGAGTGTGATCATTGTAATGTGTTATTTGCCATATTGATTTATACTCAAATTAAATCAACTTTATTTATACAGCACAGTTGATCCAGGGGAGGAAGACAAAAACAAAAGGACAAATAAATAAATGAATAGAACACAGTCTATAGTGGCAACACAGATCTATAAAGACTTCAAGAGAAACATCTGAGCTGGATTAAGTTAGTTGCAGTTAAAGGCTAATGAGTGGAAGTGTTTTTTAAGATATGTTTTTGGTAGCAATCTATGTGATATTAGGTTAGGTGACTAATGGAGGAATATCCCTGAAAAGTGAGTGTAGTCAGTTAAATCTATTCATACATCCTGCTGAGCCTTGTTTACCTGAGCTGGATAGTCAAACAGCCACTGCTCTCTGGGTTTGTCCTCGTAGGCCGACACCGCTTCGGTCATCTCGTGGCGAACCGTGGAGCGCATGGTGTCCAGAACCCGGTTCAGCCAGACCTCCACCTTACACACACACACACACACACACACAAAAAAACACAAAAACTAAAGTCAGCCTTTGAATCCAAACTGAGTAAAACATTGTGATGATTGTCACGTGAGCACCGACAGGCTCTCTTATCAATGGACCCTAATGAGGTCATTAATAAGCATTAGAGTGAAAGTGGAGTCAGGCAAATACTATGGGATGTAATGGAAAATTAATGGATTTATGAGCTTTGATATGCAGAACCCCAGGGGCAGTGACAGACTCAATTTCATTTGTCTTTTTTTTATTGTGGGTTGTCTATAAATATCTATATTTGATATATATTTTCTTCCATGTCTTTGCGTTGCAGAAAGGGGGCAGGTAAGTGAATTTTTCATCTATTACATTCATCTGCAGACAGCCGTAGTGCGACTGTCAGCACGGAGTCTAATGAAGACAAACATAATATATGTCTTTTAGTATTTAGCTCAACCTGCGGCCGTTATGCTGCCACAACTTTAGAGACATGAATAAAAGATTAGTGGTGTATTTTACCTGTCCAGTGCAGTCACAGGACTGATTAAAGGGGACATACTCCTCCTCTTTGCTGTACATGCCCAGACTAGTCTTTGAAGGATTCCCCTCTCCGTCTGCTTCAAATCGCATCTTAGCCATGTTGTCAAACAGCTTAGACAGATGCTTCTGGACCTGAGCAAACACATACACACACACACACACACACACACACACACATATATACACATTTCAGCTCGGGCTCAATTTACAGGCAGCTCACGCTTCTGACTGCTATTTCTTTGCCGCCTTGCAAATAAATAACGTTTCATTACTGTTTTTTCCAGAGTTGTTAATAGAAGGGCTTGGACCCATGTTCTGCTGCATGCCTGCTAACTTCCTCTTAGAGAGATTTAGTGGCAACTTGTGCTTAACGGTGATTTATTTCTCCAAGGTTGAAATGCATAAGACAATGTCCTGATGATGGAGAGGAGAGAAGAGGCTGCTTAACTGTGAGCAACATTGCCCCTAAGTGGACACTTGTGGTACTGCATGAGACAGCAGCAAAGTGTAAATGGTGCAATGGAACACAGATTTCGAAAACTTCTTAAAAAAGCAGCTTGTAAGAAGTGCTGTGAATGTTGCACAGAGACAGAAGCTTCTTTTTTTGTAACTATGAACAGACTGAACAGCATAAAAATTCATTGCCACCCCCTCAGGCAAAAATTAGTGGAGCCACCTGGTGTGGGTTGGTCCCATTAGACAAGATGTCCAACAGATCAGCTGAAGAGATGAAGTAAAATCTCGGGAAGGCCAGACGCTTGGTGTCCAGGTACTCTGCCAGAGCTTTTTCACACAGAGACAGCCTGCAGAGAAGTACACAGAGTCAATGTGTGTGGATCGGTGTGTGAGAAATAGAAAACCTTGTACTAGAGTTCGCCTCCCAACAGGACACACAGCAGTAGAAACACAGACACTTTTCATCTCCTCTGAACTCTCACCTGCTCTGAATGTCCTCCAGTTTGCTGAACAGGCCCGGCTTATTGGTGGCCTCCACTACGTTGGGTGTTTGATGCGCGGCGTTTGCCAGCTCTTTGAAATCGGCATCAATCCCCTCGAAGCGCCTGGAGTCCTGCGGAGGATTTCACGAGGGAGCCCGGCCAGGGGATTTAAAGTTCCCACAAGAGAGAGAAGGAGAATTAGAGGTTTAATAGCAAACATCTGGGCTTAAGCACAGCCCCGACATCATGGGAGCAATTAAAAAGTCGTATAATCTCGGCTCCTAAACTAGCAGTATGAGCCAATTAATGGATTCTTAATTAACAGCTATAACAGTCATGCTATCTGGGTTCATATGGCAGCAACCTGCACAGGTTAAGGCCTGTATTCATATGAGCTTGTAAGTGATGTATACCTGAAATATAGAGGTGTAATTAAATTTGTGTGTGTGTGTGAAGGTAATTCTGTGTAACCTCAGGCAGCTGTGAGCGGATGTCCTCTGAGCCAATAAAAATGCTCTCCAGGTGGGTCCACGTCCGCTGCACCTCGAACCAGATGGAGATGACCGAATCGGCCACAGACAGCTTGCTCTGCCAAGAAGACACCTCGTCCAGGAAGTGGGCAATGTACTTGGACGACATGAGGTTCTGCAGCTGGACCTGATTGTCCTCCAGCGTCTCGATCAGTTCCTCGTCAGAGCGCAGCAGGGGCACCCGGGTGCGGTGGTGGGGCTCGTACTGGAACCGCATGCCTGAGTGAGATCATTAATAGATAGTCGTAAAGTCTGGACGGCAGGGTGAAAAACTCTCATGTTGGAAGTTTGTTTGAAACAAAGTGTGTCCTTTCTTGTACCTGCCCATGTGGAGTTGAGCTCAGACAGGACTTTCTCCATCCCCATCTCTTTTACAGCCTTGTCCACAATGCCTCTCACCTCCTCTTCAAAGCAGTGCAGGTTCAGCTGCAGCAGATCAGCCAGAGTGGTCTCCTGCTCACATAAAACACAGTTATTTTACTCACAGTTCATATAAGCTACTTTTATCACTGGATGATATTAGTAACATATTACCAATTGTTGGTTTCACTTGAACCAGAGCCAGAAACCAGCCATTATAATCAAACTACAGAGGTGCAGTGCCTGGGCCACCTGCAGCCAACAGCCAGGGTTCAACAGCATTTCCAGAAATTTGCCCAAAGAAAATTTAAATTAATGTCTGTTTCCATCTTCTTCTGTTAGGTGAATATTTGACAGTTGACATAATTTGCGCTAATTTTCCAGTCAGTGACATTAAATCAGTGCCAGCGGGTACGAGGACGTGAGGAGGTGATCGGAAGTCCTATGCTTCATACTGCATATGTCATGATTTATTCGCTACGTCTGTTCCCATTGCTTTGTCATTTGCTACACTTTGGCTGTTTGAGGCAAATAAACACATCAGTCAAATCAACATGAATTAAACAAGGCGAAAATTGGCTTTGCTTTTGGCCTGAACACAACATAACACTCAATGACTGGAGGAAGCGCACATTTATGACTTTTACCACCCAGCATTCATGGACTGCTAGTATGGCAAGTTACATGAATATGCATGAATGAATGAATATAAGTATCAATACATTAGACTCATAGTTTTGTTAAATGGGGTCAAATTATAAATAAGTGACGTATAAAACTAAAACCTTAAAAATATGGTGTTTCTCCATCTTCAAAGTAGTCTAATAGTGGAACATTTGAATTTTTTAATCACATGCTCTCATGCCACATATGCATTTTCTCACAAAATGAAAAAAACTAATTCGTAACTGGTGGTTGATTCTTGATTTAAGCCAAGAGATTAGGTGTTGTAGCAATACAGGAAATGTCTTTAATTTATACTTTTTTCACTGCCAATTATGTATCTTTCCAAGATTGCTCCCCCGTCTTAAAGCATAACCAGGGTGATGAAACTGCTGCTATAATATTCCTTTCCTATAGATGGCATAGACTAATGAATGTAAAACTAGTCCACAAATCACAAAACCAAACCACTCCCCATTGTGGATCAGTGAGTAATATCAGCGAGTCTATCTAAAAAACAGATATCAAAGCGAGCCAATTTAGCCACCAGTGATATATTTTTGTACAAACTAAACAGCTGGTATGTACAAACTCTCATCTGATCTTCTTTCTGCAGTACAAACTTGCCCACAGAGGATGCAGACAGAGCAGGGGAACAAAATAAGAACAAAATAAGAAAATAATTGGAGACACTGCCTTATGCATCTCCTTTTGAAGCTCTCCTTTAAATTATTGGCACACTATTAGCTCCAAATTGCTGCAAGAGTGCAGCTCATAAATTCAAACTATTATATAAAACATTCACCCAAAGTCACAGCCAGACTTATATCAACACCATGTTGTTATTGCTTATCTGTAATAATATATTGGAAACCTGGTCCATGGTGAAGCGGACTCCAGTAGCAGCCATCAGCTGATGCCAGTGTCTGGCTCGAATGGCCGGGTTTTGGAGTTCTGCCACGGCCCGCAGGGAGACGAGGAGGTTCTTTACCCTGCTGTCCAAACCTGTGAAGGCCTCCCACGCTCTAACCTACAGGAGACAAAAGCCAGGAATCACTACAAGGGTTTTTGGCAGCGATGAAGTTGCAACTCAATATTCTGCTTTATTTATTCCAGGAAAGTTGACTAAGCCTCCAGTAATGCCCTGCTTCAAATTCATGCAGTCATACACATTTAGGGCTTCCAAACAGGCATCCACAAGGGCATGTAACACCTGGCTGCAGCTGAGAGTACAATCAGAGGGAAGTCATTGCTCTCCTTTCCCTCTAAAACTACTATTTTGCCCAAGAGCAAGACACTTGATCACCCTTGGTTCTGACTACTTCTGTAAAGCTTTCTGTTCTGGCACAGCACATAATGCAGTTTACAGTGATAATGGTGGCATAGTAATTTTTTTAACAAAATATATATATATATATATATATTTTTTTTTCATTTCTATCCATCAACAGATGCTGGCAGATTTTATCAGCTGTAGTTAGCCAGCAAATTAAGCGAACGAAAGCTCCATGAGTTTTTTAAATTCTTTCTCTGGCCTGGTCTGCCCAAAAAAGTTGCAAAAGGGGTTTCTTCACCATCACCAAATCTAGCAAGAAAGTCACCAAGTTGGTAACACTGGTAGAACCACTGGGGGACAATCACGGCACTGGATAACTGCTGTTCTGGGCCAGGGTTTAGCAAACTAACAGAGTTATTCATGAGTCATTCTTCATATCCACTTTTTCCCCAGTCTTGTACATTTCCCAACCTTTACGCTTCGTTCCCCATCCTATTAACTTCCCAACCTTATCTTCCCTGACCTCTTTATCTAGACCCCGAATATCTTTGGAGAAGCGTTTGCACTCCAGCTCCATGTCCTCTACATGGATCTCTCTCCAGGGAGTCGTCTTCCATGCCGCCATACTGGATTCCACCACAGCGATCATGTCCCACAGCTCCTTCAGGAGGCCCACCTCACGCCTCGGGGGTAAAGGAGAGGTGAAAAAAGTGACTTAAACCACATGAAAATGGCAGCTACTCAGATTCAGACTGCTTCTAAAAAGACCATCTCTGTTACAATGGCTCATTAGTTTCAAATTTGGCACGGGGGTTTGTGGGATTTTCTCCCTCCAGCACGGCGCTTTACCTGCATTGTCGGAGCTGTTTGTACTCGGAGACGGTGACCTCAAACAGGCTGGCAGACTCCAGCAGGGAGGCCATCACTGCCTCCCGCTCCTGGATCTGCCGATGGAATGCGTCCAAAATCTGGCAGGGGTTCTTGCTGTCAAACCTGGGCAAAAGCATGAGCGCACATGCACATAGAGGAACCCATCAGAACACACACACACACACATTTACACAAGCGCAGTATAAATCAGGCTGTGTTTTCGGTAATGAAGGTCTGCGTTAGTGCCAAGCCTGACTTGGCTGCAACATAACCAGACCAGTCTCAAACAGAGAGAGTCTCCAGCGCTAACTGCACACTGTGACAATTAACAATGACTTCCATGACATTAATGGGAAAATAATCACCAGGTTATTAAGAGACCAATTACACACATAACTAATCTGACAATTAGACATTATGACGAAGCATCTCTACCTATGAATTAATTATCATTATGTTAAGATTCAATTAGCCTTGTCGGATGTGAGAGCCTCAAGATAACACGGAAAAGGTGACATTCTTATCTGTTCAAAGGTACTCGGTGAACTTGGCAACGAGGGAAAAGATTAACAGGAATTCATGTTGCCTTCACTGACTGTATGAAAAATTCAAACCAAGCAGGAGCACATTTTTTTAAAAATCTAAATATGAAGTAAGAAATTGAGCATATTTATAGTTAAAACATATTTCTTAAATGTATTGATTTAATTATAAAGAAATATACATTTATTTATCTCTCTTAAAAAGAGTAAATGAGTTATGGCTTGTGGCTGAAACACTTTAATGAATACAGTATCTGCAAAGTTGAAAAATGTTCAAACTTATACATGTGTTAAACTTTGACTGACAACATATTTCATTTGTTTTCTCTTCAATATTAATTATTGAAATATCTGCTTGTCGAAAATTAGGTATGACTAACTCTTTACGGTTGTGATTAGGCAACTCAAAGCACTTACAGTAGTTAAGGTTGAGGGACTACAGTGGTTTGGTTAAATATTGAAGAAGTCAACAGTGTCCCTTAGCATGAGACTAAAATCATTTACTTATTAAACAAGTTTAACATTTAAAGGGGCACTCCAGCAATTTAGTAAGGGGACTTACAGGAGACAGATTACTAAAAAGAATAGTCAAAAATAAAGCAGCAGAGGCAGAGATATCTTGATTTTTAGTCCATAATATAAGAACTCATGACAAGTACACTAGCCTTTATGTGTATGGAGTTTTTACTTCCTAAACCTAACCACATGCAGGACCCAGGATGTTATCCCCTGTCTCTGTTGTCAAAGTCTTATACTTTGTATGTATGTACACACTATACACCCCTTCCACCTCCCTGCAAAGTTATGCGGCAAAAAACATAACACTTTGTTCACTGGAGTAAATGTAGTCAGACAACATAGTTCAAGCAGCAGTTCCTTCAACCACAAGCCATACTTAAACAAATCAGTTTAAATACATAAGTTCTTTTTTTGTTTTTGTTTTTTTTAATCAAACTACTGTTTTCCAATGTCAAGAACAAACATTGAAGCTCAACATGACTTTGTGGGTTTTAATCACATTTTAAAGTGTTAAGTCTGCCTCTGAATGATTTGTTAATGCGTATGAACAGTTACTAAAAGCTAATGTTACAATGCTAATAACACATCGTAAGGATTTGTTAATAAGTGAAACTGTTATACTGCCTTGTCAGTCATTCAGTATCTGTGAATAGTGTAATGTTAGACTATATGAACAAGAGTTTTTAGGCGACCCTAACACTACAACATTCATGAACTGAAAACACACTGAAATAGCAATGCTGCTACTTATCCTACTGTATATTAGCATTTGAGACCAAAAACAATTATGAAAGCGTTTGCTGAGCTAATAAATATAGCGAGAATTATGAAGCTTTTCCACTACACAGTTCCAGCACGACTCACCTCGCCTCGGCTCGCCTCGCCTCGGTACGGTTCCAGAACAGACCTTTTCCATTACAAAAAAAGTACCTACTCAACGTGGGCGGGGTCGTCATAGCACGGCTCCGCGGAACTGCCGTGACTTCGTTTTATACGCGACACAAAAAACATAAACAATGGAGGACATTGAGGCAGTGGTGTACTTGCTGCTGTATGTGGCTTTTTGTCACACACAAAGCAAGAAAATTGAGCCGTATGGCTGTAACTATGGCTGTAACGCTGCTGCCGGTATTTTAAAATGCCGCGTTTGATTCTTGTGTGGGACGGCTCATGACGCTTCCAGCGACAACTACCAATCAGCGGCCAGCAGTGTGTCGACGTCACATTTTAGTATCGGCTTGGCTCGCTTGGAACCTCACCAGAGCAGGTACTAAAAAAGTATCAGGTGGTACCAGGTACTTTCCCTAGTGGAAACGCAAAAAAAAACCCGAGGCGAGTCGTGCTGGAACGGTGTAGTGGAAAAGCGCCATAAGGGTACTTTTCCTATAGACTTCTATACAATTGAACTTCTTGTGGGCATGTCTAACCCCAGCTGCGAGAATGCAGGGTTAAGGTGCTTCAACATGGGCTTCACTTATCAGACCCGGAACTACTCGCTTATGAAAATAATGTAAATTTGTGTAAAAAGTGTTTATATACAACTTATTGCAAAATGGGGGACTTTAAGTGTTACCAATCAAACTATTTTCTAAAAAAAAATCAAATAAGTATTCTACCTAAACGGCCCATTGTTGCGAAAGTGCTCCCTGAAGGTGTGTTGCTCCACGTCAAACGAAGCGCACTTTCGACGCAGGCTTGCCACCTCAATGGCCTGCAGCGGCGCCACCTGCTGTTTGACTAACACCGCCTGCTTTTTCACATTGGTCCATTTTTCTGGCAACTCCTGGAGATTCAGACAGGTAGATAAACAGTTATATATACATATATATATATATATATATATATATATATATATATATATATATATATATATATGTATATATATATGTATATGTATATATGTATATATGTATATATATATGTATATATATTTATATATATATGTGTATATATGTATATATATATGTATATATATATGTATATATATATATTTATATATATATGTATATATTTATATATATATATGTATATATTTATATATATATGTATATATTTATATATATGTATATATATATATATATATATGTATGTATATATATATATATATATATATATATATATATATATATATATATATATATATATATATATATATATATATATATATATATATATATATAAATAAAAGAGAGAGAGATAAACAGGAGGAGGGAAAAAGCAAGAAGCAGAAGTGACAGATGATAAATTGCCAGGAGGAAGAGCAAGGAATAGAGATGGGAGATTGAAGTACAAAGAAAAAAGAAGAGAAATAGCTGTCTCAGCTGAATGAAACAAAAAAGAATATGTGCTAGGAATAATCTGAACTGACTGAACATGAGTCCTTACTTCTAACTGTTTGTAGACCACATCAGGCAGCTCCTGCTCATAGACCTTCAGCAGAGTAATAGTTTGCTGCAGGGGCTCAAACATGGCATCTGTGATGTTTTGTCTCTCCTTCACAGCCAGCAGGTGACCCATGACTGCCACCAGTCCACCATAATCACCCTCCTCCACCCGCTGGCCCAGGCCAGCCTCAGCCACACTGACGAACTTCTCCAGATCTGACAGGCTGAGGACAGACGACCATGATCATTAAAGGGGCACTCCATCAAGAACACTTTACCTGTCATGAGCAGCACTACTCCAGCAGAGACTTCAATTGTATAATGTTGTCTGAGAGGGTAAAAGGATTAACATTTGTAACAGAGTGGGCATTTACCACACAGGAAAACGTCAGAGGTACTTCACCTATTGGTTACATGGTCTATGAGGTGCTGTTTGAACATGAAGCTCCATTTTTTGATGACGTTGAGCAAGGCACTCTTCATGCTTCGGCCATCCACTCTCATCCACCAATGGAACACATGCACCGGCACCAGACCCTGCACCTCCTCATAGATCTTCTCATACCTAAAGCATTTGGATTTAGATGACACAAGAATGTGTGTGTGTGTAGAGTATGTGGTCAGTACACAGTTCAGTTTTTTTTTAATTCATAATGATCTGTTGTGTTTCTCTTATCCCCAAATATCCTTGACTTAACCTTAATTTTAATTCCAACCTTAACTCAAAACCTAATGCCTTATCTTAAACCAACCATTTGAAGAAGAGGCAAACATAAAAATGAACTCACCCGTCCACCTGCTCCCTAAAGTTGTCCAGCGTCGGCGGGTTCTCTGGGATGCCATCATCAGCATAAACCTCCATCTCCTGGCTGGTCAGAACGTGGCCATACAGGAGAAATTGACGCATGAACTCTTTCCTGTCATCCACGTACAGGTAGCTGTAGCATTCCAGAGAGTTACGGAACTCACAGCACACCGCCATGACGCCATGCACGCGGTCCATGAGGAGGTTACGCATGTCTGCCAGGTCAGCCATGTCCTCCATGTCAGCCTGAGGTGAAAGTATCAAGATGCAAACTCAAAGCATGTTGATAATGTTCTCAAACATATGATATGAACCTCAGGCGGATTCTGATTGTAGTGAGAGAAAATGTAGAATATTTCAAATGAAATAGATTTACAAGGTATGTTGTTTGGATCTACAACAAACCTACAGTACCTGATAGTGGGGAAAGGGGCTGTGCTGGGCCAGGCGTGGCACCAGTGAAGAGATTCGGAACACATCATTGATGAGACTCTCCACCAGCTCAAAGAAACTGTCTCCTGTCCCAAACTCCAGAGAAGGAGCGAACACCATGTCAGGAACCTTTAGATCCAGTTGAGCTTCAAACAGAGGGGCTGTAACTGCTCTTTGGTCTGGATCAAAAAAGAAAGATTGGTTAATATTGAGTCAAATTTCTTTTTGACAATGTTGCAAAAGATTCAATCCAAGACTGAATTTTTAAATTCAAGCTTCAAATGTTCTTATCAATCTCATCGAGAACAATAGAGTTCTAATATTAAGTGATCTGTGGAGGAATTGTTATAACTAATAATATTCACTCTGAATGAAACATGTCACAAACTTCACTTTCATGCCATACCTGTAGTTCACAAAAGCAGCTTGTGGGGGAGTTACTGCCAGACAATGGACTAGTAGGGTGCAATGGACTGTGGTGAATTGTGGGATACATTTGGCTCTAAATACAGCTTTGAAAAAATGCTGTTGTTGTTTTTTTTACTACTAGAACATCATGGCATATTGTTAAGAATATGCCATGATGTTCCCATGTACAGTAGCTATTAATATACTGTAAGTAGTAAGTTTAACACCAGTGAAGCAGGGCCAAGTATAAAATGTATAATCAGGTAAACATGATAATATTAATCTATTCAGTTTATCTTGTGTAAGAACAGAAGTAATTTGTACACCAAATATTTGTCAAATGTATCTAAATGGATAAAAAATGTACGAATTCATGTCATTTCATAAGGTTAGGCCTGTTTCAAGGGTAAACAAAGGAAAGAATAAAGTGAAGATCTAAAGCTGAGGAGACATGCTCTTATCACAGCTGCCCCAAACATATTTTCAGGTCAGTTCACTCCGTTCAGAAGCCTCCTAATCATAAAAGACTATTTGAGCTGACAGAAGGAGGAGGAGAGGGAGAAGAAGGACATCAAGTAAAAGTAAAAGGGGGAAGGATTGGACACAGTAGCAGCAGTCTGGCAATAGTCCACCACATCTTGAACGACATCCCAGTCCATCTAAACTGGTTGACAAAACTCATGCCAGCAAGCAAGTCCAGAACTATTTCATGTCCGCAGCCAATAAAGGCGGACACCCAATTGACATCGAACCCCCTGAGGACGTGTTTACTAAGAACTCATCTAAGTCAGAGCAGGCTGGCAGGATGGATAATGTTTTTGGTTTGCTGTGGTATCAGAGTAGCACTGCTGACAATTTTGATATCGCACTTTGCACAGTAGTAAACCAAAAACATCACTAGGACGCCAAACATAGCCAAAAATCGATGGTTTTTGTTTGTGAACATCGTACCCGTGTTATCCAGGAAGAACTTGAGAGAGCACTCTATGCTCTTGAAGAAGCCATCTATGATCATGTCGTCGATGTACTCCACGTAGGCCTTCCACTCCTCAGATGACGGCTCGGCTCTGAACAGCCCCTGGTTGCTCTGAGAACATGAAAAAGCGTGACACACCTACTGAATACCCCGAATCGGTGACGCCACAATAACCTCACAGAGTGAAAAATCTGAGTGAAACCAATTCGACATTTCACACGACCATTACAAAAACCTCTTTTAACTACCTTAAGCAGGAAGTGGATCTTTTCTCCAGACGACCGTATCAAACTGTAGAACCTGTCCAGCCTCTCAGCTCGGTCCTCCAGGCTGAGCAGCGTGTCTTTTTTGCCCTCCTTCTTGTCGAACATGGGGCAGGCCCAGGACCTCATGCAGCTCTGGATCTCCTCCACGTTGTCTTTGGTCCTCTGCAGTCGACTTTCCAGGTCGCAGACGGAATCTCGCACCTCTTGGATATACTCCCAAATGCCTAGAAAGGGATGGATGATGGAGACGTGTGTTTGAAAGGTCTTAAAGAAAGAATAGGAGTTAGAGTGTGTTGCTAACATAGTGGACTCCCCAAGAAAAAGTTCTCGGATCTCTTGCAAGTCATTTTAGTACTTCCTCTCAGGTCAGAACATCCTTACTAAAGCTATACCAATAAATATATCTGCAATTGGTTGATATATACAGGGATTTCGTCCTGGAAGAACCCAACTTGATCTGTCTAACTCAGACTGCTGAAGCCTTTATAAGTGAGCTTATAAGTATCAAGAAACTGCAGTAGCAATGCCAAAGGTCTTTTAAGTGATTTAAAGACAGTAATGCCATTACACTTGTCCAAACAGAGAGCACTGCCAAGTTTATTCTTCAGATTTACAATGTGGCTCTCTGTAAATATCTTGGTCATATCTTTATATGGCTGTCAAGCGTTTTAATTGTGTAAAGAAACGTAGCTCTATGGATGGTAATTATAAATCGGTTGGTCAATCAGTTGGTCCATCGCTTTTCTCCAGACTGAAATATCTTAACTACTGAATAGATTGCCGTGAAATGTGGTACACACATTCATGTTCCCTTGAAGATGAATTGTAATGTATTTGGGGATGCCTTAAGTTTCCCACTAGTGCCATCCTCTAGTCAAAATCTTAATCCCATCAGCCTCTGCTGTACTTGGTCTATTTTTTACATGCTTTGCCTCCAAATGAGCTTTGCCTCACCACCTGAGAAAGATCTTTGCACTCACTGCCCGATCAGTAGGTGGCAACCGAAAATCATCCTCCGACGATAAGACCCCAGCGTCAACAATGCTCGTCTCCCTTTGAAACTCAGCAACAAATGACAGGGACCGGCTGGCCTTGCGATGAGAACTGGAGTTTATAGAAGTGGAGTTACATCCAGGAAATGCAGAAACGTGACTGAGATATGGAGAAAGGAGTGCCAGGAGGAGTTTGTTGTGTTGGAGTATAGTAAGTGTAGCTTAATTATATCTAAAAGAAGTCATGGATCGTGCTGGGTGGTATGACAAAAAATTGTACCATGGTATTTTTTACAATTCTGGTGGTTTCACAGTATATCATGGGATTTTTTTTTTCTTTTTTCCATGACTGGACTTTTATATATGTTTATAGTTTATTCTACTGTCCAGAGTACATAGAATATAGGATTATGGTTTATTTGATGTATGCATTTCCCATAAATGTGGCAGCTGTGACTCTACTGTATGTGACCTGATAATTCTGCTCTCTACGGCTTCATTATTGAGATTCTGGAGATTCAGATTGAGACTCAACTGACATGGCCTCGACTGTAATGACGGTTATCAAGGCAACATCCCTCAGCCTCTCGCTCAATACTGGACCAATTTCAAAAAAAAATGTTGTCCCAATTAGTCACACAGACACTAAATTATGGGAAAACAGGGTCCAGGTTGAAAAATCCCCAAGTTGCTGTGATGCAGTCTAACAAAGATGCCAGCACTGCTGCAGACTAATAAGACTGTTATTAAACTCTCAGCTCAACCAAATCCAGGCGGCCCAATTGATGACATTTGCAACATGCGAGCTGCAAGTTGATTCTAATTGAATCAAGTTCATTTTGACTTGTTTCATCAAACGAAACATCCAGCTTGTGACCCATGAACGAGCACAGAATGAGAGGGACTGCAGGACTCATAAATGCATCTGCAGTTGGAGAGTCACAATCATTTGTGAAATGGTTCATTAGCATTATTCATGCATAAATGTTTTGATTTGAGGGAAAAGATCATTTATCATTGTACATTTTAATTAACTAACTATACACTATAAAAGTCGTACTGAGAAAGCACATATAATATGAGTCTTATCTCCCGGTTTTAATCAAATCACTATATGACACATCCCTGTATACATGATTTACTTGCAACAGTGTGAATAAATGCAAGGTTAAAAAAAAATAAGAGGTCGTCAGCAGTTTTAATTAATAATATGACAGCAGGCAGCATCAGCCTCCAATAGTTTCCCCTGCAGTCTCCTCTTGGCATCAAGTGTTTAGAGTAAGCAGTGGCTTTGTGACAGACCTTTAAATGTAAACTGAAATTAATTACAAAAAAAAGTCTGGCTCTTTCTGTCAGCTATGTTTCCCTACATTACAGAAATCCACTTCAAAAACAGATAAATATATAATGCACTTTTACCAAAATAAATATACGGCAGACCATAATCTCCACAAGCTTCCAATATAGTAAGTAGTCACTCACACTCACTCACATACACACACACACACACACACACACACAGCACATGAAGTAGATAATTCTTCAGCTGGTCTGGGGGACTGCGATTCCGTCCCCACAGACAGACGAATGCGCTGGCTTGTACCTTAAACACTCTTTTCATTTTGGTTGCGTTCCTCTGGGAATCCTGGAGCGGAGGAAACGAACAACGTGCCTGCCAGCGCGGTGTCAATCAAAGCTTTTCAATGATTGAACACCTATTCTTATTTTATATGTTTTTCAAAAATGCAAAGCCTCTCTGTTCATGTTACGTCTGCTCTGCCCTAGAAATGACAAGGATGAGACCAAACAGAGGAAGAGGAAGAGGAAGACGCGATAAGTCAGCATCTGTGACTTTTCACACAAATAGATATCTGCTGTATTGCTATTTGACATACGGCGTTCCTATAATACAGCATGCACACATACTGTATATATGTATTTGAGAGAGTTTTTACATTTGTTATTCTTTCCTTATCAAAAATCCCTGGTACGCAGGAAGTGGCATGTTTATGTGTCTGGCTACAGCATTCGTATTTTGGGTACTTTAGGAAGCAGGAGCCGTGACTGCCGCCTGAACAAACACCTACAGTTTTTCATGCTCAGTACCTCACACTTCAACAACAGAATGAGGACACACATAACAGAGAGGGACTTAGTATCTGCTTGAATGCTTCGCAATCAGGGTTAAAAAAAAAATTATATAACAATGAACCAGAAGTTAAAAGTCAGAGATGCTTTTAACGGTCCCTCTAATACTCTGAATAAACCCCAGGACATCCTCTCAACAGATAATGAAGATTCACGCTGAGATCTGTGGATTATCTAGCATGGCCTAGAACCTCCTGCAGGAACCACTCAGACCAACAGATTTGTCTCAAGTGGCATGGACAAATATCTTAATAATAGAATTTGTTGCATTCGATAGTTTTCTTGCATTTAGAATGTTTTTCTTTCTCATGGGCAAAATTCACAAGTGATCCAGGCCTGTCGAATGAGTCATGTAGTATTCCTTTTTTCAAAGGGAAATAATACTAGAAGACCAATTTGACTGCTGGATAGAGGACCATTTTAAATTAGGGTGTCTATGTACTGTTAGGGTGCTATTTTGTTTTAAAATGTTGCTCTGTTACTGGAGATAATTGAGAAAAAGGCCATGGCTCCCTATAAATGATCCTACAAAAACAGAATGAACCACACACTGTGCAATCTAAGAGCACTTTTAGATCACTCTTACATGCACCTGTGCCTTAATCTTAATTGACATTACATTTTAAGTTTAAACATGTTTAAATGTTACTGAATCAACTAAAAAATAAAACAATTTTTTCATATGTTGTTCTCAGACGTATTAATACTTCCCCCTTTTTTCAGTTCCTATATGATTTGAGGGACATTATTATGGGAAATGTTTAAGATCTATTTGGATGGGGTGATTTACTGTTGGGAATAGACCATAACTGAGACAGAGCACTATTTAAAGTTGTCATACAAATAACAAAAACAGTTCCTTGGATAAATGCAGACATTTTTAAACTGATGGAAGACAGGGATGTTGTCTTAAAAACTGCGATTAAACTAAATTGAGAAAAGATAGACACAACTTTGCTATGTTAAGGAACAAGTTGGTAAAGAAATTAAGAAAAGCTATGGCCGATGTTTTCTTGACCATGATAGAAAAGGCAAGAGGTTATTCTAAAATTATCTGGAACCAGTAAAAAAAAAAAAAAAAACCTAACAGGAAATCACATTAAAGACAGGAAACTGCTAGAACTTAAAGTAATTGGAAAGCCTACAAACAATCCAGCTGAAGTATTGGACATTCTTAACCATTACTGTATTGATTCTGTAGCTACCATTGCATAATGTATTTCACCTGAATACACAAATGTTTGTCTAGTTAAGCTTCCAACATAAAGACTGTCACTGAATCAGAGGTTATGAGAAACCATCCAGAGCAAAGGGTATATTTGGTATGGATGCAGCTATGCAGTAAATCATGTGCCATCTGAATACTAGCTCATTTGTCCTGCAAGAAGACATTGGATCAGAGTCATAGACTTCTCATGTCTAAGTTAACTAGCTTCAATATTTTAGATACACTTAAATGGATAGATTCCTATTTGTTAAATCAATCTCGGCATGTCCAAGTACATCACCAATCAGCTGCCCTCATCTGTCCACAGGTGTCCCTCAAGGATCTATCCAGGGTCTGTTGCTATTTACATTATGTATCGATGGTTTTCCATCTGTATGTCCTTACACCAACATCCAAATGTATGTGGATGACACTGTAATTTATATGCATGGTAGCAGTATGACACAAGTTGCTGATAAAGTTGTTTGCAACTAAGTGTGTTTAAAACAGTACGCATGTTTCACCACCAAGACGAACAGTTCTACTATAGAACCAGATATCTTATATCAGGAGAGAGGCTACAGGTCCTATCTGAATACATATGTCCAATACTTTCAAGACTTAGGTGAAAAGTTCTGTAACCAGATCAAATTCATAAGAGTATTCTGGGATTCTATGGTAAATTTTCACATCACTTGTATGAATGTATGTTATCACCACTCTAAAACCATTACAGTATTTGTATAAATGAACTCTTAAAATCCTTGACAAGAAATTGGTTCATTTTCATCATTGTCCAATATTTAAAAAAATAACTTATTGAGTTGGGAAAACATGATTAAATATGTAGATGTTTGTCTTAGAAGATTATACAGTATATGGCTTGACTCTTCCAAAGACAGCAGAAGGGGACTCCATTA
Organism: Scomber scombrus; assembly: GCF_963691925.1. Classification (NCBI taxonomy): domain Eukaryota; kingdom Metazoa; phylum Chordata; class Actinopteri; order Scombriformes; family Scombridae; genus Scomber; species Scomber scombrus. The sequence continues at coordinate 4,282,743 of NC_084990.1, forward strand.
TATCACTCTGAAAAAGTGCTTTTAGTCAGTCTATGTTCTCTGTTAGTGCTGCACTAGAATAGAACTCCATCCTAGCAGCTATTAAGAGGACTGGACACATAAGGTTTATTTAGAGCTCATTTAAAGAAAAGGTTAATTAGCACTCATACCCTGCTGTCCTCAGTTTGTCTGTGCTGAACTTCCCTTCCTGTCTGCTGTCACTTGTCGCTATCTAGTTATCTCCAGTCTGCCCTCATGAACCTGGATGTCTTATTGTGGTTTTGCCTTTATTATGTCTGGTTAATGTATGCATTTAATATAGTCTGCATGCTTTTTTATGTCTGTGCCTCTGCTTTGCATGTTTCAGTTAATGTCTAACAATGAAGGACAAAATGAGTTTATTTAGTCCATATTTCTATTAACATTAATATCTCTCAGTTATGAGCCTCTGTGTTGCATGTTTCAAATAGAACCTGACAATAACGTATAATGATGTTTTTTTATTAACATTCATATTCTCTCTTCTCTTTTTGTTATTGTTCTGCATGCATCATAAAGGATCTTAATAACTTCTTAATTTCAATCTTATATTCTGTTTTTAAGGGTGACTTTGTAATGTCAGTCCAGGGACTACAGATGAAAAATAGCCTCTTTTCTAACTCTGGCGCAAATGCAGCAATGTTTATTAATGTGCACTGTCCATGTTAAACAAACCAACAAATAAATAAAGTTGAAAAAATGAATTCAATTTGCTGTGTTTTTGTCTGCTGGTTTCTAACAGCAGGAGTTTAAAGCTCCCACTGTTTAATTCTTCTTTTTACTTTTGTATAACATTTATTTGTGAATAAAAGTTTCCACAAATGGAGCAAAACAGGTAGCTGTATATAGCAATTTAGGGGCAATGATTACCTTCATGATCATCTCTTGCACACCTAGTTATGCACAGGTGGCATTCATCAAGTCGAGACAAGCAATTTATAATATGTTTGTGCAGCTGAGGATGTTTGCTGATCTGACTTGGAACATGACAAAGCCTTGGGACAAACGTGTTCAGTGAATCCATTTTTTGCTTCAGTGTTTCTGCATTGCTGCCAAGGTTTTGAAATGTCTTTGTATTGAGGTGTAGGCAAAAATCTCAAAGACAGATAGCACAAAATCTAGACAAATCTAATCTAAACTGTGTTTTTGTGTAGTTTAGGTTAACAGACTTGAGAAAAGAGTGTGTCATTCTTTTGTATCTGATAGTTATCAGTAAGCATCCAGACCTTGGCTGTTCCAGTTCAGGCTCTCCTCTGCCTTTTGGAGCTGAGCGTCAATGTCTCTGAGCTGGCCCCGAACCAGAGGATGCTCCACGTCGAGCACAGAGTGCACAACCTGCAGCCAAACAGTGGGAGAGGGAGGAAAGCAAAAGAAAGAGAAAATTTGATTTTCAGCTTCCATTAAGCGGGTACAGAAATATCATTTTAATATAACTGCCACTGAAAGGCCACACAGAAGCCAAGAGCTTCGAGACGGGGTGTCATCCTCATTAAAGTCACCCTTTCTGGATCGTTCCATGTTGCCATGACTTAATTGGATTTGAACTTTTAGCTACCTTAAGCGATGAATTGCTGTATTTTTTTAACTAATCATCATATTGAATCATGGCGTTCTTGTGATTAATGTGTGTGCTGTCCTCTGTGTGGCTGAGTTAATTACATCAGTGAATGGTCTTACATTGTTTCATGCTACATTATTGAAATTGCCACTTTGACCCCATATCCAATTACCATTAAAAGGTGGGTTCACATGTTTTCATATGCCCTTATATACATAGAAAGGATTATTAGTTGGTGAAATTGTTCACACTGCCCATACCGGGGACAAAGAAATCCCTCTTAAAGCAATTTCAGATAAGTAATAGTGGACAAAATCCACAGTCCTTGTTCTCTGTAAGACTAAAGAGTCTACAGTCATGCTAGAGGCTCAGTGAGGCTGCAAGCTATATGCTAACATCATCATGCTAACATGGTCAGAATGATAGTGCTAGCCTATTTAGCATGTATAATGTCCACCATCTTAGTTTAGTATGTTAGCATACTAATTATTTAGTTAATTAGTCCTATGGGAACCATCAGTGCCTGCACCAAATTTCACAGCAATCCATCCAATAGCTCTTGAGATATTTCAATAAAGAAATATCAATCTCGTAGTGTCATCGGGAGGTCACCAAAGTCATCAGACTACATTATACAATAAATATTCAGATCTTTAGTCTTTAATTTATTGGGTGGCTGTGGCTCAGGAGGTAGAGCATGTCGTCCACTAACTGGAAGATCGGCGGTTTTATTCCCAGCTCCTCCAGTCCACATGTCGATGCATTCTTGGGCAAGAGACTTAACCACAAATTACTCCTGATGGCTGCACCCTGCGTGGTCAGTGTGTGAATGGGTTAATGTGACAAGTAAAAGTGCTTTGAGTGGTCAAAAATACTAAAAATTGCTATACAAATACAGTCCATTTACCAATATCTGAGAACCATGAAAATGCCAAATTCAGTGTGGATCCATCCTGGGGGATGTTGAAATATTATACTGAATAAGTGAAAGCTCTGATCTCATGGTGGTTCTTGAGTAAAAGGTCAGGAGATCACCAAAGTGGGGTCACCCTTGAATTCACTCTTGGCACAATGAATGGCTAAAACAAAATTTCATGGTAATCCATTCAATACTGTTGATACATTTCAGTCTACAGCAAAGTGGTAGACCAATTGACCCACTGACCTGACATTGCCATCCCAAGAGCTGTGGGGCTTGCGTTGCTAAATTATACGATATGATTTAATTATGGATTACAGTGAGAAAAAAACATGTTAAAGTGAAAACACTTATTTCCAACATATTCATGCATTTTAAAGTCTTGAGCATAAAACTCTGTGTTTCTCATATTAGCTTTTGCTGAATTTTAGAATGCATGTTTGCACAGAAGAAGCACTGTGGATTCTATCTCCCATCACTTGCATTGAAATTGCTTTAAGAAATGTCGAGCATAAACTGGAGAAGCAATTGTAGCAGTCAACAAAAGAATTATTCATGTAATAGTGTCTGTGTCTTCAAGTTGGAGGTATAGAAAAGGTCAGTGGAGTAAAACAGTCATTATGTGTATGTAATGTATCTTATATACAAATGTAAAGGTTGAGCTGTCACCCAAATAACAAGGGTTTGTCCTTTGTAGAGCAGGACTTTAAACAAAATCCATACTGTTCATTTTGAAGTACAAAGCTGGCAATATGCCCAGGTGGAGAGAGAAAGGCTAAGAATCATTAGAATGTGTCTTCTGATGATGATCATGTAATGTCACACTACTTTTCACACTCTCGTAGCAGGGCCCAACATGTAGGATAAATGGAAATTGGTAAATGCCACATTTTCTTGGGAATCAACCCAATAGTTCCATCAACAGAGTTCTACTGCTAGAGTAGCTAAAAAGCCTCCTACTGCCATTTAGTGTTTCTTACTCTGCTCCCCATGTTGTAATGTCAAAAAGGGCAGACTTCGAGAGACCACTTGACTGCTTTTAGCCTAATCCACTCTTAGTCTACCTTGTTGTATCGGCCCACGGTGAGCTCCAGGTTGGCCAAATACTGCCACAGCTGACCCTTGGTGGTGTAGATCTGCACTGCAGTTTCAGGGATGGCTTCAGTCTGCCTGGCCTCCAGGTACTTCACTTCTCTCAGCACTGACGCCAGCTACAGAGGTGAAGAAGAAGCACTAAGAGACATACTGTATGAACATATTTACAACCAGATGATAGTCAGATTAGGATTTGATCAAGACAGGCTAGAGATTCTGTTTGCAATTTAACATCTTCATTTTATACCCACTGTCATGGTAAGACAAAAAAAAAATTCTAACTCAAATTAATGAGATCATTAAAGCAGTATGATCCATCTTTTATTTATTGGTTTGGGCAAAACTGAAATAATGACCCAGCTAATTAAAAAGAATGTGAAAATACTTTATTTGTGCATTTATACTCTTCAGTGTTGCTGGAGGCAGATGTAAGAAATGTAATAGATCATATTTAATAAAAGGCTGAGATCAGCTTGATATGTCACCAAATAATAAATCAGTCAGACTGTTCAAACAGTAGGCATTCAGAGTGAAAGCTTTCAAGCAGTGACACATCCAGCAGCCTGTCTCTGAGCAGTTTCTACAGCATATGGGTCTAAAAGTAAAAACCTGCGGGTTGAAGTTGACAGAGATCAGTTGAGAGGAAGGGTCTCTGCTGATTAATGGTAGGCTGAGGTTGTACTGAGAACTCTCGCCCACGGTCTCTGTCCATGTGTCGTACAGGCCGGTGGAGTATCTGCGATACCGAACAAAAAAGAAAACAATCTGTGATCGCAATCAAACAAAAGTTATTATCATCACAGAAAATCAATTTGTACCTTTACCAGCAGGGTATAACATTGTTTCATATTCCTATTAAAAAGGGCCCGAGCTTTTATTTCACGAGGCTACAGGCGTGAAAACGGCTCACATCTTGAAAATTAACATAAGCGGCAAAACGAACGGCTAAAAGGCATGTGATTGAGCCATTTTCCCCAATCCTCTGAGGTTATAAACAGAATGTGCGACGTGATTCACTCGTCCATATCGAGCAGACAATAAGGGGAGAGGGAGAGATGGCTGGAAGGAAGGTTAGTTGCAGGCGTGGGGGGGTAATATGAGGATAAACGCTGATTCATCTGCGAGAAGCTGGGAACAGACAACATGTCAGGGCTCTGTACAGCTATATCAATCTGTAAATAGCCACAATTATGATGAGAACTTCAGTGTGCACTGTGTGCTCCTTATTGGATTTCTGCTGTGAGCTTCATTTCCTGATAGTGGCACTGCAGACGCAGAGGCAATCAAATGCCTTGGTCATGGCCATAAATCATGCAGCATTTTCTCTGTGGAGGTAATGAGTGAGGATGCCCATCCTGTTCCTGACTGGAATATGTGTAATAATGGCAACATTCATTTGTGGCAGCGGTGATGATTATAACAGCTTAACAAGGGCTCTAATTTCTGAAGGGAGTAAATTGAGGGCAAAGAACTGGTGTTGTTCATCATTCCATTATTGTGGATGGAGGAGATACTGTATAACGTGACATTGAGCGTGTGAGGCATAACCTAACAGTAACTCTAATCTTAGCTCTAAAAATAGTAAAACATTAGGACTAGAAGTCATTATTATTTGCATTATGGATTAATCTGCCAGTTATTTTCTTGGTTCATAGATTAATCATTAAATCTTTAAAACATCAGAAATGTAACAATCACAGAATGCAAAACTATTAAAATGTCTTGTTTTTGTCCAACCAATAGTCAAAAACCAAAACATGTCTGAGAAAATAAAGAAAAGCAGAAAAGTTTCAGATTCGAGAAGTGGGAACAGTGGATCTTTTTAGCCTGATGATTTTAGCTTCCTAAATGAGTAATCTATCAAAATGGTTGCAAATTAATTTTCTTAAAAAGCTCTGAAAAATACTTAAAAAGATACTCTGTCTTGTTATGGTACCATACCTTCACTAATGGCTAAAAGCTAAATTAGTCTGTACCTATTTTCACTGAGATTGCCTGCCATAATCATTAAAAAGATGTATTAGCTGGTTAAAAGTTAAACGTCTACTTGATTAATACATTTTATATAAAATGACTTTGTAGCTCTGTGAAGCTTTTTAGCCTCCTTTTACTGCACTGTTTTATTTCCACAAATCAAATCATGTAGTTCAGTCTCAGCACTTTCATTAACCATCATTTTGAGAATAAAAGCTTTGATAAACCGACTGTATGCATAGCCCAGGACCAAACACACAAAGTTACCGAACAAAAGTTAGCTAGATCCTGAAACTGGAGCGTGTCTATGTTCCCACAGCTCTATGTTCCCACAGCTCTATGTTCCAACAGCCCTATGTTCCAACAGCCCTATGTTCCCACAGCCCTATGTTCCCACAGCCCTATGTTCCCACAGCACTGTGTTCCCACGTTTTCGAATAAATTATTTAAATTTAGGTCCTATGTTCCAACAGCTCTATGTTCCCACAACTCTATGTTCCAACAGCCCTATGTTCCCACAGCTCTATGTTCCAACAGCCCTATGTTCCCATAGCACCTATGTTCCCACAGCTCTATGTTCCAACAGCCCTATGTTCCCACAGCACCTATGTTCCCACAGCTCTATGTTCCAACAGCCCTATGTTCCCACAGCCCCTATGTTCCCACAGCTCTATGTTCCCACATTTCTAAGAGATTATTAAAATTTAGGCCCTATGTTCCCACAGCCCCTATGTTCCTACAGCTCTATGTTCCCACATTTCTAAGAGATTATTAAAATTTAGGCCCTATGTTCTCACAGCCCCTATGTTCCCACAGCTCTATGTTCCCACATTTCTAAGAAATTATTTAAATTTAGGCCCTATGTTCTTACAGCTCTATGTTCCCACATTTCTAAGAGATTATTAAAATGTAGACCCTATTTTCCCACAGCCACAGACATGTGTGGTGTCCTGACACCTCTGTAAGGTTACGAGTGAAAGTCCCTCATGAGCAATAATTTACAAATTAAGCACAGGGGTGGGCACAACGCTGTCCTGATGTTTGCGCTCGCAAGATGGAGGGTGAATGTTATGGATGCAGTTGTAAAATATAACGCTAACCCTAAAAAAAGTTAGAAATGTGGAAACATTGGGCTGTGGGAACGTAGAGCTGTGGGAACATAGGACCTAATTTTGAAAAAAGAGTTAGAAATGTGGAAACATTGGGCTGTGGGAACATAGAGCTGTGGGAACATAGGGCCTAATTTTGAAAAAAAAGGTAAAAGTAATTAATGTGGGAACATAGAGCTGTGGGAACATAGTGCTGTGGGAACATAGAGCTGACCCCACTGAAACAGCTAATATTAGCTAGGTAAAGGGTTGCTGGTATTTAAAACAAAGTTAAAAGGAGAGTAAATATTGCACTTAAGCATACAGAGAAGAGTAGAGTTGAATAGACCCTTTACATGGCAGACATTTTGACTCAACATAGTTGGAAAAGCGTAATGATAACATTAGCAATGGCTCCGTTCCGAAATGTTCCAGTAAGCCATGTTAGTGAGCTTAGTAAGCTGCTTTACTCAATATTTTTATTAACAATGGATAAAATGACTTTTGTATAAAGTGAAATTGGTTGGCTCCATCACTATTCAGTTCTCTTTATATGTCCACGGTATAAATAGGGGACTTCTTTTGTTGACATGTTAGCCATAACAACTTCATAAAGTGATAATATGTTCATGTTAATGTCAACATCTTGTTGAGCTGCCAACAAGAGACCAAAGAAATCAGTATTGCAGGTTTAAAGGCCCAGTCACTCACTATAGTGCATTGTATTTACCCATTTTAATTTGACATCTGAATTCAGAGTGCAGAATGTATATACTATACAGTGCCATCAAAAATGTGTAACCTTTGAGCGGCCTTGTGGTAAGGTGAAAAGTGTTAAATCAAATATCATTTTTGTACTTGCCTTGATGGAGGCCTTAATGGCTGAAATGCATAGGTGTGTTCTTAACTATGACTAAGTATCCATAAAGTATTAAAGGCTTTTTAAATGTATTACCCTCTCGAGTGCCTTAGATCTTTTCAATAACTTTAAATAAAATATAGCAATAGAAGATCTCTCTCTGTCTCTTTCTGTCTTTGACTCTTGTACAATTCAGTTTGATTCCATATAAACAGCATTTCCCCTCCAATGGGATGCTTTATCTTGCAGGTTTTGATGTTGGATGTGGTCTAAAAGGCCATTTCTCACTTGGCATCAGTGAGCAGCGACAGAGCATATGGGATTATGGGAGTCCTGTGAAATAATCTGCAGAGCAGCGCCACAGTAATGAGAACATAAATCATGCCCGGAGCTGCATGTCTACATGCCATTCCCCAGGGGCTGCTTCATAAATGTTGCACCCTCAACTAACGAAATCACAAATGTTCACTTAAAAATCAGTGTTGAGTGTGAAACCGCATGACGGAGCCACAGTATTTGATACATGTTATTGACTTGCTTGATATTAACAGTACAATAAGGTGAGATCCTCTTCAGTCTACTGCCAATTCTGTTTAATCTTTTGTGTTCTTTTATTCAGTAATATTTACATCTAAGCATGATGACATATAGTGTAATACAGTGAGATAAGATGCACACACACCTGTCCAACAGTTGCATCATCTCCTCATACTTCTGGATGACCCTGGCTCCTTCTACAGACTCCAGGCACCTGCAGAGAAGATGAAATTTTACAACCCATGCAAAGGTTATACTCAATATCTTTCCAGGAGCCATTATTCCAAGATCTTTTTATGAGGTCTTTAAAACAACTCACAGAGCGATAAATTTACAGTGAGACCACTAGGAATGCATGACCACACAAAAAAATTATTTTTTAAATCTGCTTGCACTGGAGACAAAAGAAGACTCACGGGTAGGAGAGGTGTCTGAAATTGCAGAATGGGACCTGGATGCGCTCTTTTAGCTCCTGGGCCCATCTCAGCCCGCCAGCGACTGCTGGCATATTCTTATTCACTGGAGTAAGACCTGAGGAGGTTAATATCATTACTTATTGTTGCACAGATATTTACCAAAAAGGCAGAGAAAGATTGAACTAAGGACTGCACATATTATCTGTTAGAGTGCACATAATTCACAAATTAGGGCTGTGCAAAAGTAAAGTGTAGCATCTAATTTCATTGAAACGCTATAAATTTGACCTGCAGTATTGCCTTAATCAAATTCTGGTGTGGTATTGTCAGGGGCACGAAATTATCTGCATAGAGGAAGGGACAAACCAAAAGTAAATAGAAAAAGCCCAATCTAAAGACTCCTGGAGCCACTAATGTAAAATCCATTCATTCTTTTATTTATTCATCATCCATCCATTCTGAAGTTCCTTTTTTAACACTGGTGCAATGTTGTGGAACAACCCTCAGTTACACATCCAGTGATTAAAAATGACCTTACAGAAGTCAGTTCAGGGTTTAATTATGGATAATGGTCACATATTTATAATGACATTTTCATTTCAGCCATTAAACTGTCCTTCTTGTATTTAGGTGTTTTGATGTGGCATTTAATTTAATCTTATCAAATTTTGAATTTCCACATTTCATCCGACTTCTATGATGTACAGTACTGTCCAGGTCTGAGGCCACCACCATCATACAAAATACAGGAAGTATGTACACAAAAGTTAACATTAATTATTAATTATTATTAATTAAGGTTCCATTCCATTTAGGTTTAAGAGAGCCAGGTTCCTGTTATTGCTCAAATGTAAGGGGAGGTCTCACTAAATACTTGCCACTTTAGCCAATAGAAGCTGTTTTCTTTTCTATTTTTTTCTCCCTGTTTTTTTTAATATTGCATACAGATCATCACCATGAGAAATAATTATATATGGTCATTACAGCACTGATAAAACAACGTATTTAATGGTGGCTAAGACTTTTGCACAGTACTGTATATCTGTGGACTATAAGCAAAGTGATGAGGGGCTTTGAGGTGTGTCAGCTGAAAAAGATGATGTGGAAATGTCAGATTTTTAACTGAATTTGACAGATTTTCCTGCTATTTACAGATAATGGGGGCGGAAGACACACAGTCCTCTATGACACGTCTTAGGCCACCATTAGATGTGTTGTTTTAGCAATGCTATAATGACCATATATAATTATTTCTCAGTCCCTTAATTAGAAAATACAGGAAATGTGTATGCAGTATTAAAAAATAGAAAAGAAAATAGCTTCTATAGATTAAAGTATGTAAGTATTCAGACCTCCCCTTACACTTGAGCAATAGCAGGAACCTGGCTCTCTTAAACCTAAATGGAATGGAGCCTTAATTAATAGCAATCTTTAATAATTCATGTTTAATTTTGTTTACATATTTCCTGTATTTTATGTTTGTATGATGGTGGTGGCCTAAGACTTTTGCACAGTACTGTATATTGTGTGTTTGTGTTTTAACATCTAGAGATATCGAGGGCCTATATTATCCTTTACTACAGTATAAATGATCACATTATCCTGGATTAAGCAACATGCTGTATAATGGTTAACCTTTTTTTGTTTTACATGGCTTAAAGGCAATCATACACAGTTGTTTTCAATTTCTCTGATTGAAAAAAAACAGCTCTGGAGATATGCAGGGAATAACATGATGTAAGAAAAAAAAAAAAAACGATAAGCTATTAACCAATAAGAATGATAGCAGGGTATGTTGTCCCACCATAGCAGGCGCAACAAAAACAAACAGGGGGGTAAGGGAGCTATCAATCAAGCCCAGTTTGCACACGCCCACACAGTCCTGACAAGAGGTCTAATTAGACAACATAAGTGAAAACATGTGTGGGTGGTTTGTTAGTGTGTAGGGCTTTAAAGGTTTTAAATGACTTAAAATATGCTAAACGAAAGACATTTCCCTTCCCAGGATCTCTCTGGGTCTCTCTCTTTTTAATGAGGAAGCTTTGAAGTGGAAACCATCACAAGTATAATCCCTACATCAACCAATGTGTCCTTGAGATGTTCTTATGGATCTCACTGTTGAAGGCATTGATTGAAGCCCTGCCCACATGCTCACTCAACCTTCAAGGGTCGACTCACAAATTCATTAAAAAAAAATAAAAAGTTTCGGTTTTACTTGTTTAAGTTTTGAGAAGTCTGCTTCTGAGATTTCTGCGTCCACCCAAACCCAGTGAAGAGACTTTTGTTTTATATATCTCACCCAGCTCCTCTGCAATCTGAATGTGTTTGTTGTAGAAGACTTTACAGCAGTTCAGCTCCCTGTCAAACATGGACACAAGGAGAGGGTATCTATCCAGAGCATCTTCAGCCACTAGGGGGCGCTCCAGCAAGCTACCAAACATATCCAAAACCTGCAGAGGACATCAGAGGAGTGAAAGGGCTTTTAAATAAATGTGCGTGTGTGTGTGAATGTGTGACAAAGTGAGATAGTGAGTTCCTGGACCTTGAAGGCGTGCTCCAGTCCAGAGGCGTCATCAAAGGCCTGACAGAAGACGGCTCCCAGTCGCCGGTCTGTGTCATCCACCTTCAGTTTGAACTCCCTCACATCGTCCTCAAACTCCTGCAGGGCAAATAGCTCAGCTAGACCGACAGCCAAAAACACCACACAGCAGTACGAACTAACGGAGAGCCAGCACAGCATATTCATTTTCACATCTCACTGACTCAAAGCTATCCAGCGGGGAGGGCCGACTGGGTCTTACAAGCAAAGTAAATTGCTTTTCTTGCTATAACTCAGGAACATCTTTGTTAAGCAACTAGATGGCATTGAAAAAAAGTCTATTTTGGCAGAAAAACAATTTGCTCCACAAACGCTGGAGTGACCAAGCTGTGATGGTGCTTGCCAGCATGAGAGGAAAAGAGCATGTACTGAGAGGTATTCAAGGATAAAAACTGAGCTTGTAACCTGTGTCTAGCATTTCATAAAACCCTTGTGAAAATGAATTGACCTTAAAAGTTGCTATACAAAAAGGACAGCCTATTTTTCCTTGCAAGCAAGTGTACGAAATCTCAATGGATCCTGTGATCCCAACAGTCCTTACCATGTTGTGGAGGTCCAAGCAGTCATAGGGTTTCTCCGTGAAGAATTTATAAGTGTCTACGAATTCCTTGTGGAGCGACTGGACCTGCTGGCTGAGGGCTCGGCCACGGACGCCTCCAATCTCCAATTTCTCAAGCTTCAGCAAGTCCACGGCTGTCAAAAGGATGTCCTGTACAGTAGACCGACAATAGAGTGCAGTACCACTGTAATATCTCTACAAAGGTCTGATTTGTAAAATAATGCAAGTGTCAGGTCTGTATCTCTATCATCACACCAAAAATACTGATATTACTTGAGGATTTGCCACTTTTTGAGCCACTTTTAATGTTTCCACACTAACCTTAATGGTCTTGACCCTGTTGATAAAGCAGTCAAGTCCAGAGAAGACCAAGAGCGGGGAAAAGTCCCAAGGCTTCACCAAGCTTCCATTCCTCTGGTACTGACCCAGATTGGCCCTACGGTCATCATAAGTACTCCTTAAGAGCTGCAGGATATCAAGGCTTGTTTGCACCTTCAGGAGACTCTCTGAAACCTCTCCTTTGAGAACCTCCTCTGGAACTAAATACACCCGGGCCTGGTGTTGGAAAGCAGTAAATAAGCAGGTTAGTTTGGCTTAGTTAGGCCTCTGATATACATGTACTGTAGTGGCAGTTAAGATATTTGTCTAATCATGCCAAGTTCGTGAAATATTTTATATTTTCTCTTTTATAAGCTCAGTGGCTAGTAAAGGGCAACTACTCTGGGGTACCACACCCTAAAAGTGCTTTCAGACAGGATGCCCAATAAGTATCCCAAATTATCACAAACTACCCAAAATCATTTTACCCACCCAATCCAATGAAAAGTAGCTCAGCTATGTGTAAAACTGCCCAATCTGGCAAGGGTGGCTGCAGGGCACAACTAGCCTGCTATATTTTCCAGTGACATCCAACCCAACTAACACTTATACCATATGCTACAGTTTGCTTCTATTGACCTAGTGTTATCTCATAGTGTCGCCAAATAACTAGCCACTTAACTGTCCAAGACCAGATGATACCTTTGACACCGACATTGTTCCAAGACTTCATTGTGTTTAATGATGTGTTTGTTCACTACCGGCGAAGAGGTGTATAAGTCAGAGAACTTACATACCAGTAAAACTAGCTCTAGGATTGTTTTTCTCTGTGTGTTTTCTGTCATTGCCATTATCACATGGAGAGTTGCAACAGCAAGTGGAAATATGCTGAACTATAATCAACTTAGACAGCATTGGCAAGACGATGGCTGCTGTTTACTTTGGAAAAGACAGAGGCGGTGTCATCCGCTCACTGTCTGCCCTAAGTACATTTAGGGGTTCCAAAAACTCCTGTGTAGCAATTACTTTGTGGTTATAACTGCAAAGTTGTTCAGGAATATGCACCACAAAAGTGAAGATCATGTATCAAAATCTAGTTTCAATACTCCTGCGGTTTCAGTTGATTTTATGCTAACATGGTGAATACTCCATCAGGAAGAAATATTGCAGATATTACAAACTGACACACAGGAAGCACAGTATGCTAGAACAGGGTTAGAGACCAGCTCCGTTGGTCTCTGGGGCTCCGAGCAAAATAAATTGAAGCTGCCATGTGCGCTGTACCTGATGGGTACTTAAAGGCAACAGGATGCATACACAATAGGAAAAGACACATTTTTGAATTGGAGCCCACAGCTCAATTTCGCCTTGGGCTCCCCTAGTGGGTTAATTCAGCTCTGGTGGTTGGCAGGTCTTTCCTGGGAAAAATGTTCAGGTGCTGCATACATTTCTGGCAGCAAAAACAGAGTTTTGTTTCCAAAAAACTAAACACAAAGGAACTGCACAATAGACAATGTGATAACATGAACAGTGAAAGCCATCATGGCTGAACAAACAAAGAAAAGAATTCCACCCACAGACAGTAAAACCTTATCAACAGAAAAGCTAAGAAAAAACAAAACAAAACACACACCCACTCTGTAGTGACAGGTGATATCTGACAAATGCAGTCCAGAAACACAACAGTAATGACTACTTAGCAGCAAAAAAACTACATATAAGTAAAAAAAGAGCAGGCTGTATGGATCGTCACTTTAACCAGAGAAGAAACTGCATTTGACCTGCTGTATGAGGAGGTTGCAGGTCTCCTGCAGCAGAACGATGAGGCGTGCTGGGGAGTTGTAGTATTTGGAGTTGGCCCACACCAGACACACTGTGTGCATCAAAGGGCCAATCTGACCCCTGACATCAGAAAACTCTGCAGTCTCCATGTCCTCAAACAGGCGCTGCAGGGGCCTCAAGTAGGTGCAGATGTCCTTTGCCTCTTCCAAAGCTGGTGAGTGAAGATTTGATCAAATTCCATTCAGTAAACTCAATACCACATGTGCAAAAGTGAAGATAAGTCATCTTAAATCACATTTCAGCCCCTTCAATCAATGTGCTACACCTCAGAAAGCAGACCTCATTATGTTTTGCTCTTTTGTCGGGTGCAGCTTGTGTCATTACCTGCAAGTACATCCTGTAAGATGTTACTAAAAGCAGGGGAATAGCTGCTCTCCACAGCCTCCAACAGCATCTCCATCTTTTTCACCTTGGAGGATTTTAACTGGGAGTGGATGCACTCCAGATCTGCATATCTTCAAGTAGAAAAGAGATGAAAAGCAAATGGTTTTGGTCTCATTTATAGAAGGCCAGTGGATTGGGTTTGACCAACTGTACATAAATCAGTTTCTAAGGTTGTGCTTTCATTTTCAAACTAGTGATTTACTACATCTGGTCACGCCATCGAAATGACTTAACTAACATAAACATCAATAACGTGTACATTGGTTACTAGAAAACATCTGTAGCTCAATCCAGGCACAAGAAATCAATATAATAATAATATAATATATAATATAAATCACTGTACTGTACTATCACAAGTTTTTAGGGGCTAGACGATATATCAAACCGTACAACCAATATTTTACAAATGTTGGTATTAAGTTTTGTGAGTTAGTAGGTTTCAGAGTTAGTAGTATTAATGTAGTTTACAGTGAAAAGAAATATCCAAATATATTAATAAATGCTATTTTGTTTAGGCTGTGTCCATTGTGAAATATTTGAGAGCACTATATGGTGGATAGACATGGACATTCTAATAAAATAGTGAATAAAACTAGTGATTTTTGGGCACATTCCAATAATAACAATTTAGTATAAGATTTTGTAACTGGGAGTACATTGTGTTATTTTAATATCTGAGTTTACATCATTATTTAACAGCATTTTGACAGTGCCAAGTCAGATATGCTGACCATTTACCATAATGGCAACATATTTTTACTCTACAGCCTAACAGGGGCATATATTAGCTGCTAATATATACTAATGATCTTACTTTTGTAAGCTCTGTTAGCTTAGCAGCAGTTCTTACTTGCAGTTAGTGGGTTTTAATGATTGTATTTAACAACTAGTTCATCTCTATGCAAAGGGTTTGTGTGGAGCAACTCTTTTAATTTACTAATGTGTAACTCTCTGCTAACTTTACAGCTAGGCTTTGAATTTATGAGAAGCAGTACAAAGGAAAAACAAATAATAAAAGTAGAAGCTATTGGCCTCATAAGATATAATTCTGCTAGAACAACAAAGGAATAAAGACAGCACTGGGCTACAAATTACATTTTTCACTTGATAGCACAGGTGTTCTGAAACTCAAATAATTAGTAGCTCCAGCAAAATCTTAGAAAACAATTCAACTTTAAGGTCCTTTAGGGACACGAGTTCATTTTACGAAATCACGACACACAGAAGTTGCCAGTGGATATTCACTGTATGAAGAAACAGAGCCGCTGACCTGCTCTGCCAGAAAAGCAGCTCTGTCTGTGGTGAGGGGTTTTTGCCTTCCAGCAAAGCTTCGGAAGAGTCTTTCTTCAGGACAGCGCGGATCTGATGGCTCCACTCAATCACTGCCCCCTCCAAGGAGTGGATGATGCTCTTATCCACCGTTTCCCCCCTGTGGAGGTTCACAAGTAAACCATTTTTTTTTTTTTTAAGTAGCAGTTGGACAAATGATGCACTGACACACATGTTTATATCCCTGGTGTTTGTCTACCTTTTGTCTGTCTCCAGGGCAGCTTGCTCCACTTTCTCAGAGCCTGCAGGGAGAGGCAGCAGAGTCTTGCCTTGGACTTGGCCTGACACCACAAACACATTAGTCTTGAGGGAGTGGACGTGGCGCCTGATGTCCTTAGACACAACCTGTGGCCATTGAGTGTGGTTCTTACTGTTGGACAGCAGCGGGGCCACAACCTAAAAGAGTGTAAAGATTTATTTCAGTATGGAAATATGATTGCTTTGGAGTAAATATTTGATGTTTCCAGTTGTGGGAAAAGAAGGCAAATCATTTAAAAAATTAAACCTAGTTCCAATAAAAGTCTTGCATTCATAATTTGACTAGTTTCTTATTTTAGGTAAAACGAGCGATCAACGAAATGTACTTAAAGTATTGAACACGAAAGTACTCATTATGCTGCATGGCCAATGTCGGGGATATATATTATTAAATGTGCATTTTAATTATGGATACATTACCGTATAAGCAGCTATTTAATGTTGTAGCTAAATGTAGCTAAGCTTATGTTGGGTCGTTTAATCTATAAAACTATCGTCGTATTTTAGAAACTCATATTTTTATTTTTCATTTTTTTAAGTAAAATGCACAAAGTAACTGCAGCTGTGAGATAGACACAGTCAAAGCTGGATTACCAACCAGGCAAATTGAGCAACTGCCCTGGGGCTGCCCAAACCCCCCAAAGGGTGTGAAGGCTCCATGTCAGTGTGTGGTAATTAGTTTTTTAGTAATGTAGTAACTTGCAAGTTTGCTTAATACTGTATGCTCTACAAAATCACATTAAAACATCAAAATGATAGGTGCCTTGAGGAAACACCTGCATTATCATTTACTCTTGAGGCCTCATCTTGTAGAAGCATGCAGATTTTAAATCTACATTAACAACCTTACTGGTGCATTTTACTGAACAAATGTGTGCTTAACTTACAAACCAGTGGTGGATGGAGTATTACATTTGGCTTAATTAAAAGTAGCAATACCACAATCTAAAATATATTCCAATACAAGAAGGTAAAGGTACAGAAGTATTATCAACCAAGTACTACTATCAAAATATCAAAAGCAAAATTAAAAGTAAAGGTATGCCTAAATATTAGAGAGAAGATAAGTACTAAGTGTATCATTAATGTAGGCCTAATATAATGCATACATTCATTTATTGTTTTATTATTACTGATACTTTATGACCACTAAAGGTGCAGCAGTACCTTTGCCTTTTAAGTGTGTCCCTCTTTTGTTTGTAATAGCACAACAATATTTTACATTATGTCTTTGGTTAAGAAAATGTAATGATACTGCAATATAAAAACACTTCACAATGTCACTTAGGAAAATGTAGGATTATACCGTATAAAGTATATTATTGGACTCTTTTATAGTATAGGATATTGGACTCTTATATAGTAGTAGCCTAGATATAGCATATATATTGTTTTAGTCTGTTGAAGTGGCTAATTTGAACCAATTTGAACTAGTTTAAATACTGTTTTGGGTAGTCTAATCTGTATCATTGCATCATATTTTATAAGAGGATCATATGTTTTTATGTAGATTCTCTAGTAGTAGCTGTCAAATAAATGTAGTTGAATAGAGCATGAAATGGAACACTTTAAATACATGTATTTCTAATTGCTTACAGTAGCTACTTGAGTAAATGTACTACTTAGGATGGATTAGGGTAATGTGGGACACTGACTAATGTGGGACAACTAGACTCCAGTGCACTTATCACTTTTTCTATTCAGTTATTTTAAAGCTAACTAGTATATGCAAACTGTGTACGTTATATTGTGTAACATTAAACATGTGAACATACAGGCTACTAGTTTTTTAAAAAACCTTTCTGATGTGAAAGCAAAAAAAAAAAAAAAACCCATAGAGGCAGAAAGTTCAGAATCAGAGTGGTGTATTTCTAAGCATAAAAAATAACGTCCCACATTACAAAATCTACAAATTCTGAAATTATTTGACACAAGGAACATCATAATATATTTGCCATTTTCCTTTTCGGTACAATATCTAAAAACTGCCTTCTGATTAAACAAGGAAACATCTCAGGGATTACATAATGATATTAGGTGTTGATATAATGTATTGGATTCATATTTAAATATGGCGAACAAGTCAGAATTGCAAAAAGTGTCCCACATTACCCTGATCCATCCTACTACTTAGTTACATTCCACCTGCTGTAAAGTGGAACATCCTATAGCTCATTTTAGTCTCAGCGGCCCCTACAGTGGGTGAGAGGGGCCCTGGATGCTGTGAGGTTTAAAGTTCAGTGTTTGGACTACAGGTATAATGAAGTATGACATCCTCAAGTAGAATACCTCAAAACTTTCTCAAGTTTAGTAGACAACTTGAGTAAATTCACCCTACTTTGTCACATTAGACCAGTTGATGTAATAGTGGGCTTTTTGGGCAGCTGGATATCATTTCATTTCAAAAGCAGTGAATAAAGCAAACAATCATTTCATGCATGTAATGATTAACACATTGTGCTCAGCTGCTCACCTCCTCAACTAGAGCAGAAAACTGATCCAGTGGAGCGTAAGACAAATCCCCGCAGAACAAGTTGTCCTTCATGGAGTTTGGACTCAGCGCAGTTTGTCTTCGTTTCACAAAGTACACCGCTTTGTTTTTGGCGGTGGTGTTGAAGGCAGCTGCGGGCTGTAGGAGTCCAGCAGCGGTCACACACACCAGCAGAGTCCGCTGCTCTGGTTTGTCCAGAAACTCCTGCAGGACCCGCATGTTGTCCTCGCTGGACACGCATTTCTGCCATCGGTCCTGTTTGAGTTTCAGAGTCCTCAGCACGTAATCCGCTATAAAGTCCAGTCTCTTGTCCTCAGCAGGTGGGTCCTCCATGTCTGCAGGGTGATCTGTTGTCCCGGCTCGCACCAGGACACAGCGGATGGATTGATTGTGTCTCTGCCTCCATAGTAACGCTGTGTTTGCATTAATGAGGCCGTTGCTGAGGGGACATGAGCGACCTGGAGCTGACCCAGGACCAGGACATCCCTCTGTCCCCCGCGTCCACACACTTGACTGACTCACACCTATTGTTCCTTTTAAAGCCTTTTGTTTGTTGTTTGAGTTTCAGGGAAAAGTGTTTGTCAAAGTGTGCTGCAGTCTAAGCCATATAATTAAAGTAATAATGTGGGAGCATTGTATGTTAAACTGCAGTAAAGTTAACACACACACACACACACACACACACACACACACACACACACACACACACACACACACACACACACACACACACACACACACACACACACACACAATATGTTTTATTATGCAACACTGTGATCGTTCACACTATTTTGAGGAAAGTTTGTATTCACTTTAAATCTGAGTTCAACACCTGTATAAGTACAAGATGTTGGAAGTCAACCTAATCCAATATATAATTTAAGCATTACATGCATACGTGGATCAAAAAAATGTCCCAGCATTTCATATTCCAAGTATTGCTTGTTTTAAATCTTCCAAATGGTATTTTGTTGTTGTTGTTGTTGTTGTTGTTGTTTTACCTTCTAAACTATCTTTGTGTCACTATCCCACCTTTCCATAAATTTGTTAAAATGACCTTTACGGTATGCATTTCCTTTAGAAATTCATATCAACCATTCATCCATTTTTGTCAGGTATACAATATATTTACTGTTAATATTTGAACTGTCATTAGTGTCACCACTCAGCTGCATTATTTTACACAAAAAGACAATTTTCCATTTGATAAATGTAAGTATCAACTGTATATTTCTTACATATTATATTTCTATATTTTCTTATTGTTGTATTTGTTGTGGGGCATGTTGTCAGCATAACTTATTTCAGTAGCTTAACACCATATTTTAGAGAGGTGGACTCCTAATAGTATAATATTTGCTATTTTGATCATTTGATAAAGAGTACGCCTTTTATAAACACATGTATTGGTTGTACGGTTACATTGTCATTAACAGAAGAAAAAACAAACTGTGTTATTTAAGATTATTTCTGCCTTTATTGGACAGTAGATAGTGAAGTAGCTGACAGGAAACAAGGAGAGAGATATGATATGCAACAAAGGTCTTGAGATGGAATGGAACCAGTTATCCACTTAGGGAACAGTGTAGGTTCCAGTGACCCATGCATCTAATGGTTAGCTCTAGAGAATGGACTTTTCAATGAAGTAAGTTTCCAAAAGTACATTTCTTGAAATCAAACACATTTTCATATTAATTGTTTTTTTGATTTTTCAATAAGGGAAAAGTGAGACCAGTTTATTCAGGTTCTTTGGTGGAAAAATTATACCAGACACCACGCAGATTATGTCATAAGTCTTCAGATATTTCTGGGGAGGGGGGGGGGGGTCTCTAAAGCTGCTCCCTGTTGGGTTAAATTATGATGAGCGTCATTGCTATTCTTGGTGCCATTTCTGTTAATTTAATACATGCTGAGGACAGAGGAAGTCAGCCTCTTAAAAACCATCATCATTATCTTCATTATCAACATAATGGGCTTGGTTTGATTAGACAAAACATTTTATGAAATGAATGGTAGCCTGTGTTCATATTGGGATTTATTTATTAACCTTTTAATCTAAGATGGTGAAGATCCTGACAGCTTTATGGGGACTATTAACTTCATCCATGTAGTTATCCATGTAGTTATGGCTGATCCAAAAAGATGCGATTGCTATTTTTGGCCATAAGGTGGCATCACTACACAAAAAAAAAAGCTTTATCAGGGGCCTGTGGAGATAACTAATTCTCTAGATAAAATGGGTTCTTGTTTTACTCCAAGTTATCCAAAAACTCAGTAAACCTGCTTGGGTCAATACACAAGTAAACTCTGATGGCTCACTTTTAGTTATAAGCCTCAGCAACAGTGCTGGGTTGAGTCAGAACATCATCACTGCAAAAAAGGAGTTTAGGAGCATTTTGAGGTGTCGTGGAAGTGTACTTTAAAAAAAAACAAACAACCTTTTTACTATGAGACAAAATGATCAAAACACACATTTAACCCTCGCACAGCTGTTTGCCACAACTTGGCTGAAATAAACAGACTGTATGTAGCCTGTTCAGTATTCTGATGTAGGATGTAAGAGAGGATTATCAGCAACAGGACATCAAATGTTTTCTTTGACGTCTTTTGTCTTAAGGAAGTGCATATTGGATCACAGCGACCTGTAAGGAAGGTGTATGCGTGTTCATGAATATGCATGTGTGCGTGTATGTGTGTGTGTGTTTGTGTGTCTGTGTGTGCAGACCGGAAGGTGTGAGTCATGCAGATTGTCCAGAAGCAGCAACTAAGGAGGTTCAGTTCCTCTGAATGACTTTGAAGATTAAGATGACAGACCAAAGAGATCCATCGCAGCCAGACTTTCCATTTCAGAATCAAAAGAGCCGCCTGGTTGCTGATATGAGGGGGACTTCTGGCTACATCAAGCTGGGGGGCTGGACACTGAAATACATAAACCAGGAATGCCTGGCTTTAATTCTCCAAGCTGATCTGAAGATCAGCAAGGAGAAGAAGAGTGGCAGCAGACTGATAAAGTTGCTGGTCAATATCAGTCCCTCAGTGAATGTTTGGCTATAGCTTTCAATTTACAACTGGCCAGACTGGATACATTTCTTTAAAAAAAAAGATTTATTTTTGGGCTTTTCTTGACTTTTTGTATACAGAAACTGGCAGAGATGCCGACAGGAAAGAGGAAGAAAGAGGGGAATGACCTACAGCATAGATCCCTGGCTGGATTTAAACCAGGGACGCTGTGATTATGTGGCATGCGCTCTAACCACTCCACCACCAGGGTGCTCCAGACTAGATACATTTCTGAACAAGGAAACTTTGACTTACCTTAAAATCCCCTTCCATTCAAAGTATGTTTGGCTTGCAGAATGATTTAGAGGCAGAGTTTGTCAGTAAAAAGGTGTACAGGTACGATCATGATTTGTGACATCACAACTCATTTGGAGCCAATCCTGGTCCAGTGTGATGTGGAAAAACTTGAAGCCTCCAGAAATGAATAATATCTGTATATTCATAGATTCTGGATTGATCAGACAGGGAGTTCATATAATGAATGAATTAATAACAATTGAACTTTTGTTGTAGAAAGAATATATGAGACACTGTAAGGAAGCTTAGCCAGAGCATTAATGACTTAAAAAGAAAAACAAATCATCTCCAAACAAATGGAAAAGAAAAACAAAACAAATGTAACTCAGGCAACCTCACTGCACACAGCTACACAAGCATCCATGTATCTCAAACAGCAACTCTTCCCTTAAATAGGTCCTCCAATCTGTCTAGGCAAAACCATATTTCCCTCAGGGGTGTTTCAGTCTTCCACACCTAACAGGTAAATGAAACACTCAACTAAATACAATTAATTCACCCCAATACTTGGTCCAACCCATGACATCACTGATGACATCACCAACTTGTTAAATACAGGAAGAATTTGGGCGTCTCCCCTTTAGTCTCCTGGAATCATGACAAGTGTGGTAAGTATCAAAGCAAACTAACTATAACTCAATGAACTTTAGAGTCATTCAATAAACAATAACTGAGCTTAAACAGTACTTGTCTGTCTTGATTAAAGCAGAAATGCAGATGTGAATATAACTAATTAATGCAAAACAAACAAAACCCAGCTTAGTATGTGAAAGCAGTGCTACATAGGGGTGTGCAATGATATCTGAATTGTTTTCTATAACGTGTGAGCTGAGGTTATGGAGTATGTCACTCACTTTGCAAAAAACAACCAAAAACAGTCTTTTTAGTTTCCGGGTTTGCTTTCAGGTTTTCCCGCCAATTTGGCCTTTTCGCAGCTCGAGTAAGGCTTTATAATATAAAACCCTAAAAGGGCCCTAACACATTATTAGAACATTAACCTGCCATCATTCATCATTAATAGACATTACAAAATATTTTGTTTACATTGTAATCATTAAACAAACTGTTTATTTTTCTTGTTATTGGCAAAAAATGAACCAACCAAAGCCTCCGTGTTTCCCAAACACCCCCTCTGTTTACATGAAATGGTTCACTCCTGCCTACAACGCAGGTGCCGCGCTTGCTAGCAGTGAAGTACGAGAGAGGAGGAGCCTCATTTGCATAATGTCTTAACAGCTTCTTAAAATTCAAACAGCGTTCCTAAAACGAAAAAAAGATAAGAGAGAGAAATGAGAGGGGCACAATATGCCACACAGTTTTTCCAAAAACATGTGAGTTTAGTCCATGAGTGGTGGAAATGAACCTGTTAGCTAAGCGTAAAGCAGTAAGTAGTAGAAGAGGGTAATGCTAGTTTTGCTCCCCTAGCATTAGTTAGCGGGCATTTTAGAGCATTTAAGCAGTGTTTGTTAACTTTTAGCAGCTATTCATACTAACTCAGTTGTCCCTGCTACTGTTACCAGGACCAGCACATTCATGTTCAGGCTCAGCAGCCCTGTGCCTCCATTATGAAGAACCAGCTACTGCAAACTGAAGGAGGAGGTGAGTAGCATTGTGTTAAATTACATGCCACTTAGCTAATTTGAAGGGGGACCAATTATTTTTATTTTTTACATTTATTTTTTCTTGTTATGGGGATATGAAATGACCTATATTGGGATATGAGATTTTGGTCATATTGCCCAGCACTATGCTACAAATGTTAATGTTATACTGGCTAAGTAAACAAATGATGAGTATGGTAAGAAATCCAGCAAAGTGTAACAAGGACAGATTGAGTGGTCTCTCCAGCTTTTGTCAAACAATAAATTAATCATAGCATAGTTATTTTTATACATCTAAACATGTTTGGAGAGGACCTTTAAACACAGACAAAACAGATCAGAGTTCAGTGGATAACAAGCAGACTATGCTAATCTGAGGTCATCAGTAAGTCATTTTCTGACTGTCCATTTCCACCACTGGATATGTTAATGCTGCTCTTACAACAGCTCTTTGGTATTTGATGAATACAGGTTTAGTTGCCATATAAGACATGATGAAAGACAAGGTTTAATGTGTTCAGCTATCCAATTAATTTTGTTATATGAATGAGTTTTCCTTCTCAAAACAGATGATATATTTATTCTTAATTTGGAACGGGTAATTCAGTTTAATATTCTGTTCCTTCATGTTGATGGAAATGTGCTTTGCAGTTTTGTACCATAGTGTCTGTTAAAGTTTAATCAGCCATTTATTTCATTAAGATACATGGTTGCCAGTTTATGAATTACCTGTAGTTCAATGCAATTAATCCTGCTGTTGAATTTCTGTTCTGTTATAATGGGAAGTACTTCTAATATTTTGTCCTTTCAGTTTATATTAATGAGGGTGGGCGAAATATTAGAAACTCCTCTCAGTAAAATGAAATACAGTTCAACAGGACTACTAAATACAGTCTGAAATATGACCATTAAAGATCCTCTCCAGACATGAATTAAGATATAAAAATAGCCTGCTTGGAAGAATGTGTGTCTGATTTGGTTTTCACCACCAAAAAAAGTAAAATTAGTACTTTTGAAATCTTTAAAATGGAATCTACTCCTTCTTCCTCATTAAAATTGCAGAATATATGAATATGCAAATATATTTAATCTCAGAAGTTTCATAGCTGGACACAAAATGTCTCATACTTCACTGTAAAACCCATTCTCAGTGTTTGTGCACTGGATGCTTCAAGTTTCCATAACACACTTTGTGTAAATTGAATATTGAACCAGGATTGGCATCCACACTAGTTGTGATTCGACACAAATCATACTCATAAGCCCGGCCCCTTAAAATGTGACTTTCAGTGAGAACAGTGAGGAAATGTTCCTCTTTCAGCAGATGAATGTGAAAATAAACTCTGCTTATTCGTTGTTCTGCACAATGAAGCTCAAACATCTAACTGTAGGAACAAGAAGAAAAAACATTTGAGTTGAAGGGACTTTTAAGTTTAAATAAACTTTTCAACTGAAGGAAACATTGTGTAAAGTGATATTTTATAATCAGCAGGGTGAACATTTACAAAAACATCCTTCGTGGAAAAATGGAAGGGAGGGAATGCAGTGACTAGTATGGATTAGACATTAAATTATATTACTATAATGACTTAAAAGCAAGGACCTCTCCACACAAAACTTTACATACAGTGAATTGTAAAAGACATGATGTAGTTCCTAAATGTCACCAGCAGAGGACAGTAAAATTCTTAAATGATTCCATGCCCCTGTAAGGCCTGAATTAAGGCAAAAAGTATGATAGCGCAGACATGTAATCAGGAAAGTCTTTAAAATTTAATGAGTATAAAATATTTTCCTTTTTTAGGGGTTTTGATTGCTATGCTCCTTGCAAAGAACAAGTAGTTCCTTAGAAGTATCTGAGCACAAGCATCAGACAACTATTAAAATAAGACAGAAGTAGTCATCTCGTCCTCAGGATATCTGGCACGCATCCACAACATCTGTGTCCATGTTAGTTCAAACTAAAACATGAATATGGATTAAATAGAGTATATCATGAGAATATTAAGTGTACAAAGAATACATGTCCCTGGAGCTGTTCAAAATGAATGCTAATGAAGCTCTTTTCTATTTCCATGCATTAGTTCAGTTTGTCCATCAAACATCAGTTCACTGTGTAAAGTTTACCCTTTTTCCATTTGACATCAAACCTTGTAAACAGGTACAGTATAAAAAGGTATTTATATACTTGTTAAAATTCTTCATTCACCATCTATAATTTGCCGGTCCCTCTCTTCTCTATTCTGTGTTTTATTGCTTTCAGATGTGTAACAGCACCAGTGAGAGAGAAGTGAGTTGGATTGAATTCAACCAAGTGTTGTTTGTCCAAAACTATCCATCGACACATCCTCATTCCTAAAGCCAGTTCACAGATTGGAAAGCGGCCGTGAAGCAAAAGAGCGAACATGTACCAAAAAGAAAAGAAAAGCGTGTCACTTACGTATTTCCACACATGTTAGCTTACTCATACAATATCAACAATGTGGGAGTTTACAGACATTCCTGTGCGTCTAACTGAAGTTTCTAAATGATTTGTCCTTGATCCATATCCAGGATGTCTGGTTGTGGATTTCAGACACACCTGATGAGCAAACCTTTCATCTCATCTTAGTTTTCTCATTCAGGTAGTGAAGCATAAGCATGTTTTCACTTCCTGATTCATCAATAAATGTAGGCATGTTTGATTTGTTGCAACTGACAAATTAAACTTTAATTAAGAGCTTCAAAGCTGCATTTTTCAATATATTTTAACATTAAAATGCATTAAATGACAGTGCGGCTTTTTACCAATTTGCTGCAATGCTGCTTTAAAGTCACCTTCCACTCAAAAATATTTTTTCTTCTTGTTCCTGCAGTTGGATGTTTGAGTTTCACTGGGCAGAATGATGTATGAGCAGTCTGTTTTCACATTCATCTGTTGAAAGTGGAAAGTTTCCTTTTGCTCATTAAAAATCTGATTTTAAGAGGAGGGTCCTACAAGTATGATTTGTGACATCACAACTAATTTGAAAATCAATCCTGGTCTAATATTCAACTTCCACATGTATGATATATAAAGCTCCAGTGCACAAACACTGAGAATGGACCCTACAGTGAAGTAGGAGCCCAACAGTTAAACTTCTGAGATGAAAGAAATTACATATTCATAGATTCTGGATTTTTTTAGAGGGTGAACTAACATAATTTAACTTATTTTGTGGGAAAACCGTATCAGACACAAATGGTTATTCAAATTATAGTGTTATATATGTACTTAAAACATGTCTGGAGGGGATCTTTAAAGTATATTTGTGGTTCATTAGAATGTATGTCCTACTTTTTGTGGTACTATCCTTCTGTCAGTGACAATAACAATGTATTCTTGAAGCCAACAGCTAATATGCTTTCACTGAGAAGGTTACCATACTGATGATTAGCATAATGTTTACGATGTTCACCACCTTAGTTTAGCATGTTAGCAAGTTGATATTTGCACTAATTAGCCCTGAATGTCATTAGTTTTGCAAGTATTTAGTATTTTTCATTTTTGTATAGGACAAATTGAAAGTGTGATCAATTGTTACCACCAAAAGTGATTATATATAGGACATGAATGGGTAAACCAAATTTCGTGACAACCAATCTAATAGTTTTTGGGCCAATTCACTAAAAGATTCAATTCATCCCTTTCAGTCAGGACCGAAGTGATGGAACGACTGACCGACAGACAGACCGATATTCACAAGCCTGTGGAGACAAGAAATGAAGGCAGTCAGAAGATCACAAACCCCAGGTAAAGCAAACTCACTCCTACTTCAACGTTGACCTAATTTAATTTCTGTACTTTCTGTGCAATGAGGGATTCTTACTGACATTATGTGTGACCTCCAGAGTGGTTAAGATCATTTAACCATCACAATTAGCAATGTCATCACATTCCTAGATCTCAGCAACTACTTTGCTGAGCATAATATTATCAATGATAAAAATTAGGGAAATTGGGGAATACATGAAAATAAGCCCCAAATTGTAATGAAACAGAATAATCCTTCACGTCTTTCCAGGGTGCAAACACATTCACACATCCACACATGAGTGATGCACCAGTACATAAACTTGTGGCTTTCTAGTGCATATGTAGCCACACTAATAGAGCTGTCAATTACCACAGGAGGGGGCTGCAGTCTAACACACCAACAGCGCCTTTTCACACATACTCACGCCTGTGCAAAAACCTCTCTGTCTCTCACTCACACACACACACACACACGTCTGTGAGATAAACAGAAGTTTCATGCCTGCGTGCCTGATAATGACCTCATACATGTGAGGGTGACATGCCAAACAAAACCAGCTCTCTCAGTGGTGATAGTTAAGCGCACAGAGCTAACTGGGACTATTTGATTTCAAAGGAAGCAATTTCAATGACCAGCCGTCGAACGCTGCAAAACACCAAAAACCACACGGAGACCACAAGTGGACAGAGAAAATATGATTCATTTTGCATCCGGTTCCCCTCAGCGTGCTTCATCTACAATTCAGACACTCGCACACATTTCCCATTTGCACGAGTTCTGGATCAGGATAGCTTTTATACATTGTGTTCCAAGTCATTCCTGGCACAGCCGGCTGACCAAGAAATGTGACGCAAAGTCTGGTACTGTGGATATGCCACAATTCATAAGGGCAAGCATCTGTTTCAGTAAAAGCCTGGTTCCTGGTGTGTTGCCAGATGCCGCTCAAACCCTTCGGAGCGCCAAGCTTGACGTTTCTTAATGATACTAACCTGACACTGGCAGGGCCGAGAGCAGCACCTGACACCTGACGCTGTTTGCGCATGAATGCGTTTGAGGAATCCGGCGAATACCTCAGCCTCCCGGGAATGCCAGTAATCCCGAATGCTTCTGAATGATGCTTTCCCTTCTTGGTTTGGATGGAGCTTGATTCATTTGTTCACTTCATGTCAAGAGCAGCAGCATTAATCATACTTGACTCAGTCTGAGCGAGGGTGAACTTTCTCAGTTTCGTTACAAAAAAAGTCAGAGGAGGAACTATTCATATCTTTGGCTGTTTTTAATCGAACCCTCTGGCAACGTTTTCTTGTATTTGTCAGTTATGAGGCAATGCTCGGTCTCTTGAAAGCCTCATCGAACCCGGTGACAACGTATTATTATGCAGCACTCAAAGTATAAGTGGTCCTCCTGTGACTGCCTGAGTTTGTCAGAAGCCACTACAATAATAGGAATGCGTAGTACAGCTCCCTGGTGTCACATCTTCACAAAAAGAGAAGGAGAGCACACCCAGAGACAACATGTCAAGCTATTTCTGGGCCCCGGCACTCCAGAGGGATGTGACACGTCGAGCAAAGGCGGGGGTAACAACCAGGCCAGCCGAGCGTATGAGAAAGCTGATAACAAGCCGAGAGGAAGCCGATGCTGTTTATCTGGGCTTTCCGCACACATATAATCGCCAGGTCTTGCGGTTGTCGAATTATGCGGCCTTTACAAATGGCTCGAAACGAACCCTGGTTACTTTGTTCCTCTGTAGGGTGAGGGAGGTGAGAGGTTTTGTGGTTGGTGGTGGTGGTGGGCAGAGTTGTGTTCTGCCAGTCAGATCTGGCCTCTGAGCCTCATGTGGAGGTTTGTCAAAGGACCACTGATGGCTTTTAAAGAGCTGCAGGCCATGACTGGATGGGTAATTTTCATACTTTTGCGATTTGGTGAGGGGCCAAAAGTAACATGCTGGAGGCTCGTGCTCTCTGAAACAGGATATTAGGTTAGTAATGGCTATCAGGGGACCAGCAGAATGACATAAATGTAAGGTTTTTTTCACACATATCATTGAGAGCTAATGGAAGTCTTTGCATGTACAGTATGAAACCCATTACACGCAGGAGAGTCACATCTTGGATTGATATTGTGAACATGGATCAAACTCTGGGTAACATTTGTTGTTCCCCAATATGGAGAAAAAGTGAACAATGGTACAGACTACTGTTCTACTGCACGAGGTAATTTTCAATAACCACTCTGTAATCTTTTAAGAACATTATTTATTAAGTGATTATTCGTCTTTGTCCGTTTTTAAAATTGCATAAAATTGTACTCAGGAATAGCAGTAATGTAATAGCCTCAATTTCAGCTCTAACTGAGGGCCCACTGGGTTTTAGCCCTGCGGTGACACCTTACCTGGGCTTCATAACAGTATCTGGCAACAGTGTTAACCCCACCGCAGGGCTCGGTCTGGCTGGGTTCGGAGAACTCTTCCTAATAGCTGTGTAATCAAGCCCAATTAGGATCAAATTAGAGGCAGGGTTTCACCTATGAGGTCAGCGTCCACATCGCTCCCTGGATGCACCCCAACTTATGGTTTTATAAATCATTTCTGGACCTATAACAAGCTTGAGTAATAGTGAAAATTATTTTCTGCTTTTTTTCCTGCAGTTGAACTAAAACACAGAGGTATAGCTGGCAAAACAAGCTAGCTGGAAATGGTGATACAGTATGTGCTGTAGCGCTCTTTGAGGCACAGATGTGCTGTAAATCAGACAGACTATGTATAGACTGTTCTGAAGATTTTGAAACAGTTTGGATTTCTTGTTATGTCATGCAACACCCACAAATCAGCTCAGAGGCCACCAAGGCATACAGTAGTAAGTTTTTCTAACAGGCTAACAGAAAGGGTCCGATGTTGATGAAAAGACATGACATTAAAAGATACTGTCTCTGGCATGGCTGGTGAGTGTCCTTTACCTCACAGATTCCTGTGATACGGCTAAAGTAAATTTGGGCCTTGTTGTATATGCCTTACAGAAGTATACTGTTTATTTAACATCTCCAGTGTGCTGAGTTATGACTAGTAATGATTACTCAAATGCCCAGTGTTTGGGCTATTGTACCAGGAGTGCCTCCAAACAGGCCCACTGGTGTTTATTTGAATTTTCCATTTTATATTGCCACGTGTCATTAGGCTGTTTAGAGTTTACCCTGAGTGATGGATCATTTCCTTCACCCCTCTCCACTCACTAAAAAAACCTGCTGGATGGCGCGTGCTTGTCCTAAAGGTGGAGAATATGTGCATGTGTATCTGTAGCCAGAGATAATGGCACTCAAAGTGCATGACAGATGTCTTATTTCACAAAGGACAACAGCTAAACAATCAGTGCTATGTCTGACCCTGAAACAAAGCTTGAACTTACAGTGCCCCCACCCAAATGTTCATCTTGATATATTGCATTGAATTAAAGTTATTCAGTCGTCATTCAAGTCGTCCCTTTCATATATTTAGGCTGGTCAATTGAGGTGCAGTACTTAATATATAATGGCTACTGTTTGTATCAAACAATTGTGTTGTGTGAAAGGTGCCACTTGAAGTGACAAACCCACAGAGAATCATCACCCAACATTAGCA
The DNA here is from genome assembly GCF_963691925.1 of Scomber scombrus. Lineage (NCBI taxonomy): Eukaryota > Metazoa > Chordata > Actinopteri > Scombriformes > Scombridae > Scomber > Scomber scombrus. Next base: position 4,313,340 of record NC_084990.1, read on the forward strand.
GTATCCTTCCATGCAACAACGTTTTTTAGCCTCTTGGTCTCGTTGTTTTTGTTTCAGGGCCCACAAATTCAGCCATCATTGACCCTACAGCAGTAGACAGCTGTTTTCAACAAAAAAACTGTGACTAATCCACTGTAATTGCATTGAACCAAATAGGATAAACACAATTAGCCACTAACTGGTGAAGAAAGTCGAAAATATGCCAGCTAAAGAACAGAGATGTTTCTCATTTGTCAAGTGGCCAGAAACATGATTGTTCTACTTGTTACACCATGTCTGCTGGTTGTGACAAAAATAAATAGTTTGGTAACACATCAGCTTAATCTGTGGCTAAGTGGCCAGAAATCAAAGGTATGCTCAAAATATACAGCTTTATACTTGACAGTATTCTTTGAACCTGTTTTGGATGAGCAGCAGCAAGATGAACTCATATCATTTGTAGATAAGTCTTGCTGCTGCTTTGGCCATGCATCATTGTTTTTTATCATGGAAGACATTCTGATATGTTACAGTAGGAACATCACATGTGTAAATAATAAAATAAGGTAAATGGTGGCTGAATTCCATTTCGATGCTTCTGTTGCAGGGTCCCGGTATAGCACATGCTGGCTCACTTTCACACTATCATGGTTTACTGGGACACTCATTCCATGACAAGTTCAAATGTTTGAACATTTAAGTATAAAGTCTTGAATTTACCATAATTGTAATTGTTGTAATTCAATGGTTTAAGACATAATAAAAGAACAATAAGTTTACCTGTTGCTCAGACACCATTTGGCTTTGCAGTGTTTCTCCTCAGCCCTGAAACTACCAAGTCAGATGAGAAAGGAATCATAAATTAGTTTCCCCTGTAATCTCTACACCCTGGCTGGCTGTCCCAAGATGTCCTCCTAGATTTAAAAGCAACACTGTAATGTTTATGTTGGCTGAAAAAGAATATGCATCAAACTCATTTGATGTATTAAAGACACTGCTGGATGTTGTTTACACACGCAGGTGAAAGCTCGGTGGATAAAAACCTATGTTCTCCTTGTTTGATGTCAGCGCTTTGAAGGCAAAAATCAATCTTAAATCAAGATAAGAGTTTTTTAGTCTGGGTTTTATGGAATCGCTGAATATCAATTGCGTGCTTTTACGTATTTGAGATATGTCAGTGGAAAATGGGCTCAAAGTGTCTAGTTGTATGGGAGTGAGTTCATAACATTTTGTCCTTTTGATTTCCCATGAAGCCTTGCATCTACTCTACTTTCAGTGTAATTATAGGCCAAGAGAATGTTATAAAACAGAGCAACTTAAAAACACTATCTTGTGAATTCTTTCTAAAAACAGCATTTCATTTATTAGTGATTGAATCATTTTCTAAAACTTTGTCATACTATCTGGAACATTCAAATGACTAATCTTTTGGCCGCCAGTGAAGCTGATAGATAACCCAGCAGAAATCCTTTCACTGTACTGTGTTTGAGTACTTCAAGCACCAAAAGTGAGTTTCATGGGAAATGGAGGCATGCTTATTTTGAAAGTCAGGCCCCGATGTAAGTAGCACGCTACCTCTCCTCCGTTTCATGTGTGACTCAAGTCATGAAGTGTGAAGAAATCTGTTTTGAACGCTCATTATACAAGTTATGTCATGAAATATTCATGTAATTTGTGGAACGTTTGAACAGTGTGTTTGCTATTCTTCTAAAAATAAGATTTTACTCTTGTTTGCCTGAAATTCCTTCACAAGAACTTAATCACATCACACAGGTTGTAGAAAGAAATACTCTCAACACAAACATAGCGTCACTGTAAATGCTAACATCGAGTTCTTTCCTGCTATTGAAAGTGTGAAAGTGTGCAGTAAATGCAACAGAAATTAGCCATGAAAAACAAAGACTGTACTGTATAACAGAACAAGACCTCATATGTTCAATATCATAGAAGTTGATAAAGTATTGTTTTCCACATTCATAAATCTAGTTTCATGACCGGGTATATGACACCATCTGTAACCTGGAAGCATTTTGTATTAATGGATAAACCTCCTGTGCATAAAAGTGCAGTAAATGAAAAACTTTTTTTTTATTTTTTATTTTTTTACAGTATGAACATATTATGCTCTAAAATAGGCTACTTACTATACACACTCATCACATTATATTGTGGAAGTCAGATGGAACCTGAGGGGAAAATCCAGTGCATTACTAATCTAATTTCAATAAACACAAGCCATACAGTCTTTGATATATGCTGTATTATTTTGATATGGAAAGAAGTGGGTTTCTCAAGAATCTCCTTGCTTCTAGTGCCAGTGTCATTAGAGTGCTGCTTACAGTCCCTGCTAAAGGTATTAACACGGTGGAGAGAATCTGGGCATCTGTACTCTGTGGGTTTGGGTCAAGTTTGTGGGAGGCAGCGTAGTTCAGTCAGGGCAACGAAGAACATCAGGGGTCCAAATCCCACACAGTTAAAGGATCATTCTGATTTATTACAACTTGAATCGTATTTACATAGTTTTGGCCACCATTTCTGTAAGTTAGGGTAACACTGTACATTGCTGAGATCTAGAAATGTGGAAGCATTTCTATAATTAAATCCAAAGTCTAAAACAAAAGCAGTCAGATGTGCTAACAGTTTAGCCAGATTATCTAAACCACTCATTTATTTCCATTACACAGGAAAACAATCACTGTAAGTGTGGTTAAAACTAAGCCAGTAAGTCTGTCTGAAAACTGTGATGGATGTTTAAAAAGCTAGTTTAAAAAAAATTGTTTTTACCCGAAAAATGTTAGTTTATTTTATCTTCCATATCATTTTGGCTTATGCAGGCATTTGTTTAAAACTTGACATTGCCACATTCCCAGATCTTAACAATTAGCCAAGGTCTGTGCTATGTTATATTTTAGGAATGATGTGCAAAACTACAACAATAAAATCCAAGTAATAATAAACCAAAAATTAACCTTTCAACCTGCAATAATCATTTTGGCGCAACAAGCTATCAACACAACATTATCACCCTGGAAAATTGCTACGGCAAACATGTTAGCAAAATAAAAAATGACTTATCCAGCAGACGAGGAGCAACTTTAGCATTTATGTGGAGTCATGTTTGTCTCCACCTGGAAAAAGTAAGTCCAACAGTGTTGTCTCTTTCCTTTTATTTCTGTTTTTTCTCTGTAGCATCTTCTAGGGGGACAACTAAATGCTTCACCGTGTTCAGCGGCTAGATGCTAACTTTGTCTGTCTGCTGTGTGCTTGGCATGTAGTTCACAGTGGGTTCATCAAACCTTTTAAACTTAAAACAGCTTTCTGCTGTCGGCTGGAAACAGGGCTGATGAGAGCAGTGGAACTGAAACAATAGTAAAGTTGTGGGCTGTGGAACCAAAACAAGGAGCTGAAAGGTGCTAAAACTCTAAGGGGAAACTACAGAGCTGGATGATAATTCTCTGAGTTCTCGTGTAGGGACAAAGCCTTTAACATGACATCTAATCATTTGTTAGTATAAGAATGTTTTTATTACACATGTGATTTTAAAAAGTGCTTTTTTCCCCCTACTCCCCTCAATGATTTCATTCCCCCTTAATTTCAACTGCTCGTGTGCGTATGTATCGTTTTATCCAAATGAAGTTCAAATAATATCCTGAGCTCATGTCATCGTCTCTCCTTTCTTTCTTTCTTTCTTCTCTTACATCAACATACAGCTCATAACGTGGACTCGATGCACTGCGCTTTATTCACAGCAACAGCACCATTTGTCAAAATGCAAATAAAGATACACGAGTGAAAGAGAGGCTTTGAGGAAACCCAGACCACCTGGCTCCTTTGGCCCTCTTTACCTCCCTGCGTGAACAGGCCCACACTAACATGAGCATGTTTTCAGTTTGCAGCAGCAGGAACAATATATCTGGATGTGAACAATTGTGCTTGTTTTGCCAGTACACTGCAAGCTGGGCTGAGTTCAACATACCAACAGCGGCTATTACGACTGGATGACAGCGGCCTCTCTGCCCAGTCTTCAAGCACACCGCACTCACTCAAAAGCTGCACGGCTGAGGTAATGCCTGGGTCGCGGGCCAGAAATCCATGTTCAGAACAGGGATACGAAATCAGATCTAAATTTAGAGGATTGTTAAGTAGACGCTGTAACAATTCCATCAATCAAACAGGCTGACTTCTCCCTCTCGTGTTTTACAAAAGAGGATTTTCTACATTTTATTGCTATGTATCATGGATTACGTCACGGCTGTGGCTCATAAGCTAAGAGTTCTGTGGTGTCACATTTTACATGCCTAACTTCAACGTCATGTGAGGCATATGAGTTTTACCCCCCAAATTTTGTCATCGTTTTTTTTCCTTCTACCTCTTTGTACCCCACATGACCAATGACTGAACCCAGTGTTGATAAGTAAAGGGGCCTTATCCTCGGAAGAGAGCTGAATAGCAGGTTCAATGCTCATCCTCAGAATGTTTTGATACTTTGCTCTTGATCCGAGGTGAACGATACAAGCTTCTGGTAAATACCAAGCTGACTGTAAAATATTAGCCCTTCTCTTACAGGGTATCACATGAGCCTGCCTTGGGGCGTAGCAGAAAGCTCTTAATGCCTTCCACCCTGCTGAAATGCCATTTTTCCCAGGAGCTGGACTGTCTGTCAAACTAGTATCTTTGAAAACAAAACTTATAAAAATTGACGTTAAAGAAAGTTGGCTTTATGTCTGTAATTACGCATGTATCAAAAAAAGATAGGCAGATAAATAGAGCCCATTGTTAATCCCAATGAGAAATAGCATTGTTATATCGGCCAAATCACATAAACCATTAAACAAATAAGATAAGGTCACCCAAAAAGGTAGGTAAGCAGGGTTGTAGTTATAGCGAGGACTCTGAGGTTATGTTTGGAGCAATTTGTCTGGGAATTTGTAGGTTTTAGTGATTTTGGAGCCATTCTTCCAACAGTTAAAAACTACAACACACATTTTCAGAACAGATTTCAGTACTTTCCACCAAGATTCTCAATCAAAGTTCTCAATCAGAATTTTCTTCCTGGCAGAGCTTTGAAACAGCATTTAGACCTTTTATGTTGGCACAAAAACCCCAAAACAGTAAGACTTGATATTATTGGTCTATAATTTACCTACTATTTCCATGTAGTTTTTGATTGTCAGAGGAATTTCCCTGAAAAACTGCTCTATTTAAATAAAGCTGACAGAAAATATAATTAAAACATAGGCGTTGACTCAATTTCTGAATATTACAAAAATCCTGGCTACAGACATGTAGGTAGGAAAATAAAAAAGCATGAAATAACGACTTCAGTGGTGCCCAGTAATACACTGTACATTAGTAGTCCAGTTCAAGTATACAGTCAGGTTGCATAGATGTTAAATTATTTTATTATTATACATTTTAAAGCTACACTAATAGATATTTTTTATGAACAACCAGTCAAATGAGTACTTAGTGAAATAGGCTGATTGTAACACACAGAATTCTCTGCATTTTGGTGCCTTGTTTTAGCTTCTTTGTATTAGCTCATTGTTTGATTTTGGTCTCAATGCTCTTCTCAATCCAGTTTCCCACAACTGTTCTTGGTGAAAAAGCTGTGATAACCCGAGCATACACTACCAGCCTAGCACCAAATGGCAGACAGACAATAGTAGCTGGTGAACATAGCGTTTTTAGCAGGCTAATATAGTATAATATATACATTTTTCTTAGGAGTTGGTGGAGATTGAAACAGAGTTAGCTGTAGAGTGAATATTGGCCAAAAACACAATTGCATGCGAATGTTGCATGATGCTAGCTTGATGTGTAAACAGGCAATATTTTGTTAACATGTTAGACGTTTCAACTTAATTTTATTATATGTATTGAAATCAGTTATTTATATTACAGGTCGGTTGTTCATATCAGAGAGGCCGCTTGAAGGAACAAGGAAACCAACAGAAGCAAAACATCTATCAACGGTGAGTCCAGTTCCCCCAAATTTGAACCGGAGATATTGTGGATGGGTGAACAAACAGTTCGAGATCAAGGCAGATAAAATGAAGGAGTGGTTACACTTGCCTGAATGATTACTTAGCCATTGAGCCACTGGAACTCATCAATTCCCAGTCACTGCACACTCGTTTTGTTGAAATCACTCTTATCCAATGACCTCACTACTCTATCAAATAACTCAAAGATAAGCGAGTGGAGGTAACAACCCAGTCTGCAAACAAAAACCCTGATTATAAATAGCCTTAAAGAGTGCTTCAGACTGCTGGGAGGAGAGAACACGTTGCTTTACACACACACACAAACAGACACTCACACACACACACACACACACACAGCAAGAGTCGTACATGTGGAACAGCAGGGCTTGGTGAGGACACCCCCTCGCTGGATCAGGATTACCCCGCTGCTGTATCAAGCCTTCACCGACAACTCAGTGTGAGTTATGCAATATATCTTCTCTCATCTTCAACATCAGGAGCAGACTGAAGCTAATTTATAAAAGAATTAGAATCCTGTATGTATCTGGCTTCTTTTTTATTCAGAACTTCAGCTTTATAAAGCGAAAAAATCTGGAAAAACAGAGCTAAAACATAAATAACAGTGAAATAATATTGTGCTGTGTCATTCATAAATGATTGCAAATCTTGTCTGTCCTCTGCTTGACTTGTCCAATTTTGAGTTCTTATAACAGTTTCTGTGCTTCACTCCTACTTAGTGATCAAAGTGTGGTAGGAAAGGATGAAGATATTTCACTAAAGTATGCATTGTGATACCGGCTTCAAAGGCACACAGTATTAAGATTCATAACTGTGGGCTTTGGATAGGTAACTTAAGAAGATGATAATAGTCTGAGCAGACGTTTGGGGTGATAATGCAAAGGTGAACTTGTTTTTCTAACTCAAGGGAAGAGGTGGTGATTAGTCCTTGTGCGCAGGACAGAAAGGTAACAGTGGAAGTGAAGGAATCAGGAGAAATGAAGAGAAAATTGTGTTTTGAAAAGAGAGAAAATGAAAAAGAAGTCAGAGGAGACAGATGGGTGATAAATGAGGAAAACGACTGGCGTGCTGTGTAAAACTCAAAATGGAAGTACTTGAGCACTGCTCTCTGAAAGCTGATGACCCTATTACACAGTCATGATGTAGGGTTACATCACTTTAGCTATTACATATACGGCTTTTATCTATTCTAGAGTTAATTTCACCAAAACTAAAGCTAAGTTATAAGTGGCCTTTAAGAACTATAACAAAATGTATTAAAAGGAATAAAAACTGAATGATAATGTTAAAGACAGATGAATGGACAAATACTGTTATAATGAAGTTTTCTTCTTCTTTAGACAAGCATTCACTTGTGGAACCACATATTGTATCCTCTTGATAAGTAAAACAGTGTCCTCCGCTGCCAAAAAATATCTCCAATTGATTTAGCCGCTTGACCTGTTGCACTAACAAGCAGCATCTCACATTTCAGTACCATTATGTCTCTGCCACTATTGTTAGCTAACTTTAGTGGTGCCTGGAAAGAAAAGATAGATAGATTTATGGACTAAATTCATGTACAGTCCCACTAAAAAAAGAGCGGCAACAAAACAAGCGAAACAAACTACGAAAACATGCAAGCCATTTCTAAAAATGTAAGCTAACTTGAATATCAGTAATCACGTTAGCTTAGTTAACCTTTTAAATCTTCCTGAAGATGTTCACTTAACGTGTTTACTTCGCCAAAAATAATCATTTATTTTAATAATTTATTAAAATAATAATTCAGTATTTTTGGAAAAACACGTACTTGCTTTTGAGGATTACTTCTCTCATGTCTTTATAGCTAGACCCACCAGTCATTTGGCTCAGCTAACAACAAAGAGTGTCCAACCATAACCAAATCCTTCCCTTTAAAATGAACTACTTAACATGTTATATATTGTTAGTTTAATCAGTATAAAAACTAAAGTGTATTGTTAGATTTTAATCAAATGACTAAAATGTGGCTAAACCTAATAAACATGTCCATCAAAAGACTAATGACCACTGACCAGATATGATCATTAGTAGTCAAAAGTACAGCAAGGCTGTGTAGATACCTTGGCGTAGGTGAGTGTCAGGGGCCAGGTCTGAGGCCCCAGGCAGCTCAAGAACCAGAGGAGGGTTGTTTATAGAAGCAGAGACGTTCAGGAGGAACGTATCTTCTGGGCTGATCCCAGGAGCCGGACCTAATTAGAAACAACTGGTTGAAATTCACTTCAATGGCTTCACAGATCTCTCTTTTTATGTTGCTTGGCTGGTCCTGTACGTTCATCAGCTGCACCTTGAAGCTCATCTCCATCTCTTAAGACTTCCCTGGCTGCATGGTGTTTATGGATTTCATGGATGGTAAAAAGAAATTTGAGGCCTGCCACCTAACTCCCCAGCACTATCTCTCTTTCTCTCTCTTTCACACACATGTGCACACACAGGTCTTGTCTTGAAACAACAGGCTACAATCACACTTGTCAGGTCAAATCTGTTTCCAATTGGTGCTGGACTTTCATGTGTTTAAACCTCGCCCTGTTACTTTTTGAGAAACATTACATCATGGTCCTGGTTTACTGTAGCTGCACTGTAGGTGCCTCGTAGCTTTTTAATCTCTCGCCCCTCTTGTGTTTGGAGTTGAGTCAGTTATCATTAGCGATGAGATCACTGAGAGATCACGCTTTAAAGCAAGAAGTGCCACTGCTGTGTTGTTCAAACCACAGAGCCTGGATCCAATGTTAACCTGGTGCATGGCATGAATTGTACCACAAAGCAACATCCATACCGTGATTACACGTCTGGCAATATCGCGTTTTGGCACACTCAAACCCAGACATGAACCTCTCCAAGCTTTAAAGCCAATCTGACCCTGTCATCAGACCATCTCATGAGGGGGTTCCTCATTCAATTGGCATCCAAATGTTCCCTTTCAGACGAACACTGGCAGGCACAGTCGCTCATATTTGAACCAGGTGATGGAGTTTCACGTCAATATTTCTCATAATATAGACTAAATAATCACGGGGTGGACTTATCGTTGCTTTTTGCGGCACAAATTCTACATGACGGATGGTATTACTGGTAAAAAATAAGCTTTATTTTCTCACCTGACAGCTTTATTAATGGGTAGACGACTGTAGAAATATATTCAGAGAGAATGAGAGAATTTGAGAAAGGCAGGTTGTGAAATTGATGTGGAGATGTACTAAGAGCATGAAGGATGAGATTGCATAAAATATATATACAGCACATAACAGGGCAGGCCTGTGCAGATCCTCAAGCCAGACGCTTGCTGGTTATTTGAGTCATGAAAGAAAACAAATCAAGCTTCAACTGAAAATAAACTCTTCGCTATTGACTACTGAACTGGTCTGGCATCGCTGTAACCATAATCCCTGAAATTTACACTGTATTCCAACCCTATCTCCTACAAAATACATAGATATACTAGTGGTTTAGTTTGCAAGAAACACTCGCTGCCTGGATTACCTTCCTTGGCAATGATTTGTCCAATCAAGGATGTGTGACATCAGTCTTAGGTAGCAGGATGTGGTGGAGGGTTGGGCATACAACCCACAGGAGAGCAGGTTTCACATTTTAAACTGTAAAAACACTTCGTTAAAGCTGCACTAATCAATATTTTCAATAAGAAAATGTGTGGTTAAAGATAGGTGTTAAAAAAATCACTTAAAATCCTTTGTTCTCTTCCTGATCACTGCAGACAGATTCAGTAACAGTGGAGTTACATTGCGATGTAATGTATTAATATACTTTTGTAATGTACCAATGTACTTTTTGGCAGATTATGCAGTAGCTGGAGTTAGGCTCAGACCTGGCGGTGAACTTCTACTTTAATGGTATACTACAGTAAGGCGGGAGGTAGTCATCATACAGTATGTAAATACAGTTGTAAACAATGGCGGAGTCAGTTTTACATTCACAGAGTAGAAGAGACAGTTTAAGATAAGGGGATGAAATCAGGAGCTAAACCAGGTGTAGGTAAAGGCTGCTCCCAGCCAGTTCTTAATTACTACTTTATTAAGAATGGTTTAAATCAGATTCAAAACCTTTGACTAGTAAGGCTGCGTTCAGACTGCAGGCAAATCTGATTCAAATATGATTCCTTCTCAAATATGATTTTTAGGCCTGACTGTCCACACTGTTTTTAGCAAGTGTCCAAATCGGATTTGGCTCTGTTCAGACTGGGCCACATTAATGACCAATCTGACAGGTTGCTGTGGCAACGTCGTCGGAGCGGAGGCGTCATCTAGCGTGTATTGTGTGATGTCATATAATTGCGACAGCAACAATAAACCCTCGAGCTTCGCTTGAACGGAGCCATCTCCCCAAAGATTAAGAATTTGGTTTTGTCCTCTGTCCAAAGACTGATGTTTTCGACGTCCTCCATTGATATCAGCTAGCAACAACAACTGGAATAAGCGTGGGTCTGGTGTCGCATAGAGTGACGTAGCGTAGAGACGTAGAGAGACATCACGGACAGTCAAATCCGATTTTGAGTGTTTGGAGCTGTTCAGACTCAGACAGATCTGTCCAAATGCGAAATTGAAACTACCTCCCAAAGGTGGTTTCGATCTGGTTTGCAAAAATCTGATTTCATGTGATTTATGACTGTTCAGACTTCATAAGAGCCATCTGGTTCCAATCTCGATTGGCTAAAAATCGGATTTTGGCTTGCAGTGTGAACGCAGCCTAAGAGGATATCACAAAGAATAATATGTTTACTCTTAAGTCTAAATTGGTTAAAAGTGAGAATATCACCAACTCTGCAGCTATAAAGAGCTTTTAGCTTCTCATTGACTTTTAGCTGATTGTTTTGATTTCCAGGCCCACAACTCCACTCCCATCAATCCTTTTTGCCAGCTGAAGTTGGGAAGCAAACACACTGATTTGCTTAGGAACTAGCTGATGAAAGTAGTGGATAATTTAGAAGCTAAAGAGCCAGAAGTTGAAGTTGAGATGAAGACCACAATAGAGACTAAAACGGTGGCCACAGAGACATCTCCATCTGTGTGCTAATGTTGCTGTGTCTGCTGGATGTGTAAATTGACAATTGTTTGCTAACACATTAGCTATAAAAGCTGATAATGTGTTGTTTTTTTAGCTTGCAACATTGACCCCAAGTGACCAAAATTAAATAAATCCAGCTTTAAGCTTAGAGAAACATTGTAATTTTGGTTAAATATTCAAAAAGGCAATGTGTCCTGTTTTGTTCAAGTCAGTGTGGTGTTTCCAAATATTTAACCAAGACCACAATCTTTCATCCCTTGAACCAAGACATATGGTTGCCATAACCATTTTAACATTAATCATGCTTTAATTGCCAGCAGTGGATATTGAAGAAATGACACATGAAATATGGTGATCATTTTTACACACTTGTTCAATAAGAACATTTCACAGATACCATTTTACAACATTTTTATGTTGATAAAAACATAATCGGAGCAGTCTTTTTTTCCCACTCACAATCATTTTTAGGAATTAAGCTTTCATATTAATAAGGTATGGATGGATTGTGGTTCCAGGACAAACTGTGAGTGCGAAGAACAGCAGCTGCAGTTTGCCACAGTACATGCTGCTCTGTTGTTGTACTAACGCACGTTACTGTCGGCTTATGTTGTAGCCTAATATCCTGCATGGTGGATTGAGTCTGTTTTCGTAAAACACACATTCCTCCGTCTGTGTTTGGGACAGAAAAAGGCTCAAGGAAGTTGTTATAGCAGCCAGGCTTTTAAAGGCAAGTCAACCTAAACAGGGGTTCCTTTAAGTACGGTACATCGCTGTGTGTGGAGCAAAGAGGCAGTGTGTGTGTAGAGGGGGGAATGAGGGTGATGGTGGTTTGGGGTGGAGGGAGCTGAAGAGGCTACATCAGTCAGTTTAAGGAGAATGAGTAATACAGTATATTCATGTTGCGATGATTCATAGCCCCTGTATCCAACTGGACTGTACAAAAAGAATCACAATGAAAAATGATAATTCTTGACCTTCTTCGTAATCACGTCACACATCCAGGGCTTAGTTGTAAGCTTAAACCCGCTGTTCCAGACCGAGGGGAGCTTTCCGAGACAAATGGTATCAATTTGCTCCCAGTCATTAGAGCACATTGTTGACTGGGTGACATACTGTAGAGCCAAGCTAGCTGGGACCCCAGTCTTAAATCAAAATGACCAGCTTTCCCCCAAAAGAATGTTCTCAGTCTTTGCCACTGCTGGAAGAGAGGACTCATTTCAGACTGGGAGTTTAATGGTTTAGACAACTGTGGATAGTTTGCAGGGATGATTGAAAAGGTTTCGGCTCTGCTCCCTTCTTCTTATCCTTTTTTTTTTTTCCTTTTCCAGATTCCCCCCCTCCTCTTTTTAAGGCGGAAAGAATGAAAAACAAAACAACACATTCTCTCCCTTCCTCCCGCTCTCCCTCGCTAGCATGCACACCCCCGGAGAGAGCGCCCCAGAGGCGTCCAACAGAAACACCAAACAGAAATAGAGCTGCTATTTCAGTCTGAACTGGCTGTTATTTTTAGACAAAGTGACATGCTCTACGTTAAATTACAACATCATAAGGTCACTCAATCGCCCCCCCCCGTACCCCCACCTTTTATTCAGCCCTCTAGCCTCCAGCCTATGACTCACCGCAAAGTATGTGGTGACGTTACCCCATGCTATCCACCCCCACCTCCTGATCAGAAATTTGGAATTCGGCTTATTGACCTGATTCAATCAAAAGGGGGTAAATCTGCTCCTTGTTTAAACATATGGTTTGATATCACTGTCCTGCAGGTAGAACAGAGCAGTCTGATCAGGATCCTTAATACGTCTACTTCATATTGGTTTCTTGTGTGATTGCCCACAGTGGACCAGCTCCATGAATTTCCCCCTCCGCCTTTGACAGCACATCATAACATTTGTTTGCAGCATGTGAATGAAACTCAGCGCAAACATGTAACAGGATAATACGGTTGTAGGTACGCCAGGCCAAGACATAATGAAACATACAAAAAACACACATGCTTCCAATTTCTTACTCACTTCAGAGTTCCATCCAACCAGTGATGTAGTTCGAAATGAAAAGGTGGGTAATCTACGGACCTCAGTCGGCATCGTCATCATCATCACAAGGCAACGCATTGCTAATAAACAACAGGGAATTTTTATTTATATAGCACATCTCTGAAATCGCAGTTCACAAAATGTTTTTCAGAGGAAATCATAAAACTGTACAAATAATGAAAGACGGATAAAAAAGAGAGGATTAACTGGAGATCAAACAGTTTGAAAAATATATGTGAAATAAAATGAGGTAAAAGACATCACAATCAAAGGCAGGACTATAAAATGTGTTTGACGAAGTGGCTATAAAAGATGATAATGAATTCTCTTGTTGAAGTTCCTCTGGCAGCAACGTTTCTACAGTCTACAGGCCTCCATTCGTCTGTCTGGGGTAAAGAAAAATAACACGTGAAATGTATGTCTAGTGCTTGTCGTTGTTTTGTAAAAATGGTCTATCACTCTACGAGGATCAAGGCTGAGGCACTCATACTTATAGGAAAGATCTTTCACATAAAGAAAAATAGAAAATCACACAATCACAAAGAAAGTCATTGATTCTCTTATATGGATACGTAGTTACAACCGCCGCCAATCCTCGGTCCCTGCTGCTGATGCCACAGTATTACATAGACATCATTTCAGCCTGGATCATGTTCTTTACCAACTTTTTATTACGTCCTGGAAGTGCTGCTTTCTTCTACCACACAGTAGTCATAGGAGGTCGGCTGGGGTGAATGCCGTTATGCCAGATCGGACGGTTTACTTGGCTAATTTTTATTTAATTGCATGGGTCAAAGAGGGGTTTGGGGCAGTTTGTGATCAATACCGGCAACGTTTTGTACCATTTGTGTGGTTTCTACCAACAAAACGGTTAGGTTATATTCTGATAAATCAACCTCAACCAGAGTACATTGAGATTGACAGTGCACTGAGTTCAGTCGGTTCAGCTCAACACAGAATGACTAATAACTGATTATTCTGTCATAGTTCTATGATAAAACACTTGTAAGATCTGTTTATACTGTGTGAGTGAAAGCTTTTAGCATTTAATGTAATATTATCTAACAGACCTATAAATAGGTAGAACTGGTTGGAGTAAGTACACTGGGGTTTGCTGTGTGTGCGTACAGGTGAAAATCCTAGCAGATGCTTTGTTATTTAGGAGAAATGGACTAAAATAGGTCATACTAAGTGGTTAGATATGGTTTGATAACTTTTTAAGTTGTAGTCAGTAATTATAGGAGGTCAGATTGGATGGCTGACTTTACTTGGCTTTGGTGGTTCTGGACAGACTACAAACATTTCTTTTTTCTTATGGTCCTAGCAAATTAGTGTTTTTGAGTTTTGAGACATCTACAAGACCAAATATTTAAAGATAATTCATCATGAGAATATTATTTAGTTTCAACACAACGCTTATCTGGATGAAAGCAGATTTGTGCACAAATATTGATGTAGGAGCATGGCAAGGGAAATACTGTTGCATTTTATACTATAAATCATTTTAAAGGAAAGATGATGCTCTTATGTAGGTGTATGATCCTCAGCTCTGTCTATCCAAAATACATAAAACACACATGAGAGCTGAGACCTACAAGATAACATTACTATACTTTAAACATAGAATACTGTTTGTGTAGCTCATATTTATCCTTAATATTATATCTAATATTGAAATATTTCACATCTAAAATGATGTCCTTCATGTTGGCCTTTGTGGTCTTAGCTTTATTTCTTATAGAAGTTACATTTTTAATTAATTTTTATTCATAAAAATAAACTACTTTCTTAAAACTATTTTTAATTTCGTTTGATATTTATTTTTGAATGATTTTGTTAAACAAGCAAAACAATAGTAGCTGCTCTGATGACTCCATGAGGATTAAGATAGGCTGCTGTAATCCTCCTTGATTTTTCATGTAAACTTGTTGGTGGATTTTATTTTTCAGTCGTTAACCAAAATATGACAGTCACTTGTAATTGACTACATTAAATAGCCTTATATGAAATAGACACTGCAGCATCTGCACATTCTGCTCATCAGCTGTCTGCTGTCTTCGGATGTTTCTTGTTGCAGCATCACAGAACGTCCCAGATGGAGCCAGAGTGTCTGTGACGAGTGTGTTTTCATGCACAGCAGCAGTAAAGAGAGAGATGCCCGACACAGTAGAACTTTCTTTCACACAAAGTTATACAATGTTAATGTTAAATCTTAATTTCTATTTCTACTCCACTACATTCATTTGAATTTTAAATTTAGCAGATTAATGTTTAACATCAGGGCTGCAACAAATGATTATTTTCATTATCTATATGTTATTTTCTCTTTTAATATTTTCTCTATAAAATGAAATATAAAATATAAAATACATCTACAATGTAATATTAAAAAAATACTAATAATATGAAAGTAAAAATTGATTTAAAAAAATAGCCCAGTGAAAAAGGCCAAAGCCAAGGTGAAGTCATCATATTGCTTGCTTTCTAATCCTATTCAGTTTACTCACGAAAAAAGACAAAGAAAAGCAGCAATTACAACACTTACAACTAGTACATGTCAAGTCAAGTGTTGCTTGAAAAATATTCAAACAATTGATTATTTATAAAAATAGAAATCTGTCACTTATTAATTGTTAAAATCTAATCTAGATGACTCAGCTCCATTTTATATATATTTAACATATATTTATATTTAACATTCCACGTTGACATTAAAGAAAACTTTATAATATATTATACAATATTTATAATATAATATATCAATATAGGTATATCAATAAAGGTCATTTTTCTGTATCCTGCGTACTTTTGTTGATTAACTTGTAATGGAGTATTTTTAATGTAGTATTGTTAATATTGAGTACTTCTCTCACCACTGACGAGTTCAGATATCTCCATAACAAGCATTTAATTTAATGGTTTGTAAAGTATGTGAAAAAGATGCTGTGGGCTTCACAGTGAATCCTTTTTAGGGTAAGTGAGCTGACACAGCTTGCTTTCAGCCCCCAGTTATCTGAAATTAACCACAAACATTAAAAAACAGTATAAGTGTTTTGTCATTCCAGCAGCATTATGTGTCTTCCAGTGAAGCCACTGGTCACTTGGGTCAACACCACCAACACAAATGACTATTTATAGTAAAAGTGTTCATGAGATGAGCCTCATCAGTAGAAGATTAACAAGTCATCATTTGATAAAACCATGGCTTAAGTTAAACACAACGTAGGCGTCAACTCTCCTAACTTGACAGTATCATGGATTCTCATCTTTATTTTCTGTTCCTCTTAAACCTCCAGTGGAACCCTAGCCTGTTCCTCTCTGCACCCCATTTCAGTTTGGTCTTGTATATTCTTACACATTAGGATAATTCAGTGGTCTATTTGGCAGTTAAAATACTACTTTAACCTAATACTGTTAGGTTGTTACAGTAGGCGACTAAGCTATATGCTTGTAGTATCTCACATACCACTGAAAGCCTCCATCATAAAGCCATTTTTGACTGCAGTCATTTGTCAGCCTCTCTGTCAATCATTAATACAGTATAAAACTGTACATTTCTACTTACTGTTCAATAGGGGGAAAAGTGATATCAGCTAGTTCCACTTTTCTGTGCTAATGATATGCTTTGGTGCATGCAAACTAGCACCATATATGTTAATTATCAGGGTGTGATTAGGCTCAGTGTGACTGTCTGCTCTGCCTATGAGAATGCACTATGCAATATTTGGTTGACAGGTAACTTAACAATATTCTGTCAAACTAATGCAAAACTATGGGACACCATCTTTAAAATGTAATGTTATACATTTGTTCTGACTTCTTTTCTAAAGGAAAACACAGGACAAGGGATATACTGAGTAGGTATGTATTCTGTAGTGGACACGAAATACGCTATTTAACTTTAGCTTTAATAAGTGAATCATGGGTTTCTCACTTTCTAATGAGCCATCCTCTCTGCTGTTACAAATGTTAGCAAATCATTATTCAGGGGTAATGTTTCTAACTGTCTAATAAACAATCAATTATGCAGCTACTAATGTGATTACATTAATGAATAAAGACAGGTCTCACACTTATTTTAATAAGCCAACAGCAAAAGTAAAGCATTAATTAAGGGTTCTTACAGTAATCCCTCAGGTCTGGAGTTATAAATGTTAATAAAATGGATTTTGGTCCAAATGTCCTGCAGCCCTTTTCCAGAAAGTACGTGGATGAACAGTCGGCTGATTAATGAAAGAACTAGCTAAGAGGCCAAAGCAAATGATGCTGGGGGAAGACTTTCCACTATCTGGCAACTTTGAGGTTGCCATCCATAAAACGTGTTTTATTAGAAAGTAGCACCATATATTCTATTTGTCACCATGTTCCCTATATGTGTGTTTGTGTTACTATCAATAGTCCAAGAGACATTCAGCTACTTCCACTGACAGTGATGTCAACAGCAGGAAGGAAGCAAGCCACTGTCAGATCTGCATTATGCAAAGTGAGCGCGTTGGAAGGCCGTGTGCTTTGCATGCTCTACAGTTGCTGGATGTTGGAGCAGGCAGCAGCGGGTGTGAGGACACTCGCTTCTCTCCTCGGGGGTAATTGCTGTACAGGAAATTGGACGTAAAATGTTTGAATAATCACGTATCTGAAGTGAGTTATGGACGCAGCCTACAGTAGTGAAGCAAATTAAAACAAGTGAATCCAATTACTGTTTATGGAAAGCAGCTGCCTGAGCAGCATATGTTGGTGAGTGAAACTATGAGACTGATGTGCAGGGTGAGAGCTCTGCTTGTCTGTATAACATGATGGCTTTCATTTGTGCATCGACAAGCCAAAAGATTTTTTGACAAAACCAATGCCATGTGTTGTGTTTGGTAGCAATATTATCCATCTGTACATGCAGTGGGATGTCTGTATTTTTCTGTGGTGGTTAACTCACACTCCATGAAGGGATTCTGATGTCATAACAACACGATAACTTGCCTCTATGGATTTACAGAAAAACAAGGTTAGTGTTTGCTCTCAGTCGTGTACAAACCCTCTTATCCATGTGTTTATTTACGTACACTGAATCAATTCATCTGTGATACAGCCAACAGTCATGTACTGGATAAGCTTTCGTTTCAAAACATTTGGATTTAATTATCATGGGGATATGATATCCAAACAATCTGGTTTCTTCCATTAATAACATGATTGCAGCATGGCAGTGCGAGCTAAGGGCGCAGCGTTTTCATATATTTTCACGGATTTGGAAATTGTTTACTTACTATTATGGGCATAGGGTAAAACCCAATTTAGAGTAATGACACAGTTTACGTTTTGGAGTTTTAAAAGATCTCAGTGAGGAAGCGTCCTGGTTCCACAGCCTGCAGTATCCAGACTGAAAACAAACATTACCCGTGTGACTTTTGCAGAATAAAAGAAGCGACAGCCTTTTGCAGGTCAGCGATGTCGACAAAAGGAAACAGGCCTGAGCGTTTGTGTGACTGATAAATAAAGTACTGTACATTGAGGAAATGTAAGACCGCAGCAGTGTGTTGCTTAATAGATAAAGCACTTCAGAGCATAATGTGCTATTTATAGGTATTAACCCTGGTGTAAAGTTAGAGGTACAGGCTCTGGAGAAGTGTTTTTCTCCTCCTCTAGATTACATTTTTTTGGAGAGCAGGGCTGCAGAGTCGGGAGTAGTGTTCATTTTGGCATCTGATCTTGATTTACTCTTAGTCTTTAAATGAAAGTGTGTATTAGTTTTAGTCATGTTTCAGTCATTGGATTATTGTTTTAATCTGGTTTTAGTCAATAAAAGACATTTTAGCCTAGTTTTGTCATTTAAATTTAAGCCTCATATTCATCACGCATATTTTTAATTGTGAATAGTTACCATGGTTACAGGTGTTGTTCTTGACTGTTGTGAGGTCTGCGGAAAAGGATAATTTGTGTCCATGCCACTCTTCCCTGCTGTAATACAATACTAATTAATTAATTTAGACAATATTATATATCATACTCATAAACTATTTTTTTCTTTATAAATACACTTTCTCATTCTGTGACTCTGGCTGTTTGAGCAAAGCCACTCTGTCACTGTCATTCTTATCACAGCTACCTGTGCTCTCCACTGAGTGTTAAGAAGCTGTACTCACACATTTGCTCACTGAAATACTGTTCACTATCTGGGTCTAGCTTAAGATAGCAGGTAGAACATTAGGTCACATTAAACGGGACTTACTATGCTTTTCCTGTTACAAATGGCGGATGTTCATATTTAACATGGCCAAATAATGAGGTCAATGTATTTAGAAGAAATACTTTACTTTTGTTGTTCAGCAGTCAAAGATGCTTTAAAAAAACTCTGAAGCTCCCACAACAATGAATTACATCTTCTGTTTAACATGTCCCATCTGCTAAAATTTCTAGTGATGGTTCAACAAAAAATACAGCGTACTGAAAGTAATATTAACAACTCTATTAGAGAAAGGTTATATATTCCATTCACATATATTCAGATATAGGTAAAGATTTTGTAAATATTAGATTTTATTATATTCAAATCTCTTGAATCTTAACATGAACTAAAAGTAAAGTTAATGGTAAGCATTACAGGTGTCAGCATAGTTAAAAAAGGTCTTCCATATTTTGTTGAGCCTCTCCAATTGAAGGTGCTGCATCACTTCCATCAGCTACTATGTTAACTAGTTGGCAGTAGGCTTTCCCAAACTAAAATTACAATCAATTTCATAATAGCTTTCTAGTAGTTCCTGTCTTGTTTTTGTCATGGAAAATAAATCAACATTGGTTAGCAGTGTACAAACAGTGGTTGGAGTGTGTTCAAGCTGTATGTTTATGTGTTTCATTAGGACTCCCAATGGCTGAACTATTCTCCAGCGGAGTTTGTCTTTTTGATTTAGCTCCTGTGAATTCCTCTGAGTTGAAGTAACAGTATTGCATTGTGCATCGTGTTTTTCTTGTTCAAATCTAGAAGAGACCTGGGAGACACTTGATTTAGGCCGAATATCTCACTGAGGTAATTTACTAGAAGTTTTTATACTGACGATATATTGAAGGAAAGGCCACTGGCCGTGTTTAGGTTATTCTTCCCTGTCATGCTGTGACCTATAGTAGATAAAAGCATGCAGCAGTCACAGTGTCGAGTTTCACTAGGAGGCAGATCCTTCAAATGTCAGGAGACAAATCATTTAAATAGACTGAGTATATTGTCAGTTGTTAGGGCTTAGGTTAAGTGCTGTGCTCGTATTTCAAAGAGCTCTCTTCTCTAAAAGTTCTTGATAATCAGTATCTAGTGGATGACCTGGCATTAGGGGGCTATTTAGTCCACAGTTTGGCTTGTTGGTCACATCAACCTGCTAATTTTCTTTATTTCAGTGTTGATTCTGAATGATGTCCTTACATTACAAGCTTTATTTCCTTTCCTTGTAGTATTTGGCCGCTCTGTGTAATGCCTCAGCCACTCTGTGCCAAAAGACCTATAGTGTGCCCTCTTATCTCCCTCTGATAACACTCTCCCTTTGGTTTCCCTCAAGACACACTCATATTCACTTAACACTCACATGTGTTGATGTTTCCTCTTTTTTCCCTGTAAGCCCTATACGCATTTCACTGGTAGTGAGTGGCTGGCATTAGGATGTATATTGAAGAACAGATAAGTATACCCTGACTGCTTGTTTGATCAGAGGCATGCAAAAACATGCTATTGATATATGGGTATGGTAGTATAGTTAGTCAAAGTGTATGTTAATGTGTAGACGCTTGTATGATGGAAATGAATACGCTGCATGTCAAAACTGATCTTATAAAAAACATGTACTGTATGTAAATTTGATACGGTTCTAAAGAAGACCATTTCCTTTCACTACTGGAAAAGTGTTTGTTAAGTAGATGGAAATAGTTCCCAGTAGTCTGAATAATTAGTTCCCAGTAGCTGGAATTATGCATTCACCTTACTATGAAGAATTTTCATTGGGGACTATTTCTCTGGCAGAAAATTGAGAAACAGTGAGGTCAACGAAATTGATCATTCACAACACTGTTTCTGAAGAGATACATTGCTTTGAATTGAAACCAAAAAACATTTCCAGTTGTTCAAGTTGCACAAACTAAAACGTATTCACCTCCTTTGTATTGTACTGGTCTGTAGAAAATATAGAACTGGATAAAAAAATACCAAAACTTATCTGACAGTTGAATGACTTTGTATTTTCGGTTGACTGATCATTAAGAACTTTATGTATTTACATGGATAACCAACATCTAGTCAGTGAAACTGTGGTTAAAATGGGTTTATGTGAGTTTCAACTCTTGACAGTTCAGGCCACTGAATGTCACACAGACAGACTGGCTGCATGTTGCTAGTTTGCTTATGAATTAGTACTTGAACACATCTTACCACATGTGTCCAATTAGAGTTCCAGTAAACTGAATTGGCGCACACACATCCTACATAATTTGGGTTGCTGAAATGCATCCTATGGGTTTCCAATGATGTCTAATTACATTGTGAGACACGAATAATTGCAATAATAAGTAATGTGTTTAGATTATGCAGAGGTCCGTCCAGATGCAAAACATCTGTTTTGATCCTGCAGTTGTGCGTTTCTTACTTTACATGGTATTGTGAGAGCTGCTGTCAGGTTCATTCATATCTCTTCTGTAGATTTCAGGTTATAAAAGCATATGCATATGTCAAATAGCCACTTCTAACTCCTATCTTCTATACATATTGTAAATTCAAAGTGAAATGAATTGCATTGTCACATGTAAAGCAGGGAGTGCTTTTGGCATGTTGGCAGGATGGAGTCACACAGTAGCATTATTGTGCTGTATAATAGCTGTGAGGTTGTTTAAAGAGATGAGGCCTTTTGATGAGACTCTTCCTGAGTCAGCATGCTATCTGTGAATATTTGCTTTACATGTCCCGTATGAACCAACACGTGGAGCGTATAAACGCGAGAATGCCACCTGCCCAGTCAAGTAAAAACATCATCAGGGGGAAAAAGAATGTTTCCCATGATCAACATCAGAGCTAAAGCAAGGAAACAAGAAGCTTGCAGTCTAGACAGACATTGAAGGATACAGCAGAAGGAAAGTGAGAGGGAGCAGTAATGATATCAAACTAGAGATAATCCATACAGACCAGTCTCTGACCCAAGCTGAGCTTCTGGAACCTTACAGGTACGTCTTTCAGGGATGATGACATTTTTTAGCTAATCTTACACACTTGACATGTTTTCGTTCCTAATCATTGCTATGTCAAAGCATGTAATTAAAGCTCAAATTAGTCCGAGGATGAGAGGTAGCATTCTGGCGCCTAATATGGGCACTGACCCTAAATTGAAGAGATCGGATTTTGATGTACTTAATAAAAAATTTGGTATGAAGCATCAAAAAGGCCTGGAGATAAAGTTACAGACAAATCTGGCAGGTTAAGCAACACCTTTGCAAACTTTAATGACTTTATTCTGCTGCTATGCGCAAAATGGTTTTAGGATGTCATTATGAATTCTTGCAGCGGAATCTGTCTAATACTTTGGTGGGTTTGTGACATGGCTTAAAGGGATTGAGTTCATGAGATGTAATCCATGTTCAGACTGAGATGCTTTCTAGTCTTTTAACCTTTCATTGAATGCTCAACGTTCCCTGACCTTCACATTCATACCTGCACAAAGCATCCTGCCGGTTCGCTTTGACTTCAAAGGCTCACATGTGGAATAATGTTGCTTTAAATATGCACAGTCGATGAGTGGACCTTGTTTAGTTTATGAAACAAATTGTGAGCCTTCAGAGTTTATATGAGAGGATCAATACAGTCAGCTTAATTTACTCTCTACTCAGGGAACAGAGAACATTTGTCTGAATGCTTTAAAGGTTGGTGAATAAACCGAGTGCATGTTTGTTATCAAGATCTAACCACAGATAAACTATAAAACTGACACTGAAATGTAGCCCATGCAGCTGGTGAGCTGGAACAAGAAAACAGTTTTTGATAATGGATCAGTCAACACTTGTGGTTAGTAGTCTTCAGGAAATTATCCCAACTATTTGGAATATTTCTAAGACGCAACTACAAAATGAAGACTTGCTAGAGGAGGAAAAATCTTTGAGATGGGCAGAGTTTTCTTCATTATGATTTTAAAGCTTTAGTTCATATTTTTTATAGTAATGCATCAACCAACAAATTGCAATGTGACAGGCGTCACTTAGAGATAATTATCATCCAACTTTAAGTTGTTGATGTTAAAGCAACGCACACAAAATGTCAATAAACCTGTTGCTGGTTTTCTGCAGTGAGCCCCTAGAGTAGTGCTCTCCATAAACTTCTGTCACTGACTGACCATGTTGGCACTGTCATTTGATTGCTGCAGTTTACTGGTGCAATGTGGGCAGACACTAGAAATAGTTTGAAATATCACTTAAGTTCGATTGGCCACACAGATAGCTAAGGGGACTACTGTTGTTAACCACTGCCATTTGGTATTTGAGCTTTGTTTTTGTAACTGTGTGCCTCCGTACATTCATTTGTGTAATGATTGGAACCTTTTGTTAAGAAACAAGATATCCATTTTTGTGAGTTTTGACAGTCTGGCCAATTGCCTTCTTCACAACTGGCTAGGTCTTCATGGGTCCATGCAGTTTTCAGGATGCCAGACCCAAGTTGGACTGTGTCCAAAACTACTCCGTAACTGGGTTTGGTATTGTTTTACTGCCACAGGTCTCGAGTTTGTATGTCAATATGTTTGTCACAATCTCCCCAGGAGAAAACAGTGTAACTTGAGGTGAGAGGAGAATGTAAACTGTCAAGTGAAGAGAGAAATGAAGGTGTTCTTTGTCGACGTGAGAAACAAATTAAAAGAAGAGGGTACAAGCTGGTGAAATTTAATTTATGAGTTTTATTTATCGGGTTTGGGTCGGTTTTCGGTTTTCGGTGGGATAAACACAACACTGACAGCACTTAGTAAATGTTGAAATAACATTAAAAAAGTACCCTCTATAGTGGCAACGGGTGCTAAAGTTAGCAACTTAGGCTAACTAGCTTCCGCTTTCCAAGTGAAAGCTAGGTAACTGGCAAACCACGGGGTGGCTTTTATTGTCAAGCAACACCAGAAAATATGATTACTTTTTGTCACTGGGGACCCATTATACGTTTAAAATGCAGCTGCAATTTTCATTTTTTGTGTTTTCTCAGGGTAAATAGTTTAAATGCAAGGGAGGAATGGTAGAAATGACAACAGCCACAGTGAATGAATAGATGAAAGGTAACCGAACACGTCATTAAGGTTAGTTAAAAATGTAAAAACAGTAGTATGAGAGAAAAAAAAGTTATACTTTTCTTCCGTTGAGTAGCTGCTCAAGGCGTGTATGCTGCCCTCTGTGGTCAATACACGTCAGTTCAAGGGAACTCAGACCTGTGTCATTTAGGGTGCTTTCACACCACTAGTTCGATTATTTGGTCCGCACCAGGCAGTAAAATTGTTACTATGTAGCATACAGGCTGAGGTGTGGTCCGTGTTCACAACTGCAAACGAATCAAGATTGGTCCGATTGACGTTCCCTCATCTTCCGCTAGGTTGGCATTTGGTGCGGAGTCAAGCGGACCGAGACCACCTCTTTTTGGAGGTCTCGGTCCGCTTGATTTAGTGCGCACCCGAGTGCGATTGATGCTTTCACACCAACGAAAACAAACCGAACTAAGAGCTTTTGGTCCGAATGGACTGTTTAGTGCGCACCAACTGCTGTTGGTGTGAACGCGCCCTTAAACGCAATATCAACCAGAAAACACAAATGACCTCACATAATTTGTCAGTTTCTGAACAGAAGAAAAAAAAATGCATGCACCAAGATGCTATTAACTTGTGAAATGTTTACACTGTCTTAAATCTCTCAGAATGGTTTTATCTTTTAAATCTAACAATATGCCCTTCTTTAAAATGTGTCTGTTATCGCTTTGCAATGACGTTGAATTAAACAGACAGTGAGACCGCTTCAACAGTGACTAAAAGCATATTTGGCATAATGATTAAATGGCTTTGACTTAACTTTTTTCTTAACATAAGAGTAGATCAATGTGATGATATTGGCTTTCCACTCTAATGCACTTGTACTTGTAATTGTAAGTGTTTAAAATTTGCTGTCAAAGGAATGTGCCCAGCCATCTGGCCACAGTTAAATGGATTACGTTGATGACTATCACGTATGCCACAAGTACATATGCATATGTTTACAATAGGATAGGAGTGTTTATAGAAGGGTTCTAATTGGATAGCGAGTTAACCTGAGAGTAGCCACTGATCTCACTGATCAGATGGAGAGTTTCTATGAAAAGATGTGATACAGTGACAAGCTATTATTTTCTGTTACTTTTGTTGTTTGGTTTCTGACTTGGCAGCTCATTGCTTAACGTGCCTGATTAGACTTTGGGTGTTGTAATGCAACCTTTGCTGAAGAATGTAATGATCTCACACATCAAGCAGATGTTCTCAATCAATATTTGTTGATGTGAAAGCCCATTAGTTTGCTAATTACATTTGCATAAACATTTCACCATTTCATATTTACTATGCTAAATTGGTTTTCATACAGAGTTTACATACAGTGGCCCTGAAGTGCTTACACATGTTTGCTATAAATGCTGTTTGGCCTAAGTAACAATGTATACACATGCATACACAGCCTATCACATACCGTATGTATTACTGACCACACACACACGCACACACACATACACAAACCAAATATCAGTAACATCCCACCCTAAACAGCTTGCATTCCCCACCAATGACTTACTCGGAGTAAACAAACATGTATCTGTTTCTCTGGCAAATCAACAGTGTGGTGGTGCTGTTTGTTTGGTGGACACCGCAGTCTGGTGTAAACAAGCTATTGAACTTTGTTTAAGGAAAGGTATGATTTGGACATGTGAAGAGGATTTTTCAGCTCGCAGCCCTGTTTAACCACAGTTTAGAACATGTAAATTGCTGTGGTTTGGCAGGCTGTCATGGGGAGATCCAGATAATTAACTAATTGTTGAGCCGGGCAAACAGAGGACTTGGTGCAATGAAAACCCCCTCTGGCGGCCACATTGGTGGTCTTCAGGTCTTTATTCATGATGGCTGTCAGAGGCATGATGATAGGCCACTATCACTATCATCACTATTTGTTTTGACATGCTACAGTAGGAAAAGCAGATATAATTAACACAGTTAATGATGGCTGAATTTTAAGATTCTGGTAATACATGTAGGTCTTACTGAGACATTTAAAGGACTGCAGTGTTTTCACAATCATTTCAATATACATTAATCTTTATAGTGTAGATGTGTCTGTGGTTACTGTGAATGGAAATATATTGATTGTGGAGCTGTGTCAGGCACAAGGTACAGATACAGATTGACACATCATTATGACAGCCACTTTAACCTCTTCTGCTCCTTGGTTTAGAGCAAAGACACCTAAAATGACACCACATTAAAATTGATGTAGCTTCTCAACCACTCTAACCATATGCATGAATAAAATCTTGTCAGAAAGAAAATACCATAAAGTTCATTGTGAAAGTACTTAGAGATACAGTAACAGAACAGTGAAGTAAAAATTATGTTTGCCTGTTTTTTATTATTAATAACTGTGGCTTTGTCTGTACAGATTAAGGATAGTATGGGCCTGTAGACAAAACATTTGGTGCCTGCCTCAAGAAATATAGCATAAAGTATGACCATTATATGGAGCTTTTTCATCAAATGGTCCAGGTCGAGATTCAAAAAGGATTTTTGGACACTCAAAATGGACAAATGGTGACCAAATGTTAGTCTGAGACACTTAAAGTGTATGGAAGCCTATAGCCCATATTAAAATGATAATGTAAACTTGAAAGTGAAAATGTATTTCCACAATAGTATAATCATTTCCATATTTATTTTCAAATTGTTGAAAATTGCATTTCAGTCGTGACTTAATTGTGACTTTAAGATTGCTTGCATTGATTATATTGCCTTTTAATCTTCAAATTTGAATTAACATTCAAATATTGTCTACTGTACAGTGGGGTACAAATTTGAAAATTAATTTTCAAAAAAGTGCATTTTCAACCACAAGTATAACATTTCCAACTGTGTCAGCACAGTTTTTTTTAAATACCGTAATGATGATTGTCGTGGTGTTTACTGTTGCCATGGGTACGAATGATGCCTAACTTAAAGGGTGTAGTAAGTTTAACTCACACCATGTTTCAAGTGATCATTTTAACCTAAACCATGAAGTGGATTTTGTGCCTTAACCTAACGCCAATGTTCAATCCTTTTCAGTTCAAACTGTTTAAGACTGTCATATGATAATACAAATAGCACAGTGCCACTGTTTTACTCTGCAACCAGTAAGCTGCTCTGTTGGTGAACAAGTGGCAGTCATAACAGCCGTTCATTAGCTCATTCTCGATGTATGAAACATTTTCACTCCTGTCAGTGTACTTTAGAGGAAGCTGTGATGTCAAGATTCTGTAATGTTCCCATACAACTCCCAGCAACATGTTGCAGTGGCTGACCATAACACAAACACAACTTACTCAGTCGTCTGGTTGTTATATATTTAGACATTATTAGTGTTCAGCCAGTGCTCCGGTTGACCTTCTTGATGACGGGACACGTGGCTCCCAGGAGATTTGTGACACAAGTGTTGTTTCTACCATTATTCCAGTGCTCTATGCGCTGAAGTGTGGTATGGGTCTGCTGTATCTCCCTGGTTTCACTTGTGTATACTGGTCATTTTTATATGTATAAGCCTTCATGATTTATCATCTTACACATACCTTTAGAAGGTTTGCAAGGAATGGACCATGTAAGATGTCAAGCTTTCTTCTCGTAACTGTTCTGCATTATTTGGACCTTGGTATGAAAACAGTCCTGGGAAAGACATGTTTTGGAAAGTCGGTCTGTAGAAAGGGAATTTCATCAATTCCTGGTCTTCTTGTAAGTAATTTGTTGTCCTTACATTCTGTCCCCAACTTCCTGGATGCATATTGCACATTTTCAGCTACTCACTTCGGTTACATACAAGACAAATTAGTGTCCCAGCAACTTAAAATAAATGATCGATTCATCTGTTTGCCATATCACACATCTCCTTTGTCTTTCACCCGGTGAGTCCTCTCACCCTTGGCGGCGGCTTTGGAAGCTGCGCTAGCCCTCCGTGTGCTCACCACTCGGATTAATAGCTGTTTTGGCAACATATGAGCTCATGGGTAATTGGCTGAGGTGATGTTTCCTGTTGAGGTGATGAACCTGGTTCTTTTGTGGTCGCCTCCATGGTTGGTCGCTTCTGCTGCCACTAAGACTGGTAATTGAGCAGCACTTTTGTCATACTGGTCGTGAACCGTTGCAAGGAAATTATGTTTCCTCAAAGTGTCATTGGAGAAAATGACAGCAAGGAATTGTTTTTGCACAGAGGCATGCTGCATCTGCTTTCATGTCAGCTACCCGTGATCATTTCCCCATGATGACTGAGGCAATAATTTGGTTTTCAGGCTTGTTTTCCTTCACTTTCATTTTAACTTTAGTCTTCCACTTAAAAGTTTTTGTCTTGTACAGTATAATCCTAACCCTAACCCTAATCCAACTCTGCCATGGTGACCACTTTTCTTCCACTATAGACTCACAATCTCTCTGTTCTCCCACATTATATTAGACTTTTCAGGTGTCTACTTTTCAGGTGGACAGGTGTCATTCCACACCTGTCCACCAGATGCCCTCAGAGTTGCCCAGTGTTAGTCACCTGATCCTGCTACTCCCTGCACACCTGTCCCTCAGTCCCTTAATAAACCTCATATCATGAATAGAACCACTTCTCCAATCCCACTGGCCAAATTATCTACAGGTGTATTTCCATCCAACCTTTTTTACTCACATATTTAACATGCATTTTAAAAAATCTGCACGGGAATACAGACATTTCAAGAAAACATGATGAAGTGCAATTAAAACAGATGAAAAAATGATGACATACATGAAACTTATGACTTTACCCTCCACTTAACCCATACATCCCATTTGGCTGAAAATTGAAATATCAAGTCTTTGCAAAAGATCCATGAAAAACACCAAAATCCTAGGAACTACATTGACCATGACTACAGACAGTCACCGCACTGAAACACACATCAACATATGCAGATGATAAAATAACAAAAATCCAACTTCCCCCGAGGAAAGTACTAGAATAAGATTGTTCCAGTGTAATGGGAGACTTGTGATGTTTGGGTACATGATGTGCCTGTAATAACAATATAAGTGGGAAGAGGTCTTTGCTTCTCTTGCTTTGAATGCTCTCAGTGTAATTCCACCTTAAGCAGCCTGCATACATAGATCAGAATAACAGGGCTGAAAAAGACCAAAGTAAAACTGTCAAGAATGGGCACTGGTCTGGATGAATGGACATGGACGAGGCTGTGAATTCCTTCACCGGGTTATGGCCTTGTTGTTTGTATCCTGAAACAGATGTTACACTGAATCCATCATTCACAGGGAAAACGATGCATATATTTCTAAAAAAAACACAAATCAGCCAAACAGTCAGACGTTCCTTGTCACTTTTCTTTCATGGGAATATTGATAGTAAAAGTCAAGAATGATTTCCTTCTCGCCTCGACGGTTACAAAAGATGCTCTCTAAACTTGTGGAGTATAAAGAGATAATGAATAATAAGAGGTTACTGCTGTTGTTGTTGGCCGTTTCTACTGACAAAATACTTCATGCTGTCATTAGACTAGCTGCGAGAAATAGCATGACTTCATGTCAGCGCCATTTCCTTGGAAAGGTTTTAGTCCTCTTATCACATGGGAAAGAATTATGTTTACAGGATCTATTAAGCCATGCCGGCTAGCGTTGTTTCTTCAATGATTCAACAACTTAATGAAGTACTATACATCATGAAGTACAGGTTGTTATTGCTCCATTCAATCAGGTGATTTGGTATTAAACCAGAAAACAGCTGAGGTCTTAATTCATCTCAGTCTCTTGGCTTATTGAAAGATGAATATCTGCTGACCTCTTGTTCATTCTTCCAAGATACATAAAATAATATGCATGCTGAGGGTGTGTGTGTCTTTTAGTGTCTGTGTGTTTTTCTATTTGCTTGTGCAAGATAGTAAAATCAGATGGCTCGCAAAGCCCTCAAGCAATTAAGTTCACGCCTCTGCAAACAAGCTAGCAGGACTCGTCTTTGTTTCCTCTCTTTTAATTTACTGATATCCGTTCGTACCGGCTTTAAAACGTCGGATCCGCGGCGTTGCGTAATAAGCTGAGGCCCCTGGCTCCGAGGTGCAGGAAAATCAAGTCTTCTTCAATTAACTGGAACACGGCCATTTCCCCGTTGTACCCGCTCCCAGATCCCACTGGGATTGGCAGAGCTGTTGGCGCTCTGTGGGATCCACATTAACTGTGTGAACATTCTTGTCGTGCTATTCTGGTGTATTTATTGGCTGCTTGATTACATGCGTGTTTACTTGGCAGTTTGTTGCCCCGCCAGAGGGAGAGAGAGAGAGAGGGAGAGAGAGAGGAGAACGCGTCCAACCATCATGATCCGCAGGGATAGTCGGAGCTTTCGGGGGTTGCGCTTGACTTCTTTGATGCGCTGTCAGTCAAAGAAAGAAACTAAACAGATGGAGGCTGTTTGCAAATCCCAGTCCAAGTGCTTCTGATGGAGAGCAATGATGTTTATGATGAAAGATGAGTTTGGAGGTGAAGTTGTTGATGTTGATGATGGCGGTTATCGATCAATCACAATCTTGCACATAGAAAATGAAACATATGATCATTATTATTACATCTCTCTCTAACAGGTGGAAGACACCCAGCTGTGGCCTGAAACAGGGATGCTGAGGGACAGCCAGTGAGCAGGTAGGATGTCTTTCTCTCAGCTTCACACTTCCTTAATAGATGTTTGTCTTAACTGAGAATTACAACAACAACGAAAGATAGACACACCACTGGAGCCACAAAAATTATATTTTAGTGCATTTGTATTATGTGTAATTTTGGTATCAGAACTTCAAACTGGACATCACACCTGTATCAACACACCCACACCAATTTTCCCTATGATTACATGCTAATCTTTTGGTTTTGTGGCAATGATACTGCTACTTTTGACTTTTAATGAACCTCCACTTTAAAATGAACTAGAGTCAATGTGATCAGCTGGGTTTTGGCAGCACTCACAGCCCAGTATACAATCATCATTGTCATCATACTGTGTGCAAAAGTGCGACTAAAATAGAGCTTTAAAATACACCTCTGGTTGCAGATATGCATGTAAAGCGTCAGTAAAAGTCAAACCATCACACAGTCTTATGTAGTGTTGAAGAATGTTTTGATTAAAATTGAAGCCTACTGCAGATCTTCCATCAGATGGACCAATGAAAAAACGCAACTCAGTTGCTTCCAGTGTAGACAGCCTGTTTATATTGTAATACAGTAATCTGGCAAAGCCATTCCACTGTTGGCTCATCTCATTTTAATCCTTCAGAAACAAGGATGAATTAATATAAGACGACTTGTCATTTTCAAATAGGCTGTTCAGTGGGAAATTGACAGTTCTCCCTTTCTTACAGAAATAAATATAAAGCCTTAAAGGGGAACTCCACCAATTTTTAAACATCAAAGTGTGTTTCCAGTTGATGTTGAGTACTACTGCATATGTGGAAAACAAGTTGTATAACCGCTTTTGTGAAATCTGATAAATTGCCTTCAGTGATGTCACTTGAGTCAGCATCACCTGGAGCTAAAGACTACAAGTTTGAAAATGAAAAAAAAGAGAAAATGTCATTAGAAAGAAGTGAGGT
Organism: Scomber scombrus; assembly: GCF_963691925.1. Classification (NCBI taxonomy): domain Eukaryota; kingdom Metazoa; phylum Chordata; class Actinopteri; order Scombriformes; family Scombridae; genus Scomber; species Scomber scombrus. Next base: position 4,345,238 of record NC_084990.1, read on the forward strand.
TAGCATAACACTGCCAAATCTCCAACCAAACTGTCTGAACTCGAGTTGCACTGTGGGTAATTTAGGCCATAATGTAGCCAGGTTTTAACAATAAAAAAGACGATAACTTTGGATTTTCACATCTTTATCCTTCTTTAATAAAACGTTCCAACCATGTTAAATGAATGTGATGCAGAATCAGTGGAGCATTGTTTTAAAACACTGTAAAAACGTCCTATTTTACTTTCCACCAAAAATCAAGTTTGTGGCTCAACCACTTCATCCAGTTAGTGAAGAGTTTTTGTGGTCTGGAGGATCATGTCATCATCTAAATATTTGCTGCTATGTTTTCCAGACTTAAATGCCCCATTGAAAACTGAGCTTGTCAGATGTACTGTGGCTGTATGAGGCCACATGTGAGCTGTGATTGATAGAACCTACCAGCTTTCAGTCACTCCAGATACGGACTTTAATACTTACTGTTCTGTGATACAGTATTCGTATTCTATACTTAAACCTTCCATTGAGACTATAACATGTTTATTACCCAGAGATTATCTTTCTTTCCCATAGGGTCCACCATATGTATCAAGAGCTATTAGTTTTTACATTTCTGTCCCATGTGAAATGCAGTAAGAGTAATAGAAAATGCTCTCATAGACACTCATAATGTCTCAGGACGATGATTTTACAACTAGTCTGCAGGGATTTAAACATTACAGGCCCTCATGAAAAGTGACTATGTACATTTTTCCACCCCATAAAAGTTCCCTCCCAAAACAACCATAGTACATATCAATCTACAGGAGCTGTTTTGTTTAGTTTGAATCTCAGTAGCTATTTTGCAGGCCTACTGTGTGCGTTACCTGCTCGATGGTGTGCCTTGTGTCTATGAGACAGAGTTAATGGTTATGACATTTATTACAGCCTGTCACAGAGAAGCTCATGGGGCCTTTTTACTGTCATGCCTCAGCAGCAGCAGGGCTTATTTCCAAACGGCCTCGTGTGTCAGGAGACCTGCAACATCAAACTAGTGTCACTCAAACATCCCTCTGGTTTTTGTACATGTATTTTATGTTAGTTTTTCCCCCCCTCCAAATTCATTTTCCTGGAAACATGCCATACAGATAAGGTTAGGCAGTGTGTACGAGAACCCCTCCTCTAACAACACACACACACACGCTATTCAACCACCCGTTTTCACCTCATCTCATGATATCTTGAAATTGTCAGTTTACAGGCTGTTCAGTGGTGGGATCTCATGCCAGTGTCGTTTTCATGACCCTCAAAACAGATTCTGCGTTTACGACTTCCTCTGGGTCAAAGGTCACCGCAGAGGTCAAACACACTGCAGTTCCCAGAGCTATACACCAAACCATCACAGCTACACCGTGAGAGATTCTGACGGGTGACAGATTTTGAAAAATGACCAGTACATGTCATGCGATAACAACATCTCCAAATCTTAAAGGGGGATTATGATCTGACGATATCTCTGCTTTCTTTAATTCCACTGCTCGGGGTTAATTGCTTGACCTATGGTGGAAGGGAAGACATCGCTGTCAGTGATGCCCATGTGTACGGTGTTATTATGTCAGCATGGTCGGAGGGAATGATGGAGGAATGGGTTGAAGGGATCAGAGACATGAGTGAGAGGTAGGTGGTGAGTTTTAGGGTATGACTTCTTTTCTGGTTAACAAGTTGTTCCATATATGGAAGCTTCAGCTGCTTCTTTCACACAAAGTTATGTCCATACATTAGGAACATTCTTTTGCTATATCTCCATTTAAACTGTAAAGCAAAGCCCCTTTTAGCCTTGTAAAAGGAAAGTGTGCATGGCCTGTGCTTGGCTGCGGGGAGTAATGTGGCTGCGCGGTAACTTATTTTGTGAGTCTCGTTGAGCCGTATCAGAGATTTTGGATTGGAGGAGTATAATATACAAGCTTATAAACCCAAGTGATTGGTGTCCCACGGGGATATAAAATGCAAGCAGTTCCTCTATATTTAACTAACAGTTTGGGGATAATACGGAACCCATTCCAAAATAAAGCTATGGAACATTTTTGTTGAGGGCAAATAAATGTATGTATGAAAAGTCACAGCAATGCTCAGATGAAAGAACTTTTCACTTTGTGTATAATATGTAAAGCAGGAGAACATTCAGTGTAAGTCAATATATTTGCTCAATCACACGTTTAAGCATGACTTTGTGACCCATGTTAAAAAAAAAAAAAAAAGACAAGATACAAGGCATACCTAGTCATAAAGGAGCAGAGTAATGAATTTCAGGTGGTAGGATAAAGCTTCACTTCTTGAACAGCCTCTAAGCTGCGGGAGAAAACAGAGACGGGAGGCTGAGTGTAGAACAAAGTGTTTCAGTTTGATGCCTGTAAATTCCCCGTTGAAAGAAAAAGTCATGCAGAAGTTCAGCTTAGTCAGAGCCAGCCTGCTTGAGGAGATAAGACGCTGTACTGGCAGGTGATCATCAAACAGCTCTGGATTCCACTCAGCATGCAATCAAAGTGTTAATGTTTTATATCAAAGATTTCAGTGGCAGATAGACTGAAATAAATCTGATCATAGGACATGTAACTTGAGATAACCTGTTTTTTTTGCCATAGTTGACTCTTTCTGTTGTATGTTCATAGTTACGGAGCCCCAAAACCAACAAAAGGTAAAAGATTATCATCCAAGTCAGAAATATAACTAAATACATCAATATTTATATAAAATAGTGTTAAACTAGAAACCACAGATGACTGCATTGACCACTCAACCAAAGCTCAGCTCTGTCAGACCCTTACACCTGCAGCTATTTATACATCCATGACACAGAAACAGACAGCACAATGGAGCAGAGGAGAGAGACAGACACAGCTATGTAACCAAGTCCTTAACTGCACGCTGTTATTTACCAAAAACAAATCATTTAAAAAATATATTTGTACGAAATACGTATTTGTTAAAAACCCACAATTTGTGTTTCTCCGAATACTGTTTTTGGATTTGGTTCCACCCCCAGACTAGATTCTGTGATGACTGTGAGCAGCATGTATGGGAAAACATTGTGATATCATAGATTTGTGTCTATTTCTCATTGAATAACTTGCTGCTGTATGGTGCTGCTCTGTCTTGTCCGTCTGTGTGCTGTCAGTCAGTTGCAAGCTTTATGGTTGTCCTTCAGAAACACTAGTGTTGTTTTCTAATGGAAGTGATGGAAGCTTGGTAGCTTCAGCTAACAGGTGCTCAGTGTGTATAAAGAATAGAGATCAAATCATAAAGTAAAATGAATTGTTTTCAACTGATTTGATCTTAAAGTTAACGCTTAATATTTTGATTATTTAATTCACTTTATTTAATTATTGTTGTATTCAGTTACACTTTGGATTATTTTACTGCCTGTTGTTTGATTCAGGGCTTCATACAGTTAAAAGCACAAGAGGAAATAGCTGATTAGGAGCATTAGCTGTGTGTGACTGTGGTGTGCTCTCAGTTAATTTTGAACGATGTGCTTTCAGAGCACTAACTGCTGGCTATCAAGTGTCAACAACCCTCTCTTATAACCATAAATCCTTGCATTATGTGGTTGCTCCCTGTGGCCGATTGGGATTACTTTCTCGTTCTGAACAGACTGCGCCACACTTGGTTAAAGAGGACTGAAGCTGTATATTCAAGCATCTCAGGTGCAGTTATCTGTGGCCACCCAGGTTTGAGTGAAAACGTTCTCCCACTTAGCCCAACATTAGAACATTATAACACCCTAGACTTCAAATAAACTGCTCCAAACATGCCCAAGAGAAACAACAAAAAACACAAGCATCACACCAAAAGGCCAATGTGTGACGATCTCTTCTTGTTATCTGCCTGCCAAAGCTCTCTCACTTGTATTGTCAAGGTATAAACTTCGGAATTGCTCCAGCTTGTGTTTTTGATTACTTTAAACTAACATAGCTGAGAGCAGGACGGGCTCTGATGTCTTGTTTCATGACCTGCCAGATCACTTTAATGTCCCACATCTAAACCTCTGACCTCTTGGTCTTGACCCGGACCCTGAAATTCCTTGAAACTCTTCACAGATTAGATTCAAGGAGGATTCCCTTCATCAGTAACCTACTGTTTCTATTTGGTTGCTTTTTCAAGAGTAATCTCTGCTCATTTCTCAACTTTGCCCTGTTCCCCACTTTCCCCACTTTCCCAATGACAGCCTCTAAATTCCAGATAATGCAGCTTTGAGGAGGGCCATGTCATAAAATGGACTATTTGGCACAAAATCTGTCAATTCCTCTGAGAGTTTCATTCTTCTTGTGAGTCTCGGGGATGATCTTGGAGCATCAGCGGGTGAAACGCTGCCCACCCACGCAGGCCTTTTTCTTGTCGGGAAGAGGCCAGGAGCGTTGTCTCGTCTCTGGATCTCTGAGCTGTCCCCCATGTAAACAGCCTCCCTGCAGCGGGGAGGAGGCAGATGCAGCAAACTGTACTACTCCAGCTGACAAAGCCATTCACTTCAGAAGAATGCAAATTTAGATTGCAAACGCTCCCTTTGCTTTATCACACTGGACAAACAGTGTTGAGTTATTGGGAGGATTATGAATAACTTTTCTACAGTGGAAAAAGGGAAATGTGGCCAAGACGGAGTCATCAGAGGTCCCTAAATAGAGCGCAGTCTGAGAATGAAGCAGAGAAAGGTGAACAGAGCCGGTTGGTGTGCTTTGGTATTCTGCTTTAGCACCCCCCCCCATCCCCTACCCCCCAACCCAGCCCACCCCACACCCAAAAAAACCTGATTCATTTCAGTGGAATCCTCACTTTTTTCTCTGGTGGATCTAGCCTGTTTGGGTTTTCAGAGATGCTTCAGCTTTGTAAGTTGTGAAGCATTATTGTTTTCTTTTAATAAATGGTCTTTTGTGTGGTGGTTAATGTAAATGTTTTTGTTGAAGCGTGCTGTGTTTACTTTGGCGATAATAGCAAGCGTGCCCTTTTTTGTTTACAGGTCTTATCGGCTCTTCACTCCCACACTTTTTAATGCGATTTGCTTATTCTCTCTTCTCGCTCATCGTGTCTAAGACAAGTCAACAAGGCTTCTCCAAGTGCACGTGCACGTGTCGGACCTGCGCGTGTGCACTGGCAATACACACGCAGACGAATACATCCCTACACGTACACACTCAGAATAGCCTCATTTCTCCTGTGTATTTATTATTTGCTAAAGATAAATGAGCATATGCATTAGCGATGTAAATAGCGATACTCAAGGATGGCTGTTTCATTTATTCTGCTCAAATCTCCACAGACAGTTAAGCATGGTTCCCATGACAGGGTCGCACCAGTGCGGTGGGCGGCTCCTGCCAGCCCCTTTATTTTATTTTAGACCAGAGACTCATGGGAAAGCTATTTCAAGACCTTTTCCTGTCGGCCTCAGAAAACGGTGCCAGCGGTTTGTTAACAGGTGCAACGTGACCAGAAGCATTTTCAAAATAGCTTTGTTTTTGTTCAACAGCCTAATAGATGTTTTTATTTGTTTTTGTTTTAACTTTTGCATGTAGAGTGGAACAGGGAGGGGGTCCTATACATTAATCATATGGAGCTTGAATGTCACTTCAGGGACTTTTTGCAGCAGCAGCAGAATCTTGCCAAATGTACATCTCCTCTTCTTGTTTAGCAGCTCTATTATGTGATTTGCAGTTATAAGTAATGGCATCCTAATGCTCTACAGGTCAGTTCTGAGCTATTGATAAGATCAGCTTTTCCATCACAGCTAAATTCAGCAGCATGTCTGGACCCACATCCATTCATCAACAGCTTGCTAACATTTATTACTGGATTATAATCAGATGGAGAAGATTCTGACTGATTAAACTGATTATTCACAACCGTGCACAGGTTTACCAAGCTTTTTGAACAATGAGTTTCCTTCATAAATCCAGTAAATGGAGTTAATGATTGGTGCCAAGTGGACAAAGGGAGTGGCTCCCATTGTTTTTCTGTGACCCTTAAAAATGATGTATTGTCTTCTTGTGGCATATCCTATTTAAGAGGCCTGAAGAGATAAATGTATACTATATTTTACAAGAAAAAAAGATTATTTGGCAATATAGTACTTTTTTCTTTCCTATCCCTTAAACATGCAGTGACCCTCCATATGTGTCATGATGCTTGGATTAGTAAGCAATGCACAAAGCTATATTCACCTTTTTTCTACTAAAAACATTACTGATGGCTCTGTTCTATTCAAGCGTCACTGTAAACCATGAAAGTATGACGGTGAGGCAGCAGGTGTAATACCAGGACCCTGAAACTGAAGCAGTGACACAGCAGGTGTAAATACATCTATATGTGTATGCATGAGTTTTATTGTTTATGAATATTGAAAAGAACAGAGCTCACGCAATAAAATAGGTAAATAGACAACGATAAAATGGTTAATATGGACAGAAATGTCTAGAAAAATGAAATATATACAAAGCACTAGCATACATCAAGAATGTAGTGGAGGATTGTGTATGTGAGAGAGATGTAAGGGTGGGCCTGCCAGAGAGAAAAAGAATGAGTGAGAGATTGAAAGCACAGAGAGGGAGAGAGAGAGAGATGTCTTTGGGAGCAGGACGACCCATGTGACTCTGCCTTGCCCCTCTTTGTGTTTCCCACACAGTCTGACATGACCGGAGCTATATCCACACCATCACATTCACATTCACAAGGGCCTCTGTCTGCAAACTTCCCCCTACTTATGATTCATAGCTCAGTGAAGGGCACAATGTTTGCTTATAGTACTGCCAGCTGCACATGGCATCACCAGCACATTTCTGTTACCAAATATATATCAGTCACTCCCTCCTTTTACGCAAAACTCACAGAGCATCGAAGAGCTGATCATGTTGATATTTGTTTTAACTTTCTCAGGATGATAAAGACATTTCATTTTTCATTGTATAGTCTATATTTCAGGGTCAGGAACATGAAATCCATCATTCTACACATTGGATACTGTATGTTGATGTTTATTGCAGTTGTGATTATGTTCTATATATGATATCCTGTCGTGCTGTACATGACAGACTGTGGGAATTATCTGATAACAGTCTCATATTATGAAAAATTACCTATTCTGGATGCAGTTGCCATGGGAACAGGTGTACTTGGCATGAATGTTCAGTTTGTATACAGTGCAGTCTGCGCTACACAAAAATAGTGAATGCAATAAGGCATTAAATCAATCCCGTTTACTTTTTAGAATCTGATAACACTACATTTCATTGCACACAATACCCACTGAGACTTCACTGCTGTACTGTCCCTGCTCAATTTTTCAAATATTTGGCAGTATCCTTGTTGCTAACAACTCTCTTTGGTTTCCAACTGACTTTCCCAGAGATGTCTTGTCATTCAGACAGTGCATGGAACAGTTACTGTGACGTCAGATGTTCTGTTGATAAGGTTTCTGTGGTTTCAGAGTTGTTGATGCAACGTGCATTCATAAAAACTTCAGATTAGTTATCATGTTGCAAATGTTGTGACACCAGGTGCCAGATACATAAAACTGAGTGCAAGTTTAAAACTTAAACTCGTTGTGCACACAGAAGCAATATGCGTAGACGCTGTACATCAGATTCATAATATAAAGCAGTGCTTTCACATGGTTCTGTTTAATGAGGATAAATCATTGTGAAATATTACGCACATGCAGCACTGTTAACCATAAATAGACATACACATTCTTGATTAACTGTATGTACATGAATACATTTGTGTTTCAAGCAACTTCACTGTACTGTATGTGTCTCATTAGCAAAATCCTCTTATAACAACAGAGCAGCCGTCCTTACCATTACAAAAAGCTGTGGCTATTTATAGCACCTGCTCTATTTGTTCATCATACATGCACCTACAAAACATGATTTGTGGTAATATTTCAGCATGATTTAGTTTATATTATTCAAGGATTCAGAGTTTACAATATTACAGTGAAAGATAAAAAGGAAAATAACTTTAAACACAGAAATAAAACGTTAGGTGGAACAAAAATAAAAAAGCAGACCCAGTAAAAACAATGCTCAAACTGAGCACTCTGGATAACAACCAAGAAATATTGTTGCACATTAAATTCTGTGCCCCACCTAATTTTTCTCAGTTGTGTTGTTAAGAGGAGAAAAACGTTGGCTGATTGACATCTGAACTTTCTGTCCACAATACATTGTAGGAATTGTTGCAATAAAAGGAATCTTGATTGTGAGCACAAAACAAAATGCAGGAAATGGTATTTATTTCTGTTTATACAGTCCACCGCAGACACTCATGGTTCCCAGATGATACTCTAGTGACTTTGTGGTGATCCCGATTTGTCCTCTAATGCCTCCATGAGGTTGACGTTTGTGGTATTAGGTAAAACTCTTGGCAAGTGTTGGATAGATTGTCATGAAATTTAGTAGACACATTCATATCCCCCTCAGGGTGAATTTTACTAACTTTGGTGATGCCAGACTTTTTATCTAGTGTCACTGTGAGGTCAACATTTCAGTCTGTCCAATCCTTTGGTTTATGACCAAAAAGCTTACAATGCTACCATCGGCCTCAGCTGTACTTTTACTTCTCATTTTAGCATGTTAACATGGTAAACATTACATCTTCCAAACATCAATATATTAGCATTATCCTTGTGGGGATGTTAGCATGCTGATGTTGGCATTCAGCTACAATCTTGGAGACCTGCTAGCATGGCTGTAAACTTTCATTTAACCTCCTGAAACCAAAATAGTCACTTTAATACAGCCTTATGTAGTTGTATAAAATTCCCCAAATTTTACTTAAAATTTCCCATCAGTCTGATAAGAACCGTGTCACATTGTTTATTTGTACTGTTGACTAGCAGCAGCTGTGACCTCATGTAACTATGTGCGCTATGATTCTGATGTCAACGTTATGCCTTTCATTGACCTATGTTTGAGACAAAGTCAGTCCCCCTCAGTAGGAATACTGTGTTGTGGCGTACATGTTGTTGCCATAGGCATGCCAAGCCGACATGGCATTTTGGCACAATCTCCTCCCTCTGGTCCCTCGCTCCCCCAGGACCTCTCGAGAACATGGACCTAGCTTGTTTCCCATCTGCTGGTCCACAAACAGAACTAAACAAAGTATGATGCACAGTGCTTCCAAAAGGCCCATCACTTAGTGTCACTCCTACCACTACTACAGCTGTATGTCCATCAGGCAGGACTGTGGTCACTGACTTTACAGGGGCTTTCCCCGCGGTCTGGGCAGCTATTTCCATCCACTGTCCTCCACCCCCACAGCAGCAGCCCCTGGGAACCCCACATTTTGGCATCAGTCCAAAAGCATTTTGTTTTACTTTTTTTTTACATTAATACTGGCCCTCACATAATCCAAAACCAGATAACTGGATGAGCACTAAACTTCTAGGGCCATGTAAACAGACAGTGTGAAAGTTCACGTGTACCCGCTGGACATCATATTGGATTTAGAGGGCTGATACTCACAGAAGTGATTTGTAAGTCCCTTGCTTCTTGGCCTTAATGACACAATAAATGTCTGTTGAGGCAGAAAGCATGGGATTTCCCATACATTCATTTGGCTGTGTTAGCAGCTGATCTGATAAGGGAATCGTAATGTCCCTTATCAAGCATAGAGTGTCTCAATACTTTTTCCTCCTCTTCAGATTTGTGTGAACTGGCTCAATGAATCCTCAAATCTATGATATATGTTGTCTCTCGTGTAATTATATTAGATGAATAATAGAATAGACTTGAACAAAATGTCAAGACATTTCTGTCTTTGTTGCTGTTTAACTATTGACTTTAGCTGAATGTTGCAGTTTAAAGGCACCAGAACCTCCGATTATGACATATATCAAAATATAACTGACTCTGGGGAGTGTTATTGCCATTTAACAATTTGTAGCACAAATCATAGTATTATGTCATTACAGTTTGCAAATCAGTGAATCAGTGCCTGACCACATGCCAGACCACAACTGCTGCTTCCAGTCGACCCCTCTGAGACTCACACATACACACCCCCACACACTGAAGACAGGAAAAGAAGTGGACTAAGCAAAGGGAGGGAGTCAGGAAGAGGCAGGAATAAGAATGGAAGTTAGAATGATAGTCCAAGGCAAGGACCAAGAGACAGAGCCAGAGGGTCAGACGGAGACAGAGAAGAAACAGCCATAAAATCAAGCAGACAAGCTGTTCAGGATTGAAGCCAGTACAGCTAAGTGGAGGTATTTTGAGTATAGGAACACAGAGTGATTCTCCTCTCTGTCTCTTGTCCTCTAGGGGGTTTGGGGATGGGAGAGGAATATATGGGATACAGCGTTCCCAGCCCTGGGTCCGGGGCAGGAAACCTCCCCTGCATTTCTCGACGTTCCTGGCTGTTCAGTGCGTCTGGCGTGGGCCCACCTCAATACCCCACTGCCCCTGCAGACCCCAGACCTAGAGACCACAGCATGTTTAGTCTTTGTCGCGGAGGAGTGGGTTGGGGGTGGAGGGGTGACCTTGACTCATGTTTTCACTACAGAAAAGAGTTGGTGATTAGGCCAAGAGGAGACAGACAAAGAGAGCGCGATAAGATGCTACTGCTACTTTTCAGATTTCAGTGTCACAGTTGACCATTTGCCAAGTAACTGTTGCTATGCCTGCCATGCTGTGCTTTCTTGCACATGCAGTTTCCAATGATAAGGATATCAGGCCTTGGTAGTAGTTTTTAAAGGGGGCATATTATTGTTTTTGGCTTTTTGGGATTTTCTGTCATTTATCGATTCTTATGATATGGATATCATTAAACATAGTCAAAGCTCTCTGTAATACAAATCACCAGAATTTAGCCTCATTTGAATGCCTTAACATTCTTAAAGAGATGACGTCATCTTGTCCGTTAGATGATTTTTGTTGCTGACGTTCTTCACTCTTAATTCTGGCTCTGATTATGACTCAGATTATGTACAGATGTATCTAAGAAGTTTATATTTGGAGTAAAGAATGAGGAAAAGAAGTGTTGTTTATGTAGCCTCTGCTGAGCAGCAGCACTTTCTGGAAGCTAAACAATCAGAACGAAGGGCACAGGCCAAAAAACAGCCTGTTTCAGACAGAGGCTTAACTGATGGCCTGCAGAAAGGGCCAGTATAAGATAAGTAAGGAGTTTTCTTGTAAACTGTAAATAAGGATAGATATTTCAGTAGAGCCCCAAAATAAAAATATGGATTTTGAAATGTGCATAATGCAAACATTGGGTCCTTGATTAAAAGTAAGTTATTAGTCACCGACTGAGGCCTTTTTCCCATCTGAAATGACGACTGTCACCATTTGACACCTGACATTTTATCACCTGTAGCTTGTCAGCTGAGTTTCGCTCTTACTGGGCTCCGTACACAGCACTTTGGCTTGTTGAGAACTCCAAAACTTGACAGAAGTGCACTGCCTGGTTATGATTGTTAAGCTATGATTGGATCGGTCTCAGTGGATAAATAAGCTGTCGAGATTTATTCTCTGCTTTGGCTTTACAAAGTGCAACCCATGTGTTTTTAATCATATTTAGTTTTGGGTTGTGACAGTATCAACACATCTACCTGTGTTTTGACTGCCTCAATGGGAACCTATTTAAATACAACTTAGTGGCTAATAGATGTCAACTGAGGTGTTCCTTGTGAAAATCAGCTACACATGTTGACTGCTTGTATTAGTTCAAAACATCGCCTTTGTCCCACCGTCTTCTTGGTTCTTAAAGACTTTAGGAATGTGTAGAAACCAAAATATGTCAGAGGATGTGGTAAATAGGGCCTTGGGAATTAACATTTGGTACGCCACCCCCACTCTCACTTACAGTGCCCTTCTTAAGACCAGAATACAGATAGAGATGTTCAGAGTGTCGTGGGGAGAGAGGTGTGGGGGTACAATGAGAGGAAAAGCAACTGGCGAGTTCAGGAATGGCCAAGACAGTCATAGTCCTGATACAGTATGCTATATACGTTGTTGTATACCTGCTTAGAGTAGCATTTTTTAAAATGAATCCGCCTTTGTTGAATATTTCATAAAGACCTTTTAGGCATACTGTACATAGTGTAGTAGTGACACACCAAGCACCTCTTATCCCAGTGAAATATAACGTTTTGTAATCAACTAGTAGTAGGGAAACTCAAAAAGTAGAAATGTTTGACAATTACTGCATAATTTGACCATATAACACGAGGGAACTTAAGAGAAGCTTAACCTTCATTACATTTCCGTCACATCTAGTACATCAAGACAACTAGGTGTCTACTCTGTTATTTTGTCATCATTGTTGAAAGAACAACAAAGTGGTTGAGGTTGTGACTATGACTGTATCTGTAGTCATGGTTAAAAGAAAGCAATGTTTACTGTTAGAAGGAAACAGGAAATGAACGGCAATCTCCCATGCCAAGGTCCAGTATATAGAAATGTCACACTACTTCCACCTTTGGTAAACTTATGTTGTATGTAGACATCGGACATTTGCACAGATGACTTAATGCTGTTGGGTTTTTTTATTTTGTTTGGGAGGGGGAGCAGTTTCATTTTCCTTAAACAAAGCGATGAGGGCTTAAGAGGGAAGAGGGTAATATGGCTAAGAGGGATGTACTAGTCAAAGGTCAGTGAACGTAGAAGGGGGGTGGCGATGAGAAGGACCCCATGGGTGGGTGCTTCTGAAGTTCAAAGCAGGCCATTGCAAGGCCAAAGCAAGGAGGAAAATACAAGAAGGCCAACACAAGTCCAGGAGAGAAGTTGGAGAAGAGGTCTGAAAGAGGCTGAGAATCCTTGAGGGCGAACGAGGGATTAAAGTGGACAGCTCTGGACGAGGCTGCGGAGCGTGTGCGCCATAATTGAATTTCACGCCCGCTGCCTTCTTCTGAAGTCGTGTAGCAAAGCGATCATTTGAAAAGAAAGCTATTAGTCGAGCCCTCTGCTAAGCTCAGAGCTGTGCCATAGGAAATCTGGGATTACCCAGGGAGCAGTCTATGGTGTACTCCGTCAAAACACAAATGTCACGTTGAGACACAGGAACGAAAGGACAGCAACAGCGTATTATGGGGTGGAACAGGGATCGTGATTACTCACTCTGTGTCTTGCTCAGTTGAAGTCAGACATTTAAAAAGTATTTTGCCTGCTGCAGTAGGTTTACACACAAAATCAGAACGCCACATGCTTCTCCACTAAAGTCAGTGCTATTAACGCCAACTTTATTTCTCATCAGATTAGCTTCAACTGCACATGGCATTACCACATTTAGTAGTTCTATGTCCCAGCCGGACTATACAGTCTGTTTATTGCACCAATACCCTCACCAATAATCTCATGTCTTTATTTTCAAAGCCAGTTTGGGACTTTATGAGACTTCTTCATAAAAATAAACTGTACTTACAATTTCCTTTCCCTAGTAGTAAGATAAATTAGTTTTTGTTAAGTGTAGTGTTGTCTGTGTAACATGAGCAATATGGAAGAACTATATTATCAATGTTTAACCAGCTATAGGAGATCTGATAAAGCTAACAAATACAATCAAAGAAGTGTTTCAATGTAAAGAAGTGATTGTGTGAATTACTATAAACATTTCATTATATGTGTGAAGAATGTTATTGTTGATACAGGTTAAACTGTAATGAAGCTCAATAATCATTTACTTTCTCTAGCCATTGTCATTTGTATTATGATTACTTTGTATATGCGGGTTTATTTTTGCAATTATTTTCTAAAACAATATTTGTCACAGTTAATGTTTTCTGAAGTCAATGCAAGGATGATTGGCAGGTATGGTAGTGGTTCAGAAATAAATAGATTACCCCACAATGGAGCAATTATTCAACTATTTACCGATCTTCAGAATCTTCCATCTTTCAGCTCGTGATCTGCGAACTGATAAAGAGCCGCACGCTCACTATATGTTGACTGACGTGTGCATTGAATCAAGCCCCACTGCTATGATTAGACATTTATTTTGGGGGTTAAAAAAAAGAGAGCTCTCATGAAGTGGACCGATTCAGTTTATTTGGTTATGCAGAATCTGAGAGAATAAACATTGTTACGGTGAATTAATCAGAAATTAGACAGAAATGTTGCTTTTCACTTCCATTGTCCCAGAACCTACATCAGCTAAGATCACATTGCCACATGGCAGGTTAGGACATAGTTATATATTATTATATGTTATTATAATATTTGACATTTTTTGATCAGCTATGAAACTACACCAGGGGAATTGTAGGCTGCTGAACCTATTTAACTCATTTTCACATACGCTGTAAATGGAAAAGATGGAAGTATTGCTTAAAGGTATATTATGCAGGCTTTTCCTTAAACCTGCTGTGCAGAACTTTTACATATAAATGTCCTTCACGCCTTTGCCAAATGAGTTGACACAATGCTGATCAAGCCTATCAGCGCCAGATAAATCTCACTGTATTTCATGGTATGCAGAGTTTTGAAATCTCATGTTGGGTGTGACTTTCCCGTACTGGCCATTCGGCCGTTAATCGTGCAGCTCTTTTTCATTTTCCCAAATGTTATCAGACCGAATGGATCAAATTCTGATAGTGAACTGAGTCATTTCACAGGGTTTTTACCATGCTCAAAACTATTTATCCATTGTTTTACAGCTACACTAGGTTACAGCCTGTGGTGTACTGGCCTTTGGGTATATTGGGACAAATCGTGGTGGACCAGTGGACCATCAAAACATCCATTTTTACTGGCCCTCTCTATGTACCCGTCATTCCCAGTGGGCATGAGAGCGTGCTGCATGCCTGTAACAGGCAATCACAGCAGAGCCTATCTTTACTCTCACTACCAGAATAAGGAGACAAAAGTCCCACACTCCAGCTTTAAAAACAATGTATAGACTCTTAAAAAAAGCAATCCCTCTCTATCATCACTTAGGACCCACTAGAAGTGTGTGATGGAGTATGTACCTACAGAGACTTTGCCCTCTGTCTGTATATTCTTATATATTTTGCTGTCTTCAACATTTGGGCATTGGGCATGTAGCCCCAGGGTGTGAGGTGAGGACTTGTAGCGTAGCGACCAGCTTACATCACTGTCTACGTCTGTCCTCTGCTCTGCTCTCTGTCTGTGTATCGTGGATGTATAAAGAGCAGCAGGTCTATGCGTCTCTTTGACCGAGGTTGGGCTAAGCTACACACACAGAGCAGAGAGGCCAGGATGAAGCTCTGCATTCACACATAATCAAGCAATCCAACACCATCCCGCAGAGTTGTGTGGGTGTGTTTACTTGTGCTATAAAACATCACTACAGTGAACCAATCAGAAAACGTTTCTCTTTGTATTCGCCAGCACTGTTTGCTCTCTTTATTCAATCTCTTCTCTTGCTCACTCAGAAGGAGGGGCGAACTTTAAAAGGCTGTGTGTTTACAAACACTAACCGACTAATCCTGCATAGTGCACCTTTAAATTTGCAGTTTTTTTAAAGTATAGAATTTTCATTTTTGTTAATTAACTCTTTAAGCATCTCAGATCTGTACATTCTCCCTCTTGGAGTTTCATAGGCTGACTGGATTTGATCGCAATTTGTCTATTTTGTCACTTGTAAAGTAGTGTCAATTGCTATCCATAATTCAGCACTGTTTCCTAGAGAATACATGTCTGCATTAATTATTTGCAACAACAACAACAACAATTTCCCAAACGTTTGCCAAAGCACTTTTGTTGCTTCAACCTACTCATACAGTGAGCTCAGCTTGCTGTCCTTCATACATACAGCACAGCACTTCCAGTGTCAGGCAGCAATTATGTTTCTCCTTACGATGTATTTGGCTAAAACAAGATAATAGTATATAAATGTAATTTCTATGACTCAGAGTTACCTCAATTACTACAGCTTCTTTCAGCTTTTGCTCTATTACCAACAGCTGTACTCAAACCAGTATCAATACTGATGTGTGACGCCTATGAGAAAGGTAGTACATTGTTTAAATCTATATCAGAGAGAAGATCATGTGACTCATTTATAATTTTCTTCAAATGAGTAAAATAAGACTTTCTGGATCATTTAAACTGAAATACAATGCATGCTGGGATATGTATGCTAATGAGCCAAAAGTGTTTCTGAATAACTTAATTTGATTAGTTAGGTAAACAGTTTGCCAACTCATCATTAAGCTGCGTAATAGTTCTGACTAATGACGTGACAATTTAGGTTGGCCTGACTTGAAGCTGACAATTGTATCTAATTACATAGAATGAATGATAAAAGAAGAATTGATTGACTATAATTATGAGACTTTACAGTGTAGAAACTTCTGGTACAAAGTAAACATGGAGTGAACTGTGAAAAGTGTTTTTCTTAGATTCCACAACTAAATAATACAAGTTAACAGCACTTGACTTTGTAATGAATCACAGCTAAAGACGGCAACTTATCAGGACTGACTCACTTTTTCTGTAGCTAGAGCCGAGTTTGTGTATTTGGTGCCACTTTATTTTAATTTTATTTTGAATGCTGTTGATTTATATATATAGTCCAAACAAGTTGTCTCATCCTCTTCCATTTGGCTGTGGATTTGTGATATTAGCAACCACGAGTATTAGTAAAGCTCCCAAATTGTTTCATTTGAGCCAAATATATTCAAAATGTGAACTCTCAAAAATGTAGGAATCAAACTGGTTTACACAAAAGTCAACAAATGGTTCGTCTGCCTTTTGGATGATGATGTGAATGTGTTTTAGAAGTGCTGCTGAGATGCAGGCCAGGCCAGTCAGGGAACAAATTCAGCACTTCACACAGCAAGAAAGACGTGGACAGATCAGAATAATAGACTTCCAAACTTTTGTCTTTGGAGGAGAAAAAAAAGAGCTTTCCTGTGAAATATAAGGTGACAAAACTCCTTTTATCCGTTTGTGTGGAACGCTGTGAAGATGGATGAGCGTGTCATCAAACACTCTCCGCTGTTCTCTCTCACCTTAGTATCTCAGACAAAATTTCAATTTGAACGTGTTGTAGACTGATTTTGTTGTCTCTCTGTTTAAATTTCTGGTTTCATGTGAAAGCATCAAGAGCGGTAACATCTTTTTTCTTCTCTCTCTCTGTCTCTCATTGGCCCGCCTCAGAGGAATCTCAACACTCGACTGTTATACACAACATTCTTCCACATGGAACTATGTGCACGTTGCTCTTTATAATTTTGGCTTGCGATTTGGACTGCAGAGCCAGATATGAAAGCATTATTTAAAAGCATTTAAGTCGTTGAAACCCCGAAAGGGTTATAAAAAAAAATGCCTTTTGGGGATTAAAAAGTATTTCAAAATCCCAAAAAAGGCTTTCAAATGCTATATTATATAAACACAGAATATTTCAATGCCCCTTCTAGGGCTTTGAAATATTTTGTAGCTTCAAATACACAACTTGGACATTTAAACATACATTTTGTATTGATTTATGTTGCTGAGAAAGCCTCATCTAGTTGTATTGATGTCATATCTGTTTGATAAAAGAATGAACAATAATCATCAGAAAGCAACCTTAAATGTCATTATCTTCATATATTTTCCTGCAGTCAGCTAAATGAACCAAACTGGTTATAGACATTAGTAATAAGACACATTCAGGAGGTCAAATATAACTCTCAAGGACAGTTTCAAGTGGTGTGGATACAAACAGGTCTCAGCCTCTTTTGACAGGGATCTTACAGCTGAGTGAGAGTCTGCAGGTCAGGCTCGTTGGCTAATTAGCAGCCAATTAGAAAGCTGAGGTTTCAGCGTGACACCCCAGTGTTTGTTTCCTGCTGGGGAGTGTGCAGCACCGATATGACCCCGCACCAGTATCCATGGTTATGCTGTGGATCGCTGCTCACTGGCCCTGTAAACACAGAGGGCCTTCACATGACACACACACACACACACACACACACACACACACACACACACACACACACACACACACACACACACACACACACACACACACCCAGAGGAGAAGTGCTTTGTGTAGCTTAATATTTCCAGTGGCTCCAAATGGGATAAATCCAAAAGGACAGCTTAGATTTAACTTATTCCAATAAGGCTGTTATTTTATGATTCTTTGCAGGCAAAATTAATGAGTCTTGTTTTTCTTGTTTTATATATGTAATAATACATAATCAGATTTAATATAATCCTACATTTATGAACTTTAACGAATTAAAAAGCAGTCAGCCATAACTTTATTCTCAGTATGTTTTTTCTGATATTAACCACAGAAACTACTGAAAACAAATTAAACAGAACTCCTTCCAGTGATGAAAAGTGAAACATGCTGAAATCATATTAACTTGTGGTTATTTTACAAATGAGGGCTCCTTTACCCTCAAATTGGCTTTAAGTTTCATTAGTCAGCTTATTTAACCAATACAATTTCTGTATACAACGTGACTAAATTGTTAATCCTTAATATGCCAAATTTGTGTGATTTCAAAGACTGCAATCAAATTGATTGCAACGTTAATTTGAACTTACATAAGTGTCTTGTAGCAAATGAAAGTTAAAACCAGCCACCAATGATTTCATTTGCTAAAATGAGAGCTGTCGTCTGTAAATTTACTCAGCTGTACTCAATTAACGTTGATTTGGTGAGTTGGCGAAACAAGAAAGAAATCTTGGCTGCTCTCTGCTTTAAATGTGAAGACATGTTTGCCTTTTTTTGCGGAGGAAGAAACACCACTCTCATTTTTAACATTTAAAAAGTGAAGGAGTGATTGGAGTCTTTTTGCTGTTTAGAAAAGACTGTAATAGCAACATAAACAAGCTAGGTGATTTCCTCCCGTTAGTTTCAGACAGGTAGCTCAGCAGTTGAGTGTAAATGACCCAGCTGGTGAGCAGTGTAATTGTAAGCACATTATATCAATATTTTTAGCTCAAAACCTTTAAAGCCCTGAATTGGGAGCTGTCACGCAGCTACCAGCCCGTGAAGCTAACGTTAACGTTAGCTTATTGGTTTGATATTAAAACATTACCAGTATTTTCTCTTCATATCTGGCCAACTATGCAGCTGTGTATACTTATAGACATATCTTATCTATACATGCAGTATAACACTGTTTTTTCTATGCAAATTTTGTTAAATAAAATAATAATGATTATTATTTAAAAAATAATAGCAATTTTAATTGTAGATGTTTTTCTCAACTAGTTCAACTCTAGTGTACAAAAACAGTTAGCTTTATATGGGAAATGTGTCATATCCCTTAGTTTATCATTTAATACCTTCAAATGTATATTTCTATACATATTACAACATATCTGGTAGGGTTTAGTGAATTTTCTGTGAACTATTGTGAAATATTTAGAATATATCCACATAGCTCTTAGTTTAAATGTATCATATATAGAAACATAATTATGTTTTCTTGTAGATTTTCAACAGTGACTTCATCATACTTTAAATACAGATAACAGGCAACAGATTTGTCTGGCAGTAGTAACACAAACAATGAGACAGTGCGTTGGTGTTGGAGAACATACACCTCAGTATATTTATTGGCCAATATTATGAGTTTACCGCAGTGAAACTGGAGGTCATCAACTTTAAAATATGACCAAAACAAACTTTATACTGTGTGATGAAAAACACAATTAAGGTTGGAGAAAGACACAACTTAAGTGGAGATGACAGTCTACCTAAAACTTCTTGAACTGATTAAGTGAAACGGTTCTGTAACCTCACAAGCATTCTCGTTTTATAAATCTTGATTGTTCATCTGCTGTCAGAGCGAAGCCGCGGAGAGTTGATTACTTTTCAGCGCGTTTATCCGTTCAGACCAATAAAACACGGCGAAGACATTTTTTTCACACATCCTAAATATCATCGCCACATCTCATCACAACTCTGCACGGCCAGATAACAACTCTCCTTTAATTTCAGCACTTCATCTGATTGCTCTTGTCTCGTCTCTTGTCCTCCCTGCCTTGCTTCTCTTCTCCCCCCCCGCCCTGATCTCCTCCACATCTTCTCCCTTGTCTCCCTCCCCATTCGTCCCGAGCCAAACTCCTGCCACCTCAGGGCTCAGCGAGCTTATTTGGGTGCTGCTTCCCAAGAGGGCCCATCCAAAGCTGCATCAAATTCCACTGGCACTGGCTTTGCTTGTCTTGGACATACAACACAAATCACAAAGGAAAAGAGCAAAGGAGATAAGATGTTACACGCGTCAGAACGGTACTTCTATTTTCCAAACAGCCAGAGCTCATTAAACATGTGTGACAGTGAGTCAGGCCCTCCTTTTTGTTTTTATGGGTTTTCTTTCATGAAATCGGGTCTTTTCTCCACACCCTGCAACTTCATTGCCCAGAAATGAACCTCATTATCTGGCACGGCTGTCCTCATGTAGCATGGTATCACTGCTCTGCAACTATCTGCAGTCTTTTATTGAGATAGAGGGACATTTTGAAGCACACAACGTACAACAACACAATGAAAGAAGCACATATTTTACAATTTGGGAATCTCAGAGCCTTGCCAATTAGACAAAAAACAATCACCATATTAGTCCTCACATATCTGCACTCATCACAAATACATATTTTTCAACCTCTCTGTCCAAAGTACAGCTATTTATTATATTAGCAACATACAATTGAAACAGCAGGCTTCAATTTAGATGACATCATTCATTCCTACTGCACTTATCTGCATTAGATCTCTCTAAACACTCAGAGATGCAGAATTATTTCCTCTTGAATAAATATAACAAAGTGATGCAGTCTATGAGGTTTTTATTTTGAACTATTTGGATATGTGAAGGCATGAACTAAATACTTAATAAGCACACACTCACCCCACATCTTTGATAAAAGACACTGTCTATGTGTTTCTCTAACAGTCTATATTCACTGTGCTTCTATGAAACAGTGAAAGTACACAGGCTACATTGATCTGGAGCCTCAGGAATGGAAAAAAACCGTCTTGGCTGTCTGTCTCTGCAGAAGGTGTAGTGTTTTGAAGGCTGATGTGACACCTATTAAACAAGAACAGCATCTTGCTAATCTCCTCCGAGCTTTCCATGTCTGATGAGGCCGGCACAGGCTTAGATCTCTGAGACACGCTGTGCTCCAAGAACCAGCAGACCCATCAATTTTTTTAACCATGCAGATATACATCTATTCATAACCTCCTGGGGGGAAAAAAAGAACATTTGGCCCAAAAAAAAAGGAAAAAGATTCCCCACATGGCCCTTGTCAAGTAAGTAGCTCCATGGAGTCGCGTCAGGGCGAGGCGCCCCTGCAGCCTGTCACGTTCTAATGTTTGGGTGGAGGAATGCGCTGGTGTGTATATTTTCTGCTGTGTCTGTCTGCTGCTCTGCTGATGTTAAAAAGTCACCGTGGAATGGGACAGTTTGTCATAAAATGCAGTGTTTTCGCACAGGTTCTCATGCTACTATCCAACTACATGGGAATGAGTCTCTTATAACCTATAACTCTAATTCATTGGGGTATATTATGTATTTAATGTAGACAAATGGGATTGTGGTGGACATGTTTGGTAGCCTATTTTAGGGCCTCGTCACATCAAAACATTGGCCACGTGGGATTACAGTTAGTAGCAGAAGCTAACTGTTATGGCGTCAGTATGTCACGTCTGCAACTTCTACACCATCGTGTTTCTCTTCATCACAGTGAGTTTTTTTTTTTTTTTTACTCAACTTTGAGTGTGTCTATTCTAAACAGCTATAAACACTTTAGTTGGATGACACTTCATACAATCTAATTAGTTTTAAGTGTACCCCGTCCTTTAAGATGGCAGTATCAACATCTACCAAGCTAACTGAGCTAAAAGGATTTGTAGCCAGTTTAGTGGAGTAGTGTTTGGTGTTCTGGGTGGGCTTAATTTTCAGAGTTATGTATAAGATAAGCACAACTTCTTGTTTTGTAGTTGCACCTGGCGTCCGTCACTACAAGCCCACTGTCTGTACAAGCCAAGTTAATAGCTAGAGAGGAGACTACTTTGACTGTTTGTTGTTTTAGGTGTATGCTTTCACTGCCCCAGTTAGGTGTAATTCATTGTACTTAGCGATTTCATTGTTGAAATGTGCAAAAACAGTGACATCCCTAAAAAGCCGCCAGATATGGCAGGATACACAAGCCCTCAGACCATCATAGAGGTTTTAAACAACAAACCAGGTTAGCCAACACATTTGAAACAGAAAACAATGGTGAGCTGTGAAAATTTCATTCAAGCTGTTATAAAGCAGTCAACCATGGTGCTGCCGTCTTGAAGATTTCCCCTAAATCACATAAATTGCAGTGAAGTAGGTGGTAAATAAAGGCTGCCAGTCTAATGGTATAGATGGTAATGTATTTAAAGGTCATACAGCTTTACTTAATAACAGCTGGATGCAGTTATAAGGGACAACATAGTGATCCTTTGTTTTATTGCCGCAATATTTTTTAACATGTTCAGATTCTATATAATCATGAAATATTTCAGAGTCATTCCCAAAACGAATAGAGGTCAACCATATTGAGAGTAAAGTGACCTTAGAATGAACATTTGTGGGAAAATTGGATTTGCTTGGAGAGGACTTCTGAGAGCCGTTTAAAAGCAGTGAGGTAATGGCTGGTGAGCTCCGGTGGAGTTGCCAGGTTTCATTCTGGAGCACACAGAATGTCGGGTCTTAACATGGGGAGACCTAAGTAGGCGGCAAATGTGTTCCGCTGCCACTCATA
The DNA here is from genome assembly GCF_963691925.1 of Scomber scombrus. Classification (NCBI taxonomy): domain Eukaryota; kingdom Metazoa; phylum Chordata; class Actinopteri; order Scombriformes; family Scombridae; genus Scomber; species Scomber scombrus. Next base: position 4,367,890 of record NC_084990.1, read on the forward strand.
ATTACTGTCACCCCACCGCTGCCATTTCCTGGACCACTTCAGTTTGTTTTCTCCTCTAAATGCATTTAGGAGGAGCGTTACATCAGCGCTCAGTGCCTCGAGGAATCCACGCGACACGTGTTTCATGTTGTAGGAGTGATTGAATGAAAGCACCAGGGTCAGAGTGACATTTCACATAAGTGCTGCAAAATGGATTTCAAAAATTGTCACGAAAGATGTAAACCTTCACTGTCATATATATATCAGCTGCTACCATGCAAGTCTTAAGGGTGTCACTAAAAAATGCACATTTAGTGTAGCGTCTGCTATAGACTACAGTTGATACAAAGCAGATGTTTACATTATGTCTGGGTTTTTTACCTTTATTTACTTTTTTCCATGCTCAGAAGGTAGTATATGAGCTGCACTTGTAAAACGTCATCACGCTATTAGTCATGTATCAAGTCAAATGTAGTGATTCTTAGCAAAAACAAGTGTTCTAGGAGGCCAAATCCACTGAAATGTTCAGGCCCCAGTGTTAAAATTCTTGGTCTGTGTTTACATGTGAGTATGTGTGTGCTAGAAAGTGGATGTTACATAATCCAGGAGTGTATGTAATGATAAAATCACCCATTAAACACATGAAATCAAAATGCTTTGGACCCAAACTTTTACACTACCGGTCAAAAGATTTAGAACACCCCAATTTTTCCAGTTTTTTTATTGAAATTCAAGTAGTTCAAGTCCAGTGAATGGCTTGAAATGGTACAAAGGTAGGTTGTGAACTGCCAGAGGTTAACCTCTTAATTCACGTACCTATTTTTACGCTTACGTTTTGCCTAAACGACATGCCCAAGTTGTGAGCAGCACAGATCCCACATAGTTTGAGACTCAGAGATGTGTCTGGTATCATTGGAAAGGTAACACTCTCAGGATTCTTGTAAAAGTGACTTACTGACAAAGAGTGGCAGAGGTTAGAATAATGGGGTTGTTTCCTTGCCCATAGGTTTGCCTATACAATGACATGGGTACAGATATTCAGTGACCTCTCAGCGGGATATAGACACAATTAGGCCACAGCCACAGGTCTTGGCTTCATGCAGTCCAAATTTGGAGTCAAAATACCAAAAAATTAGTTATTTTTCAACAGATATGTCCATGAAAAAAGCCTCCGCCCCTGTGTATACGGAGCGGACGCACAGAAACTGGAGCGCAAACGGTGAATAATGCGATTTGTTTATGGACAACCAAACTTGATGGCGTAGTGTCATACACTGTTGGAAACCTCAGACTATTGGCTAAAAGATTATAAACTTCATTTCACTGAACATTTCCATTGGCCGGAACAGCTGTCAATCAAACCGTCGTTGTCGTCGGTCACATGTCCTCATTGGCTTTGGAGGCATGTACTGCCTCATCCTAAGCAGGTATTGGCTGGTGTGTGGTGTCGTATGAAACAGGAGGAGCTCAGGGACATAAACAACTCAGTCACATGTCTCAAAGATGGACGTGCAGGTCAGGAAATGACGTTAAAGGGACTGTATATGGTTTGCTCCGCGTGTGTTACCCTGGATTTCCACCGGGTCCGTCAGCGGCACCTTACAGCTGCGCCACAGTTTAGCTCCCAGCTGAGACGTTGCTGACACGCTCCCTGTGGAAATACTCTCATTGATTATAGTGGTACCTATCAGCTCCGTTGACCGCGGCGCAGCTGTAACGTGCCGCTGACGGACCCAGTGTAAATTGGGCTTTACATTATGCGTTGGACTAAATACATGGACATATTGAGGAAAGTATTTTGGTTAGAAGGAAACAGATTTCATATTTCACAAAAATGGATACTTTGCGAGCTGTACAAAAAGTCCTGTGTCATAAGATGATCGTTGTGGATAAAGGGAAGACTTTGAAGCTGTCAGTGAGTACAGTTTCTTTCACCGTCAAAAAGCACTCAGAAACTGGGGGAAACTCTGAAAGGAAGATGTCTGGCAAACCCAAAGCCACAACAGAGTCAGAAGACAAGTTTCTGAGAGTCAACAGCTTGCGTGATAGGCGGCTCACAGGACAACAGCTTCAAGCACAGCTTCATAGTGGTTGTAGTAAGCAAGTCTCAGTTTCAACTGTGAAGAGAAGACTTGGAGTTGCAGGTCTGACAGGTCGAGTTGCAGCAAGAAAGCCATTGCTAAGACGTCAGAATAAGAAGAAGAGGCTTGTCTGGGCCATGAAACACCACCAATGAACTACTGAAGACTGGAAGAAGGTGTTATGGACTGATGAATCAAAATTTGAAATCTTCTGTTCATCACGCAGGATTTTTATCTGCCGTCAAGTAGGCGAAAGGATGGTTCCTCAGTGTGTGACATCAACTGTCAAAGATGGGGGAGGAAGCGTGATGGTCTGGGGCTGTTTTTCTGGATCCAGGGTCGGTGACTTGTACAGAGTGAGAGGCACCCTGAACCAAAACGGCTACCACAGAATTCCCCAGCCCCATGCAGTACCCTCTGGTATGCGCCCAGTTGGTCAGGGATTCATCCTACAGCAAGATAATGACCCAAAACATACATCCACGCTATGCCAGAACTACCTCAGGAAAAAAGAACAAGATGGTAAGCTTGAAAACATGGAGTGACCAGCACAGTCTCCAGACTTAAACCCCATCGAGCTGGTTTGGGATGAATTGGACAGAAGAGTGAAAGCAAAACAACCTACAAGTGCCACACATTTATGGGAACTTCTGCAACAGAGTTGGGAAGAACCTTCTGCAGAATATTTGATTTCCATTGCAGAAAGAATGCCACGAGTGTGTTCAGCTGTTATATCTGCCAAAGGTGGCTACTTTGATGAGTCAAAAGTTTAGAATACATTTTAGTTTATAAATTGATTCCATGATTTCTTTTTTAACTTCAATTGTTTATTTGTTCTATGCTTTCATTTCAGAGTACAATGAGACATTAAACAGCATCATTTTCAATAAAAAACTGAAAAAATTGTGGTGTTCTAAAACTTTTGACCGGTAGTGTATATAGTCAGATACATATAATAACATTGGCTGTTTCACTGTGGCGCCAAAGCTACTGTGAGCATTACCCAGAACACTTTTTGACTCCCAAGCACCTAGTGTAGTGTAAATATTGCTTCTCAGGGATGTGGCTTCCTAGAAATGACATCACGGAGACACGTTATTATTAGCAATATCTGCGATGATTTAAAATAACAGATCGATGATGTGCCACTGTTTCTTTCCACCTCATGCTCGGAGCATTACTATGTCTGTTCATTGCGGTCAGAGAGTGCATATGGAGCGGTTTTTGGGTCATTTAACGTCCAAACACAAACAAAACATCAATCACATGAACTTCAAATGGAGTAAGCTGCTCTCATAAACACAAAAAACTTTATTTGAATACCAAAATCTTGTTATTATCATTCCAGAGGTATGTGTAAATGTTACATTAAATATCCAGTGTCATAGAATGTGACATGTTGAGAAGTTTTGGCTAGAAGTTCACTTTCTCAAAACAAACAGAGCCAAAGCTTGAAGGATGGACACTAACACTACACTTTAAGAGTGGTAAGACTTACGTTTTATTCAGTATACTAAACAACAACAAAAAATGGTATACTTTATGAATGTGTTACTGTATTCTGCAGTATATTATAGTGTAGTTAAAATACACAACACAATATCTCAATTTCCCCATTTGGCTGAAATCATATATAAAGTTTTAACTACAAGGGCATCTTAAAGTCTTTCAGCACTTTAAACAAGTATGTCCATGTTGAAATGTCACAGTAGGTAAATAAGTTGCAGGGTCCTGGTATTACACATGCTGGCTCACTTTCTCACTATCATGGTTTACTGGGACGCTTGATTAAAACAGCCAGTGTTAATGGTATTAGTCACACCTGTGCTTTTCCTACCATAAAGTGTCAACATGTCTACCATGGAAAAGGTTTATTGCATAAGAAACTAATTTCTCACTTACTGCTTGTTGTTTTTATCATCGGGGTGGTGATACCGTCATCATGCCAATGGAATGGAGGTGAAGTGAAATGTGTTTGTGGTGCTCAAAGCACTCAAAATGACATGTAAACATTATGAGAGAAACATCCCCTTTCCTAAACAGTGTCCCGGTTGCTCCACTGTGAACAGTTTCTTAGGAACTCCTTTCTATTAAAAAAAAATAATAAAAAAGTGTCGATGAAAACTGCTGACTGTGAGGTCTGCAGGTTATCCCGAGAAACCAGGACCAAGTTTCTTCAAGGAGATGTCTCTACTGACTTAAAAAAAAAAAATGCATCAATTCTATAAGCACCACAAATAGAACGTCATTATTCCATTGAACAGTTTCTGGATTGTTTCGCTTACAATATGATTGTTTGGTCACTGGGATTGGCTGATTTGTCTGCGAATACCTATGTAATTACAGTATATGCAGATATGTCATTTTCTGTATGAAATGCCTGGTGAAGACCGTTTGACCGAAGAACGGCTATTTAAAAAATTCACCATAAATGTTGACACTGTATGGGAGTTGATTTTTTTGTTTTAAACTATGTGATTAGACACCACTATGATTTTCAAATAGTTTGTTTTCTGTGTCCAACAGTCCAAAACCCAAATATATTCAATCATCGCCAATCCTCACAGTTTAAAAGCTGGAACCGGCAAATATTATTACACGACAACTATTTAATCATACCAGACATTTTCTGATGGACATGCATCCTTAGTTTGACACTAGTAAATGTTGTTTTTTGTTGGCAGTCCAGATCAGTTAACAAGTTTCACATAGCAAAAATCACAAGTAGCACCATCAGACCTCCTTGAAAATACTGTTTATTCCCAGTAGAAACATGGAATCCCTTATCATCTTATAAACGGGGAAACATCTCTTCAACACCTTCACATCTGCTCGTTTACATTAATTTGTCCCTGAAGTGGTTAACAAGTTCTTTTTCTTTACATCAGTGAGACTTGCACACTGCCAAACTTTCATAACAGACCTACATCAGGAATGTCACACTCGGGGTTACGGCTCTCTGTGTGAAACTTTGACAAAACATTGCGCTGGGTGGTTTTCAGCCACTCATGGCACTTTTCTGCCCTCACACTAGAAGTCAGTGTGTGTAACATGATCAAGATAAAAGCTGTTGGGGACAGAGCCCTGACTTGACCGTTACATCGGAAATTGTATCTTCTTTTTCCAACTTGGATTAGACCGATTCTGCTTGGTGACACACGGCAGGACAAAAGCGAGGTAAACACACAGTAGCCTCTGAGCTCGCAGCCTGACAAACAAAGCCAGTATTAATTGTCAACACAGGTTTTTCTTAGACAGGACACTAAAGGAAGCTGGGGAATGCATGGAAATGCATGAATGGAAAGTGGCAGAGTGGATTCCAGGGAGGTCTGTGGCTGTTTTGCTGCTGATGGGTATGGTGCGTTAAAGCTTGTCACACAAAGCCCAGCAGAAGTACACTCTCTGTAAACTTTCCGGGAGCTTTTTAAACACAGAGAGTGCCAGCCTACCCAACCAGAGACGGAGCGGGAGGCACAGCCAAAATGTCACAGTTGTGCACACACACAGTCCGTACACACTCGGGAGATCGCAACTACAATGTGTGAGATTACACGGTTCCTTTGTATTTATATTACCTTATGTATTTAGATTACATGGCTTCTTTGTATTGAGCAAGTTAAACACACAGGCCATTATTCATGTTGCCAGCAGGGAGCCTGTTCAGCAGCAGCGAGCCTGCTGGACAGAGGAGCAGTGATGTCACAAGGTTATTGCAGGACAGGTGGAGTATCTGCAGACCTATCTGTGAACGTCACTGACTCACTAACAATGACTATAGCAATTATCACTGTCACCTTTAAAGTAAATAAATATATAAATAATCAAAAGCCGATTGATTACCTGTGTATGAAAATGTGAATAATTCGTCAGAATAATACTGGCAACATAAATAAAACACACAACGCTGGCTGAAGAGTTGGTCACAACCAGTGTGTGTGTGTGTGTGTATTATCATACCCACCTAACTGAATGTCATTCTATTTGCTTTAGGGACCACAAAGTCCTCCATCCTATGCTCCCCAAGTCCACTCAGTGTATCTCACTCAAATAGATTTTAGCCACTTTAGAGGCAGTGTAGCTCAGTCAGTCTAATTGTAGACTCTAGACTGAAATATCTCCAATAGTATTTGATGGATTGGCATGATATTCACAGTCCTCAGAGAATGAATCCTTCCAACTTTGGGGATTCTCTAATGGTTCCTCTAACACCACCAGCAGGTACATCAATTATGAATTATAATGGTTAATTTAAGAACACCATTGAGGAGTTGCATAAGCCTACCGTGCTATGTTTGCACTCTCTTGTAAATGTAAAAAAAAGAAAAAGAAAAAAGATTTACTTGTAGATATCACACTGAATCTTTTTACAGGTTAGTTTCACCAGTTATGTTGTATGTATGGGACGTGTGGGTGTTCAAATGTTAACCTGCAGTAATATGGTCTTTGGGGAGCTGGGAAGATACCCACTCCATGTTGCAGTCAAAAAGAGAATTATTGGCTACTAGGGGAGGCTGATACAAGGCAAAGAAACTAAACTCAGTCAAATAATGTACAACTGTTTGCGCAACCTGTACAATCAGGTGTATATGTGTCACTAGGGGTCTTGCAGGTCAAGCAGATATTGGATGACTGATTTGTCTCACCTCTGGTTCACACAAAAGTGTCACAACATCAGTGGTTGAACAGAGGCTGAAAGATCAGTTCATGCAGAAGTTACAAAGTGAGTTCAAAAGTATGACATCATGTGAGCTTTATGTAGAATATAAGAGTTAGAGTTGAAATTGTATCTGTATAGTTCAGACAGGCTATTTGTAACTTTAGGGTGAACAACACCAGAATCCCCAAGGTGAGTGGAAGATGTAAAGGGCTGGATAGAAATCAGAGGATCTGCAATCTGTGTAAAGACAAACCATCTGGGAGACGAGTATCATATTTTGTCTGAATGTAAGAATTTAAGCATAATGAATTGTAGAAAAATGTACTTGCCAAAGTATTAGTTGAACCACCCATCTATGTTTAAATCAATTTATTACAATCAGATAAGCCAAAAGTTATTTGTAAATGAGGTGTCTTTTTGAAAAATGTCCTTCCGTTGTTAAAGTAACATATGTTGTACTTCAGTTATGTCGTGTGCTATTGTTATGCTATTATTGTGCGTTCTGTTGGTGCTCCATACGGTATGACCGTGGTCTTGAGTCAAATAAGTAAATAAAAACAAATTCATGGTTCCCAGATGATATATCCTAATGACTTTGGCAATCCTCTGACATTTACTTAATCACCACAACCAGGTTAATATTAAAATGGTCCTGTTCTTTGTACTGTGGTTACTGACCAACTACCAGAAAACAAGCACAACTAATAACACGACCATCAGCCTGAGCTGTTTGTTTAGTGTTAATTAACAAATGTTAGCTGACTAACATGCTAAGCTAAGATGGTAAACATGGTAAGAATTATACCTGCTTAATATAATTGTGTTAGTATTGTCATTAGCATGCATAACTTAAAGTACTGCTGTGCCCAAGTACAGCCTTACAGAGCTGCTGGCATAGCTATAGACAGTTTGTTAATAAGTAGGAGCTTAAAGAGTAAATACTGTCATCTTTGACAGAAATTGACTAAACCATAAAAAAGGCTGTGCACACCTCACCAAAGGCAGATGTCACAGCTGGAAAATTCACTGTGAGGATCTTAATTTGGCATGCACCTGTGTGACTGTGTGAGATATAATGATCTTAAATCATGATGCTCAGGCTGAATCAATGAGGCACAATTAGTAAAACCAAGATTCTACCATTACACATGAAAAAAAGACATCCTAATTTGGTGGTCCAGTAGACCACCATATTGATTGGCTGCTGTATATTATAGATGACAAGTTCCAGTTCCAGTTTTACTGCTTTACCTTGAAAATCAGCCCTGTGTGGCCAAGAAACATTCATTCCTTCCACATGTATTCCCTTCCTGTAAAAGTCCTAAAGCTCTTCAAATTGGTCCTCGGTGTTCCTGTGAGTTGGATGAGTTTAAACCCAGTTCAGAAGAGGTCATGGTCACTTCCCCTCCGCGTGTGTGTGTGTGTGTGTGTGTGTGTGTGTGTGTGTGTGTGTGTGTGTGTGTGTGTGTGTGTGTGTGTGTGTGTGTGTGTGTGTGTGTGTGTGTGTGTGTGTGTGTGTGTGTGTGTGTGTGTGTGTGTGTGTGTTCCCCATATTTTTAATCTTGTTATTCACTCATAATTTGAGTAATATAAACAATGTGATGAATTTCAATTATACTTCACTTCACCACATTTTTTTTACAGTGGCAATAAAATGTTTAAACTTGCACATAGTTTGGTTGTAAATCTTCTCTCAGCATGGGTAGTGGATGACGTACAGGAAGAGGCCTGATGCACTCAGGCTGAACGCTGGGGCGCAAATCACGCACATTTCACTGTGGCAGTGACAAAACATTCAAACAGAGACCATGTCACTCTCTTGCATGTGTGTGTGCATGCAGCAGGGATTCCAATATTGGTGTTTTGAGATTTTAGACATCTTCAGGTTGGTACTGTACCATGTTTCGGCACCAGGGTGGAAGGAACATGGAGGGGAATCTGCTTAGAGCTCTTAATGTTGAGGTAATAGTTCATCATCCACCGCGTGCCACTGCCTTTGAAGTATTCGGTGAGTTCTGAGGGCCGGGTAGGATTGAAAGATGATGGATTCATAAAAAGTGTGTTTTTCATAACACTCTGGACACATCTGGTCAACTGTAAAATATTAACGGATCTTCTTCTCTGGAATATTTAATCTTTCTTGGCATGTGCGACCAGACAAGACACAATGCAAGCCCCGCCACCGCACACTTTTCCAGTTAATTTCTTTTCAATGTGTGCGTAAGTGGGTCTGGGACATCTTCCATTGTTTTCACTGCGAAAAGTGTTGATGAAACACCCGTGGCTCAATTCCTCATGTGATTGATGTGGATAAAGGCCGTCAAGCTAAACAGTTTGAAGGAGGGGAATACTAGAAGCCCAGCTGCATTGACAAGAGTAGAAACATGTCGAGCTGACTGCTGCTTCTCACTTACCCTCTCATACTAATCACAAAATTCACACACTTACTGCAGTTGTCTGACAGAAGTTTGGAAGATATGCTGTAGCCACACTACGCAGGATTTTTTAGGGAAAAATAAACATAAATGTTCAGTCTGAATCTGTTAAGTAGTACTGCAACAGAGAAAAGAAGTATGTCCCAACACAAATGTATTTCTAGCTTCTGATGGGTATAAAATGTAATGTTTGAGAGTTCCTCACAAAGAAAACTACATGCAGCCCAAATACACTATAAGATGGAATTAAATGTGCAATTCAACTAATGCCACATGACATGTTTTCTGTGTTGTAAAGTCATTAAAACTTTAAGAATTTGGATCAATGATAACATTTTCCCTCAACTGCTTTAATATAAAGACCTTTAGTGGCAACAGTGCAATGTACCTTTTTACTTATTATACCAGAAGTTACTAAAAATACAAAGAAAGTACATGTTCTTTTCATTACATGACATCATCTCTGCTCATGTCCACAGAATTGAATTGTTACTCTCTGACATTTGGCGCAACCAGTGTTCAAATCTAAACAAACTCGCTGCATCCAAATGCTTTGACAGATGACTTTGACAGCTTTATACTGCGGGCTAACTCTCAGCTTCTCCACATGTGAAGAAGTATCCAACTATTATTATTGTAGTTTACTCCGCATCATAAAACTAACACGTTTGGTTTTTCCATGAGGCAAAGAATGGATTGCAATGATTTGTCAAATCTGTAAAACCTGTTAAAATGTTTAATGAAAGCCACATTCACGGTCTACATTGATACAGCTGATGCTTGAGTCACGAATCAGATGACTAAGACACGTAACAAGACTTGCAACTCAACCAATGACCACCAATCACCAATGATTTATGAATTTACTCTGTATTTACCTTTGACTCATAATATCCTCCACAAACCCAAAGACTTGAAGTTGTGTTATAAAAGAGTATGTAGCAAACTTTGCACAAGCAAGATGTGTTTATCAGTGTAGATCAACAGATGATACCCTAGATTATCACATGTAGATTTAAAGACTGTTGTGGTCGCCAAAAAAACGACACTACAAATGATTTTGACTGCATCAGGAATAACAAAACCACACTTGATCATTTATGATCGATATAGTCAAAACTATATAAAGATTTTAGATGGTATTTGGTAAAGGGTGCATACTGACTGAGGGTTTTGGACGTGATACTCTATACACAAAGTTTTTAGAACTTGGGTCTTGATTTGGGATTATAGCCAATGCTTGAGACTTACTTGTGACTTTGTCTAACCTCCACTTTCTGAAGTTGCATAGAGATATTATTGTGAATAGATACGCATTCGAATTGATACTTGTGGCAAAGTAAGTACAGAGACTTGGATCAATATTTTTTGAATGTACCCATAACATATATATAGATAGTCTTTTGTTTCATAGACTCCAACACTGAGCTTTTTTGGTCATGTGAAATACACATAAAGACACAAATATATTTCCAGATTTTAAAACCACACACACACACACACACAACAAAAATAATAATAATAATGATATTCATGCCTCATTATATTGTGTAGTATTGGCAGAGCCCAACCGATATATCAGTCAACCGATATTATCAGCTGATATTGGCATATCACAGATAAATCAGTATGGGTTTTTATGCTGTCGTATATGTGCCGATATTATTTTATTAAACATATATAGGTCGCATTTTATGTATATTTAATGATTTTTGGCTGATATATCAATACCAGATTTTTTTCCCCGCCCTAATATTGATATCGAAGCCCAATAATCCATTATTGGTCGGGCTCTAAGTATTGGCACTGTTGAGCTTCCATACAAAGATTCCTCAGTACATTGATTAAACTAGTTCCAAGTAGTTAAGAGAAGCTGTGACAAAAAACATTAAACCAAACAGCTTATCTACCAATACTCTTTCATGTTGCCTTTCTGTCACGATCCTCAGCAAAAAACGGTTATCGTAGCCTCATCTTGTTTATTTGAAACATCCGACCTTTCAACTTTCTCCAACGCTCTATCTGCCATCAGTCACAGCAGCTCTGTGTATGCATCAACTGTCACCCGCTGCTTTTAGGGGCCTTCTAGACTAAACCACATTGGTCATAAAACAGGTAAAAGTAACAAAAAATGTTCGGCTTGTTTAATGCAGTTCAAATAAATAAGCTTAATAATCCCATGTTTTATTATAAATCCAAGAGTGAGCTGTGATATAACACGACATTCTTTAACTTCATGTCTTATTGGTTTGTTTACATTCTTAAGAAATGCTCAGCAGCTGATTTTTTTTTTTGTTTTTTGAACTTTTTACTTCCTTTGCATGCGTGTATTCTTTTTTGTAGATATTCCTGGTAATTCCTTCATTTATTACCTACTTGAACGTTTAAGTTTGCGCACCACTATAACGCTGTCATCGTTTATAAATCCCATAAACTGGAGATGAAAAAAGGCCACTGGGCTTTTTTGGATAGTTCTTCAAAAGCCAGGCTCTGTGTTTACAGGTTGAGAGAGGGCTGGGCTCAGCGATGTGGAGCCTGCAGTCTTTTACAACGTTGTCTTGTCTGTCACTTGACAGTTGACTGCTGCACAGCTATCCCCCCGCTTAGCAAACAGTCCTGTTATATTTTCCATTCGAAAAATCCCAGGGGTCACCAGTGTGTCTGACTGTGTTCGCTGAAGCCAGATGGGGGTTTTCCTATAAACAAGTGTACAGGCAGTATTTATACAGACTGTGGCACCTGACGCCATAACACTCATGACACTCTGTTTAGTGGCCAAAGTTGCCATAAGTCACTTTAGAGAATTAAGTAAATATTTTCATTATGGCCATGCCATTGTTTATTATAGAATGGCAAAAGTTCTAAATCTTGCCAAATCCTCTGTTAAAAAATCATTTAATAACAACTTGTCTAAAGTGAAGCGCCATGTACATAGAACTGATTCCTTTTCATTATTCGCAAGTCTATTTACTTTCAAACAAATCCCGAAACACCACCTGTTTCAACAGCAGTGTGAGTCAAGGCTCAGGTTAGAGCAGAGCATTACACAAACCGTGGACTGAAAACGTTGGCTGCTCGCTCCACTTTTTTGCTACATTCACGGAAGGATAAAAGCATACCTCTGGCCTGCAGAGAGGCACATTGTCTCGTTCTAGTACAGTATGTCACCCATCGCAGATACAGGCTCACATTCCACTCTGCCAAGTATTATCACGCTGCTGGATTAAAGCAGCATGAGACATGAGGATGCACCGTACAGTGCTGGATGCTGAAATTATTGGAGATAACAGATTTGGCCTGATAATGGTGTGAGGAAGAGTTCAGTTCTTGGAGAAAAGCATTTAAAATAAAAAGCATTCCAGTAGAGAGTGTTGGTTGGTCATAAACCAGTGGATCTGGATTATAAAGGCACTTAAGATATGCTGGAAACAGCCAATTATGGCACTCAAATCAAAATGTGCATAACAAATGTTATTGAGCATGAACTCTTGGAGGAATTATCATAATGAGCTCCGCTGGAGGATCCCCCATATTGATTGCAACATAAATTCACAATCATCAGTGGAAATCCTGGACTAACCCCAACGTAAATATTACAGGCCATGAAAGCTTCCCGTAAATTTGGCTCGGCTTCAGCTCGGCTGGTGGTCGCCTGCGAGCCCCGGAGAGAGTGTGAGCGGAGCAGGAAAAGAGACAAAAGGAAAGAAAACATACCAGATGTGACCGTTCGGATGAATAATTTATAAATGAAAGACGAGCAGGGCCGATGAAGAGATTCAGTAAAGGCTTAATGTGTGAATCTTTGGCTCAAAACATCTAAACCTACAAATAGAAAAGCACATTATAATTCACTGTGAAATACTGGAATCTGTATTTTTAGTCCAAGTTAAACAAAGCAAATGCTCGATTACAGTAAAGCTGCTCATAAATGCCACTTGAAATTGTGTAATGACATTGTTAGTGCATAAGTCTACTATAATAGGAAGTAGACTACTAGAAACCAACAGCCCACCTTTGGTGTTCATAAAAGAAGTTCCTGCGTATTTCCCCCAGCTATGTCGGTCTCAAATGAATGAGATGAGATAACCTCAGTGCTTTATGGCCCCCAGATACTTTTTGTCTTATTTTACTCTATAATTAAGAAGCACTTAGTCCACTTCCATGGTGCGCTACTGACTGAAGCCCAGCATGGCCTTGTATAGCTTTCAACATGTTACACAAGATATTTTTTCACCTTTTTTTAAAAAGCCCAAATAAGGTTGGCATATATTGTTGGTGATTTAAGGCATGTGTCCATTTACATTTAACTTTTGGGAATCATGATGCTGTTAAGTTTGTATTCCACCGGAGATTGGAAGCTAGCAAGCTAGGCTAACTAGCTCCCACTCGTAAAGTGTAGGATAGTTAGCATAGCTTGCCACGGTTAGCATTTATTCCCACTAATGTCTTGTGTTAGAAGAAAATCACTAACACATTACAAATTGCTCCCTAAAAAAGTAATAATACAACATTGCTAATAATGCAACAGCAAAAGGAATTAGCGTTATTTGTTACTTATATCAAAGGTGCTTTTAAACAACTTTAAAGCCTCCACATCCACAAATGACATCTTCAGTGTTTTAAACACTCAAGCAACCAGACTACAGTTTAGATGTATTTACTGACTTAGTGTGTAACGTTAGCATGTAAATAAGACAACTGTGGAGCTACCTGGTGTTATACGTCTCCTCTTTCGGTGGCTAGCATATAGTACCGGCCAAAAGTTTCTCATTCAAGTGAATGGGGAGGCGTGTACTGTACCTACCAACATTGTCAGTACCAAAAATTCTCGCCTTGTGATGAACACTAATGTAGCGGGCACTGTCACCGCAGAAACTCTTATTCTTCTTAGCTTTTCTGAGATTTAACATTAATGGATTTAGCAGAAGCAGAAAAATAACAGTTTGTCACCACATCTATTTTTATCTCACACTGCTACCAAAATCTACATTATAGGGTGTTGAAGTGTTACATCACACTAGCAAGGTCTGTAACTAATAACTTGAACACTGCCAGGCAATAAAGATTAACATCCCACCATGCAGAGGATGTAGCAGGGTCATAAACATCCAGAGGAGAGTGACTTGTCTGCCTCTAAAGTCACTCCTTACTCTGTGAGTCATTAGAGTGAAGGGCAGATAATACCCAAGTATTTGGCCGGGTCTAAAAGAATCGATAAGAGGACAACTGTTAAGTGGGACTTCCTATCAGCTCATCTTGCTGGAGCGCTCCAAGTGCCACGTGTCTTGGCTCTTATTGTGTTGACACAGAGATACAGGCCACCATTCACTCCGCACTGCCTCAGATAGCATCAGACTATAACCTGGTTCTTTTGAAGAAAGCCTTTGTTTTCCTTTTTTCTTTTTTTCTTTTTTTTATATCCACCCTTTTCTCCTCAGCCTTTCAGTGAATGGGCATTTTTCTTCAGTCAATCTGGTGTCGTAAAAACATCCGATTGGCTGATAACTTATCAAGGTATGCGCTAATATGAAACACGATGTTGAACTTGGGCATCACTTTTTTCCGATTGTCTTTGAGGCAGTGTTTTCCTCTCCCTATCTCCACCTATTCCCAGTAAGGGTTGTCACCGTGGTATAAATTGTCAGAGTGGGTCCTATCTGTCTCTGGGTGGGCTTTAAAGCCAGGCCCATCAGTTAAGACTTCATTAAAGAGGATCCTCCTGATGCTGTACGGAGGAGTCTCAGTCCCCTCCAGCCTTTTAACAGACTATGATTTACTGTAACTGTTGTCTTGTTTCTGATGTAAATGCATGGGTTTGTTATTGTTTGCCTCGGTTGATGTTTATGTACAATACAAACCCTTTTTGTCCCATCAACCACACTACATGTAATCTGTGTGTCAAGATATGGGCTGAGTGGATGCAGTGTCTTCAATATGGTTTCCCAGAAGAGGCGAGTCGAATCCCAGAAAACTGCCATGG
This sequence comes from Scomber scombrus, assembly GCF_963691925.1. Lineage (NCBI taxonomy): Eukaryota > Metazoa > Chordata > Actinopteri > Scombriformes > Scombridae > Scomber > Scomber scombrus. The sequence goes on from NC_084990.1 coordinate 4,383,022, forward strand.
CATGCTTTCCATTTTTACAACAGAACATGCCTTATAGATACATTTGATTCAAATTTGTAGAGAAATTTGAAGAGAGGTGAAAACCTGCACGCCGCAAATATAATATTTCTGCGGCCGGAGAGCGTGACATTTCAACTACTGATGTAAACAAAAAAACATTGCTGACAAATATGATGTTCTCTGTAGTAAGATAGGTTTGCCAAAGGAATGTCATTCCGCTAAACTTCATTTTTTCAGCGGGAAAGGGATTCTTATAAATAATCAAAATCCTTCATAAGACATTATTTGCACCATGGGGAGAAACATCGCTCATGCTGTTGCTTTGGTGTATTTGAGGAGGAAAAAGCACTGCTCTGCCCGTCTTTGGTGCATCCAATCCTCCAGACCCAGGAGTGATCATGATGTCACCTACCTGCCAGACTTAAACAGCCTATTTCATCACTTGTGGGCAAGTTGGGTTTGAAGTTGAAGCAGAAAGGCAAGCCTGTGCACAAAAATGATAAAACTGCACATCCAAATACTGACCCAAATGCAACTATAGCATCTCAGTACAAAACTCAGCAGTCACACCAAGCAGACTGCTGATCTCTGTCCATACAGCCTTTTTTTCAGTAAGTGGTGTGCAGTTTCAGTTGGGAAGAAATGATTTGAAACATAGGTCAGACGACTGTGTATTGATTGACTGCAGGTTTTCTAATCACCACAGAAAGTTAAACTATTCCCAACTTTTTTTTGGCCACACTTCACCACAGGTTTCCTATAGAGATTGCATGGCAGCTCCCCACAGGAGACTTTTCGACACTCTTCGGTGTGTTCACGGTGTAAAAACACCCTTTGGGCTTTGGCACAGGTGACTTTTGCGGGACAGCAAGGAGTGGTGGATCAACTGACATTTTTTAATAGCCTTACTAGCTTGACCACTTTGACTATACACTGTAGAAGACAGTAAACAGGGAAGAGGCACATACAGCACAACTGAGAAAAACTCAGAAAATATGTTGATCTACCTGATTTGTTTCTTAATTTCTTTACTTCTGTATATTGAGGACTAATCAGGATTTAATTAGCAAAAATGGTGAGCTTGAGAGAACTCTTGCATCAGCCGACCTCTCTCCAAAATATGACACATGCATCATAATATTCATGCAAACATTTTGAGAAGGTTTAATGATCCCTTCAGTATTATATTAACCTACTGTCCAATATATATATATATATATATCACAGTTCTACTAACAGAATGTTTGTCTGTCACCCAGCAAAACACTTCTACAAACTCTGTTCAGAGAAATATCAGATAATAAACAGACTCAACGCCGCTGCTGGAAAACCACAACAAACGCAATTTTGAACAATGAATTTCTACTAAGCTGTGTCTGTTGTAACATAAAACTCATAAATCAACATGGACAAAACCACAGTCATTGTGGTCAAGATAATATTTCAATGGCTTGCACAGTGGTCAGTCTGTAGAAAACATGCTAGCATATTAGCTAGTGATCAGTCCATCGAAAGTCCCCCATGGCAACACAGGCTACTAACAGCTGGTTTCTAGATAAGCACACTGTACACAGTCAAACAGAGATGTTTGATCTCCCTACTGGTTTTGACCAAAGAATGTTGGAAAACACGGGTGTAGCATTTGTCATGTCACTCAGTTTTCTGAAAGTTCCAGATCCCAGATTTTGGTTTACCACCATCTTGGCAACTACTGGAGCCGGACATCACAAAATGTGGGCAGATACCCATGTACCCTGCTGAGTTGGGGCGAGTCACATTTGGCCTGTGTAGACCTACAGTATGTCTGCCAGATGGGAATAGGTTTTGGGGGAGTTCACACAGTTTTGAGCTAACAATCAGTTCCAGTTAGCAGCACTTGGGCAGGCCAGCTTTGGGACAGTGAAATCAGAACACGTTGGCTAAATCTTGGCTATCGTTGATCATGAGTCAAGCAAACAGGCCTGTCACATTCAGGTTGCTGGGGTGGAGTTGAGTAGGGATGCATATGTATTAACTTCCAGCCCTAAGTTAATATTGTCCTTGGTTTGCCTGCTGTATCGTTGACTGTCCAAAAGAAATGAATTGAACTCACTCTTCATAAGCTACAGCTACACAATGTAATATATTAGAGTAAATCTCCAGAACAGTTTTTAACCTGCTGTAAAAAGGACTCTGACTTGTGCTTTCTAACTCTAAAATACAGCCCATACACTGTAACATGCTCCCAGAAATGCAGCTTCCACTGTCTATCTAGGAATACTCTCAACTGACAAAAAGTTGTCAATATAAATGATGGACTGAGTGGATGCCATGTCTTCAATATGGTTTCCTAGAAGAGGCGAGTCAATTCCCGGAAAACTGCCAGGGCATGCTTTCCATTTTTACAACAGAACAAGCCTCATAAATACAGTTGATTCAAATGTGTGTCCTGCACGTCTTACAGATAAGTGAGAGGCTTTCTGGCAATAACACCGTAAACAAACTAATGAGCAATGGAAAGCAGCACGCCACAAAAGTGTAATCTTTTTGAGGCCAAGAGGGCGCGACATTTCATTTCTGTCATTCTGTGTGCCGCAGTAATAAACTACTGATGTAAACTAAAAAACATTGCTGACATATCTGATGTTCTCTGATGTGAGAAGGGTTGCCAAAGAGATGTTATCCAGCTAAACTTTATTTTTTCAGCAGGGAAAGGGATTCTTCTAAATAATCTAAATCCTTGATAAGACATCATTTACACCGTGAAGAGACACATGGCTCTTGCTGTTGGTGTATTTGAGGAAAATGAACTGAGATGAAGATTTTTTTAGCTGTAGAAAGCAAATGATCCAACTCTACATTCACCTAACTTACCTCCACCTCACAACAAAGCAACCTTTTCTTCTAAAACTGATGTACGTAGCATATGATGTCATCAATGTCATATCAATTCAGACTTGCAGAATACCTGCATTACAAACTGTGGTCATGAAGTTTGATAGCCCTTTCCCAAGCAGCAAAAGATGCCGTTGCATTATGGGAAGTGTAGGATCCCGCATTTTTAGAGCTTAATCTCTGTCATAAGTCTAAGTCTTCTTGGCCTCCGCTGCTTCTATTTGGATCACTGAAAGTTTTTACTCTGTTTCTATCTTGGCCGACGCTGCGCCTGCATGCGGCAGCGGCTCGTAGAAGATTTACGATGCAATTGTTATGTTTGTACGAAGACAACATGAAGTTAGTTAAAGTCTCCTCCGGTTTGCAGCGGCAACAAGAAGCTCAGAAAGATCTCAGCTGACCTAGAATGCCTTCTGCTTGTTTTCTTTATTCTAAACACTTATAAATCTACCACGTTTGATACTTTTGTTAGTGTTGTAAAGATTGTGCAATAAAACAGTAACTTCGACAATATCCCAACCTACTGAAGCAGCTCTTGTGAAAACTCGCTATTTTTATAAGGCGTTACATACATGCATGAGAGTTTTATTGTCCTGAAAGTATATGAGCGCTTCTCCAAACAGAGCTTATTAAAGAAAACAGAAATGTATGTTTGTGGTGCCCTATGGTGCAGGCCTCCGGAGATGATGTAGTATACGGAGGGTAGACGGGCCGCAGCTGAAGACTTGGCTCGTCTGAGACCTGAGTAAGAGGCTCATTTTTCACATCGACACCTTGTGGGGGCTCTCTAAGCTACTGAATCCACAGAGTAGATGTGTTTAATATTTGTTCAGGAGGTAGGAAGGTCTGCTCTTTGTAAATTGTGTAAATTGATAAGTTGGCAGCGGCGGAGGATAGTGGCGGCTGATGGAGGGATGCATCACCGAGGTTGAAAGTGGGCTTAAAGCTCTGTAAACAAACCGGCACGCGCTCTGCCGTCTGCCTGAGCCGAGATGGACCTCCGAAAAGAAACAATAGAAAATCTGGAACTTGTGTTGTATTCTGCAAACACTAACATGGGCTGTAATCCAGCCCCCGGCACCGCCGAGGATTTTTAAAATGCAAACATTCAAATGGATGTTTGCTGTGTCTTTCATGCTAGTTCAAACTCAATTAATGTCTCCTCTCAAGCTGTTACAGCTGACTGGGGTTGTAGTCTGAGTCAAGTGGTCTCGCTGTGATGTGCACAAAGTATGCTCTTTCATTGTGTCTCTCTCTCTCTCTCTCTCTTTTTTGAAAGGGGAGTTGAGGTGACCCGAGAAGAGATGCGGTCTACAGGGGAGTGAAGTGTGGGCCATGAATGCAGTGAAATGCTCTGAGGTCCGCGCCAACGGTTCAGAGGACAGACAGTGTCCTGGACACCTGCAGGGGGCTGCGCAGGGTCATGGAGACACCGGACACGTATTGAAGAAGCAGCTACTATCAGCAGAGGGCCAGAATGGTGAGCTCGGTTGATATTTATTCTTCATGTTCTTAAGACTGACGCAATGACCCAGTTAATTCTCATCCCTCTAAATGAGTTCTTAGAATGCAGTGAGAGGGTTCATCTGTTCTTCCATGAATAGTATGAATAGGTTCTTTTCAGTAAAACATGTATATACTCATCAGTTGTTGGCATGGCAGTGTGAGTTGTTGTAAACACTCCACTCAGAAACATGTTTTCTTCTTGTTCCTTCAGTTGAATGTTTTGATCTTAACTGTTCAGAATGATGTATGAGCAGTTACTTTCACATTCATCTGCTGAAAGATCTGTAGCAAAGTTTCTCTGAGCTCACCTTAAATCTGAGTTTAAGCGCGTGTTACTGCAAGCAGGATTTGTGACATCACAACTACTTTAGAGCCAATCATGGTCCAGTATTCCACTTACACAGGTGTCATGTGGAAGCTTGAAACCTCCGGTGCACAAACACAGAGAATGGACATATGCATATTACGCTTTTCTCACCTGTTCAAAGTAGGCGGGGTTCATCTGGATGAATGAGATGTCACAATGAAAACAGTCCAGTGTTTAAATCATGCAGGCGGCTGCATTGTTGAGGGTGATTGATGGAGTACCGGTGGGACTATGAAATATGATTCGGAAAGTCCAGTTGGAGCTAGAAATGAATGGTTTAATTACAGGATATTATGGTTTAATACTAAGATGTCAGGGCTTCATCACATACATTATTACATTTGAGATTAAACTTCTGCAAAGTGAGTTCAGTAATGAATCTTACCTCTATCATTTACCTGTGATTTAAGAAACCAGCTCAAATCTTACTAAAGCAAAATAATTGTTTACTTCCTACGCTTTTCTCAGACTTCCAACCACATCTCATGGTCATCTTCAGCTGTTGGAATTTGCTCTGGTGACACTTAAACAAATCTGATTAAATAAGCAGCTTCTGATGAACAAGATAAGATAAGATACACTTTATTGTCCCAAAGCAGATGTGTCAAATACAACTGCACATAAACAACATACATGAGAGACCCAGTGACAGGACCAAACATGTAACAGTGAACACAATAACATAATAGGTTGACATGGTTTCACAGTATTCAATTGCATATTGCACATAGTTGAATATTGCACATATTCCTAAGTAAGCATGGACATGTTAATGGCGCAAGGTAAAGGAAAAGAAAATTACAATAAATAAGCTACACAAAAACATTCAACACTTATAGTTATTGTGTTTCAAATGACAAATCCACATTTAAATACCATAATTAATTAAGATGTTTTCTACTTCCAGAACATCTCAAACTCATGTTGTATTGTATAGTTCATTTTATCATGTAAAATATATTCTACTCATTGTGTTATAAACATAAATATAAATACAAGTCATAAAATATACAAAATAACACATATAATGCAGATAATTCATGTACATTTAGCTGATTTCAGTCATTTCCATATCATAATGTAACTACATGTTATAATGTGACATCAACATTTTTCTCCCGGTGCCTTTAATGAAATAAATCATTTCTATCTGGAAATGAGAACATCTGTCCAGTTTTTTTAAAGTCTTGGTTTTGAAGTATAAATAAGCTGCAGTGTTACAGGTCTCAGAAACCCAAGCCTGTGTTTAAATCATGAAAAATACAATCAAGTTAACTCATTAGGTAAAAAGAGCCGGGTTATCTTCTGTCATCTACACGGTAAACACCATACACTACTTGCTGCGTCCATCACAGTGAACATGCAGCACACACACACACACACACACACACACACACACACACACACACACACACACACACACACACACACACACACACACACACACACACAAGTGCTTATCTACCAACTGGCTTCTGACCAAACAGCCAAACATTCACAGAGTCAGGGACACTAATGGTGAGCGTCAAATGATGGATGAAGTTGTCTTTATCAAGATAGCAAAAGATTAAAACACAAACAAGCTCAAATCAATTTAATACCAGCATTGTTTTTTATTATCTTTACAAACTTTGGAAAGTCGTATAAAGATATTTTTTATATATATATATATATATATATATATATATATATATATATATATATATATATATAAGAGCGATCACATGCATCATCTCAGCCAACAGACATACAGCAGGTAAACAGGTAAGTATGCAAGTCACACGTCTCTGCCAGCAAAGTCCCCCCCCCCCCAAGCCAGATAAAACAAGCTTGTTTGAACATTTTATTAAAGCCATCTGATGATTAATCCATGCTGAAATATCTCTGCTTTTCAGCTTCACAGCCCAAATCGACCTGGCTTAAATGCCACTCGCATCACAGGGCTGAAGGTGAAAGTATCCGAGGAATCCTGTGATTTAAATCTGTATTTTTAGACTGATGTATCCCTGCGGACTATCCGAATAGTGAGAGCAACACAGCGTTTCCCTCCGCACCGCTAAGACTCTGCAAAGTTTTCCATGATGTCATATGTGGCGCGGGAGTGAAAGTAATTGAAGAGGCAGATGAACATAAACTGGAATCTCCTCAAATTCAGCCATTCATTTATTCTTCAAATCGGCCTCCAGACAAGGAGGGACGAGAGAGGCAAAACAACGGAGAGAGGGCCGAGTCTGTGGCTCCTCATGTTCCTGCCAAAGACTTGACGACAGACTCCACACTCAAATGAAAGATAAGACTGTAACTGACATAGTGACCTTTGCTTCATTTACTGCTTACGAACACAACGGTAGAAACACAGTATCCAGTTCAAACCCCTGAGCAGCTCATTAACTTAATAATGATATATGGTTGTGATTTTATTGCCGGCTACTAGAGAAGACTCATACTGGATTGTTCGAGGCTAATATCAATACTGAAGAGTTTTATAGAAGAAAGTCTCCACATATAAACACTATAAACACTAGATTTTATGGGTTCATGTTTAAAGAAACAAAAACAAATAAGGGACTGTGTGAAAATTATTGGGATGAGGAGTCAACTGAACCTTATCTTTTTTGTTTAAAATAAATGAAAAGCCACAGCCAATGGGGTGAACTTTTTAACCCCACAATGTCATATAAAATCAGAGCTGTGAAAAATGCCAAGGCCCCAAAAAGTTCAAACTACCCTCTAAAAAGAAAATGTATAAAACCCTCCCACTTTTCTGACCCCTCCCCCTTCCCTCCTTATAATTTTTAAACAGTCCCTAATATTAACAAAGACTTTTTCAATAATCCACCACATCTGATTATTAAGGAGTTATGACCAACCATACTATATGTACTAAGTTGCTAAATACATAACACTAAAAATATATATTTTTAAACAATAAACATCAATAACTATAAGCAACAACACAATATATATATATATATATATATATATATATATATATTTAAGTTGAGGGATGAAAATTAAGATTCAAATATGTTGAAACAAAAATGAAAAGTGTTGTACAGTTAAAAACTTACAAATGGTCTCTGCCCAGTGAAAACCACATATCTCCAAATTTTGATTATTTTTTTGTTTATATTATTTTAGCTGAACAGTAGCAGAACATAGGCCAGTTAAAGCATTTAAAAACTCCTCAGGCTATCTGAAAAATGCATAGCTCAAAGTTGAAAGCTATTTTTCTTAGCTCATGGAAAACTGACACTTATACAGAGATACAGTGTTTTCACAGGACAGCAATATAACAGTGGTTATTTTATAGGTAGATTCCCATACTTTTATAGATCAATATATTTAAACTGAACTACTTTTAAATAAAACATAAGTCAATGATTCATTCATTCATTATTTCCCAGAACCAGAACTGTACTGACACTGTGGAAAGTGGGTAAAAACCACATTTAGACCCTCATGATGAGAACTATAATCTAAAAACAATATATTATAAAAAGTGAACTGAAGAATCCCAATATGAAAAATCCATGTAGTTAAAAAAAAAAAAGAACCACATTATTTCCTCCATCCAAACAAAATGAAATTGATAATGTGAATGTTTGGCTTGTAGACTCCCCACGAGGAAACACCAAGCTCAGTATGTAGGCTCAGCGCCTGCAGGTGGATGCAGGGTGGGGATGTGAGGGGCTTATGAAATACTGTATGAACAGTAGCAGCATCAGCAGAGCTTTCAGGTGAGTCGTGTGGCAGCAGGCATGGCTACACCACCATAATCTAAAGAATCCAGTGGATTTACTCTATGTTGTAGTGAGATGAGTAAGTCATGTGAGGGTAGATGTGGACTCAAGCTGACTGCCTGAACCCGCTGGCAGGGTTAAACTTCTATCAAAACATGTCTTGAGCAACTTATTGGTCTACATATGCACTGATGCAGTATAGCTGTGATGAGCCACATTTTTTTTGTTTTTAATAACCAAAGTTATCAGAAGTAATACAGAGAAGCAGAGCATTCAGAGCCTTCACAAAGTGTGCTTGTGTGTGTGCGTGCGTGATATAAAGGAGGGTACATTCACATTGAACACAGACGATTTCCAGGTTTGGCTCTTTGCCAAAGCTAAATGTTGAGAGCTGGTTTCTCATCACAGTGACATTTTCTCTCTGCGGTGCTTCAAATGAATGATCCTTATAACAGTAGCTACCACAGTGTTATAACTTTGGATTAAAATGCCTCATGTGACAGCCAGAAGATTTGAAATGAGCAAATATGGTTCTCTTTCACCTCTTTAGCTTAGCTGCCTTTGTTACTGATGATAATGATAATGCATCTCCTCTATAAGATTCCTCAAGCTTTTTAAGAGTCCACATGATGGCATCATTAACACAAGTTTGCCCTCAGAGGTGTTACTGCTGCCTACTTACACTGTGGAGGCCTGCTCCCTATTGAATGATACAATAATGTTTTTCACCCCGGATTACATATTTCTATGTTTATGTCTTGTTTTAAAGACTGTGAGCAATGATTTTCAGTGTCCTTGATAACTCTAAGTCTCTTACTGTACCATCATTAGAAACAGGCAGGAGTAGAGAAGCATGTTTGCACTTTTATCCTTGATTTAAAATCCTGCTAAGCCTCATTGATCAGTTAAGTAATCGCATTTTGGTATCAAACTTTTTTTTTTTTAATAAACAAAGCCAGTAAAAATGCAATCAGCCTTCACTGGAATCACATCACAGATGTTGATTGGGTAGCATTCCGGTTACTCGTTCGTAGCACCACCGTAACTCCTCGCCGGGTTTCACATGAAAACACTGATTTACCTGATACAAATCTGGCCGGCGCTCTTTTCATTTAGACGGTGGGTAAGAAGGTTGTTTGGCAGCTCGGAACTCTCTAACACCTGCAGGAGAAAACAGCTCTTATGGCCCCCGCTCCGGCTTTCCGTGCAGCACCTTTTTCCCTGCGAGCCGAGCTGGATTCCACACTGATTTGATGGTGGCCGGAGTTAGAGAGATTACTCTCATCTGGAGGAGATTAGCCAGTGATGCTGATAGACATGATCAGCCCAACACTTCATCATTTCATGCAGTTTAACATCAGGCTCCGCACAGCTCGCTTGTTTATGCAGCACCGTGCCCCCAAACTGACTGATTCATTTTCATCAGAGGAAATTAACTCTGCTTACTGATTATAGACAATCATGCATTTGCGCAACGGCATTAACTCGAAGCCCGTGGTTAAAATTTGAACTTTTAGCGCAGTAGGGAAAAAAAATCTTTTAAATGAATGTAATGAACAGATATTACTCCAGACGTGATAAGAACTGCCTGTTCTGTAAATAGTTCTCCAGTTACAGAAAGACAAGAAAAATGTTTACCTTACTATCCTCGTCTCAAGAAAAGCGTTTTCTGCAAGACCTGCCAGACGTTCTATCTTAACCACCATCAGCATAAAACCTCAACACCATAACAAAAACCAGCATTTTTTTTTTCTTTTCTTTTTTTTGCATTAGGCAACAGGTGGAATGTGTGCCGATGCATTTTCCCCCGCTGTTGTTTTTAGCTCCTAATTCATCCGTGAAATTACTCACATGTTCATTCATCATCCGAGCGAAGCCGAGAGCAACAGGCCCCGAGAACGAGAATCAGTTGATGGATAGAACATTTCTGAGGGCAAATATTACCTCAGCGCGCACACACACACACACACGGGCAGTAAACAGATTTATTATTTATCAAACCAGTCTGTGTGACGTGATGAAAAACCCAAATGGGGGAGAGCATGAAATAAATACTTGTATTCAAGGGGAAGGTTAAAAAATATATAAACCCACAGACTGTGTTTGTAGTGCCGACCCAAGTTTGTAATTGGTTTCATATTTAGTTGTACTACAGTAAAACTTATTGAAAGGTATACAAGGGTTCTGTGAGCTCAGACACATAAATAAATCTTTGTTACAAAAAATGCTGCGTGCCTCACCATGCCAAGCTCTCCGTTGACTGGACATTGATCGCTGATTTCTTTCTTTTTTCTTTTTTTCTTTTGTTGTAAGCTTTGAAATATTCGCCTGCCTCGGCCAACTGCTGTTCACCTATCTGGAATGTACAGTTAAAATTGCTTTGCAGCTAATATAAATACAGGCAGCGGCTGTTGTAGTGCAGAGGGATGGCAGGCCCTTGTGTGGAGTGAGAGCAATTCTTAGTCACTACCTCTTCCAGTGAAGTAAAAGGTGGTCATGTTCAGTTTTTATGTTGATGAATCTGCGTGTGTATGTGCGTATGTGTATGTGTGTGTTCTGCTCCTGCCCTCGATCACTGACAAGTAATTAAGAAAATGAGGTCACCGGCGAAAACGCACCACTGTGTGTTTGTGATCCTCGATGACAAACCGGCTGCTCCTCGGACACTCACGCCTCCCAGAGAGCCATCGCTGCACAGCTTTTCTCTATTCTTGGAGCCCCAAAGTGCTCAGTATTACAGGGATAAGTAACTATTAAATAAATAACCACTTGAGTAGGTTGTGTAATATGTAGAAATAATTTGTGAAATGATCTAAGAAAGAAATACACATTATGAAATCATTCTTATTTTGCTGATAACTTTTATTGTAGTTTATTTTTATTTCACAAGAGCTCTTATTTAAATGCAATTTTTCAAGAGTCTATTTTAATAGTGTCATTTTTCCCTAACAACTATTTGCATGACAGTTCTGTTATCACCGCCCCCTCGTCTTTTAGCCTTTCACATGCCCTGCCTCTCTTAAAGCAACTGTAATCAATATTTTTTATATTAACAATGGATCATGTGATTACTCATATATAAAATTGGTCACTCTTAGTCATGAACCCACAGCAAATAATCCCCCCACTCCACAGTTACACACTTTCAGCTCATTGTTTTGGTTTTCTGGCCTCCAAACTTCACTGTTGTGGTTCACTCTCATCACTCTAATATTGTCATTTTTGGCAGCTTTTTTCTATCAAAAAAGTTCTCAAAACCTACTGTACACTACCTGCCTTACACCTCACATTAGACAGACATTATTAGCAGCTAGCAGGTGAAGTTATGCAGCTAAAGAGCCTTGTGAAGTTGTTGGAGACTAAGACAGGACTGAATGAATACTGGACTTCCATTCTTCATGTGGCCAGAGACACAACTCAACTATAATACTGATTATACATAATTGTGCTTTGTATCTGCTGAATGTTTAAATAAGCTGTTTTCCATATCAACATAGCTCCCAAAATCATTTAGACCTAATGCAACTTTGAGCAAGCTAACTCAACAACTGCTATCAAGTTTACCCCATAAGCGCCTGTAAGCTAGAGCAACAATGACGCCTGAATGCTGAATTAACCAAATAGAGTTTGCTGCTGGAAATAAACACATTACACAGACACAGTAACTGACCTCCTTTTTTTATTAGCTTAACGAGGCTGCAGATGCTACCTGCCTAGCATGTGCAGATAGGTAGCAAGTTAGCTTAACAGCAGCAGCCAGTTGGCTAATTGAGAATAAACTCAACAAATTATTTTTTTCTATAAATGTTCCTCACAGACACAGTGACAGTCTTCCTCTGTGGTCACTTAAGCCATCACTTAGCTTACAACCTAGCTTAGCTACTTAGCTGGCTAAGGTAAGTGACGTGTACAGCCATGTTTGTCATGCTGTTCATTTACAACTGCAGCCTCTAGTTGATCCAGAATGATTTTGGCATAGTTGTTAGCTGTTGCCAAGACCTTCAAAAAGGGCATTTGAAAGTAAGAATATCTATAATGAAGTATAAATGAATACTAAAACTCAACAATATGTTAAGGTTTAATCATTTTCTTGAATTATTTGTTCATTTAGACGTCTTGCACAGTTTATTCCTTTGATTATTTCTTTTATAATTAATTTAATGAATTTAATATCAACCGCTTTGGGGATCCATATTTAGTCAGCAGGAGAAATGACACTGTACAATCTCATCGGCTGACTCACAGTTGGACAGTTTTCGGCTGTTATTATGATTTCATGGCTTCCATTATTATGAGAAGGATTTTCAGATTTGAAGCTACTGTCCACTGGAAACAAAAACTCAGCTGGGCGGCTATTAAACTTTCCGTGATTGTCGCTAATATACGCTGTGGATATGAGCAAAGGACAAATGTAATATAGAGGGAATTAAAGGCTTACTTCAGAAGCTTCCATTCAAAGTTTTCATTATTTGGAAGAGTCTTCACGAAGGCAAGCAATTAAAGGAGTGCCCTCTATTATCTGTCACCACAGATACCAACCGTATTTATTATAAAAGCTTTAAAAGCTTCACTGGAATTAATGTGGATACAGTAACACACACACACACACACACACACAGAGGAGACAGAATAATAGAAAGTCTGCATAGTTTATTATATAGACTATTTTTTTCTCAGAGGTGTCAGTAAACGAATGATTTAGCACTCTTAAGAACAACCTTGACAGTGATCTAATCTGTGGTCTTCTGTAATTATTCATTCATCAGCTGTTAGCCCTAAAGTTAAAGACCTTCTAGGATTATCTATTTCTCCTTAACTCCGGAAAAGATTAGGTCATTGCATCCATGGGGCTATTTTTAGAGCTCTTTAACGGTGGCATATTACACAAAAAACGCTTCAAAATTCAATTAAGAAACCACTCGGCCACAATGACCTGAAAATAACCCAGAGTTATTCTAAAACAAAGGCTCTGCCGACAAGCCGCTGTGCCGCCTCACATGTGGTCTGGAAACAGGAGTGCTTAAAACCACAGATTCTTAGGGGCTGCGGAGATTAATGAAGAGTTTCTTTTTCCAGGTGTTGTATTGTGGATACAAGAGCTTTGGGCGATGAATTTTTAACCAAGGAGAGAAATCCTCACGGTAGAAATGAAAACAGTAACACAATATACAGCTCTGATCCGGCTCACGGTTCAGATGCGAGAGCAGGAGCGCATTCCAGACTTAGAGAGAAAAGGAAGCGAGAAAAGACGGATCTGGATCATTCTCAGATATCGATCACATGTACGTCTTTTAAGTGAATGAGGGTCGGGCGATTCAATGCTATACGTTCCCATAGGAACCATTTGAGTGTACGGAAATGTTTTACTGGTTTTCACAACCTTTTTCCCCTTAAAACCTTTTAATAACACTGTCTGCCACTGTGACATAAATATCAATTAAAGAGACATGGTAGACCATCCTGTAATTCTTTATGTTTTGGTCTGTCACCATCAACATTTCTAGAGGCTGTAATTCATCTACTATTGCTTTCTTTGGCAAGTTTTAAAGCTGCCACATACGTTTTTGATTTTTACGTCAAATTACCCTCAGCCCACATTATTTTTCAGCTTAAATGACAAGGTGAAGCTGCAACTGTGAAAAGTTCATTTTTCATACTGGCATATGTTTAAGAATAATCATTATGAAACTAAAGTGCAAACAAATCCAATTCAATTTAAACTGCGGCATTCAGCCAAGCTTGACTTTTACTCATTTCACTCATTAGTATAAAGTACAAGTGTACCTCGAGACGTGAATCTGGATCTGGAAGTGGGATACTGGTAGATGCCCAGATTGTGGTGTAGCAGTTAGCCAGTTGACACAGTATTCTCTGTTATACAGTAAAAATCTGCCTAAAGTTTGCTAATATTATCCACTATAAGCTACTTCTCATACCAAATAACGCTAAGAGTATTGAGCTGAACAGCGTGTTTGTACTGCTTCAACTTGAATTCAACTTAAACATAGTCTCGTTTTAATGTGCCGTCACACATCTCAACTGCATCTTTTCGAAATCAAAGTTTTGTTGGAAGTGTTGAATTCATATGCTGTACATTTAATAAGGGACTCAAATCAAATCATCTCAAACTCCAACCCTACATAGAAATAATATACCAGGGTACACATGATCTATTACATGTTATTCAGTTTATTTGACAGCAATACATATACATTTCTCTTAGTTTACTATACCATATAAATTGGGTGAAGGTGATGACTCCAAACACAACGTTTAGGACTTGGGCACTTGGCTGTCTTGACTCCAGACTTGACATGAAACATAAATGCGTACAGTATCTTAAAACATGATATAGTCAATATTTATTCAATGTTAACGCTATATTAGAACCACAATTATTTTAGAAAATGATTGGGCCTAAATATAACATTTAAAATAGTAAAATTGCTAATAATACACATTTTTGTTACTATTTATAAAATGAACAGCTAAGATGTTGTAATCCATAAATCATTATCATAAATGTAAAGAAATTATTAATATATTAGAAATGGTCTGCTCCCACTTTAAGATGGGAATAGCTTATATATGGGAATTTCCATATTGGAACATGACAGGAATAATGTCCCCATCAGATTTGGTTGTGATATATGCATTGGGGTTAACCAGCAGCAGTAGACAGCTCAGTATTGGCACACGGAGGCGCTCTGCTTTCATTGATGTGCACCTGGCTCAGCAGTAGAGATTTAGATCATTTTCACAGATCTTCACATTTACCAACTTTTTATTTAGTTACTGACCTACTGTGTGGTAGTGGTGCAACAGGTCTGCAGGCTGTATACAGGATTCACAATCAGGCTCCAGACACTTGTGCCAATGACATGTTCACCAGCCAAATCTGCCTTTTCTGGCTTCTACTTCTGAAACTATTGTTTGTATTTTACTAGCAGTAAAGTTTTTCTACATTTTTACCCTCATGGCCTTCTTTGCGATGACTGACAGCCCTCTCCACTGCTGCACCACTCCAACAGAGCTTTCTTTATATAGAGAACTGGGGGCGTGGTAGTATGTTAAATACCTGTCCATTTAGAATGATTCTGATTAACTAACATACACACAGTGGTAAGAACATAATTGGTCCATGTGCACGTGCCATGAATCCAACAGTAATTTGTGTGCACCAAGTATGAACATTTCTACACACATATTAGTAAATGAGGCCCAGTGTCCCATCTCTCCACATTAAACTTTTCACCTTTCACTGCCATTTGCAGCTGCTGGGTTGAAAAAACGCAGACTACATCTTTGTTTTTGTTGAACATACCTGTTTAACTGCAATCACAGATCATGAAAATATCACATTAAAGCCTTTCTGCTCATGTGTTATTGCACTCTTTCAAATACAACCAATAACCCAAATAACACACCAATGAAAAAAAAAGAAAAAGAAATTGGATCAGCCAAGTACAATAGGCCCTGCTTCTAATAACTGTGATTCCAGTCATGTATCAAGGTACACAATACCAGCAGAGGAGAGTTGCATGCAAGGTGAAATCATTCTCTGCTCTGTTCCACCTTGCTCTCTCTCAACCGTCCTCATGTGTTGTGAATAATAAAAAAAAGAAGAATTCATTTTACGGTTTTACTAGTCAGCAACCCAGGTATGCATTTGTCAAAATAGAGGGGAAAGTTAGAACCATATGTTAATTTGAATGGGAGACACCTGGTTGTTATTAGGGCCATTCCGCGGATGATAGAAACACACACTGGGCTGTATTCAGGGAGAACACAATGGACAGGACAACACTGATTCAAATCAGTACAAAAAACATTTATGGGATCTAAAGGATTCATTTTAATGAACAGGCTGGCAGACAGGATTACTCAGGCCACATATGCCATGTTTATAAGCAGAGCAATGTGATGATGGACAGCACAGGACCTCCACACAAAGAACACATTTTCCATAAATTATAATGTAATTCATTTTACTACTTCCTTCTCAGTATGTGGCCTTGTTTGAGCAGAGTTGTGTTCTTCTTTCTTAGAGGCCTCCTCAGACTTTATTACACCGTGGTTTTTTTTAGGCGTTGTTCATTTCAAATTTCAGTATTTTTGTCAGAGCCAAAACTTTAAACAGGTGTTGGAAGTTTAAAAAAAAAAAAAAAAAGTTATTTCAAACATAAGCTTTTTGTTAAGCTGTTTGTTTTGCGAATCCAAGCAATCTCAAATAATAAGAAAGTAAGGTTAATACAGAACAAGCCATTGAGTTCACAGTGACATGTCATTCAGCCAGGTGTTTAAGTATCATGCCACATTTTTGGGGGATTTCGGGTTGTTGGTCTACTTAACCGATGAGTAATGAGAGCACAGACAGCAAAATCACCCATGTGTCTGTAGTTAAGCAGAGGCTTCAGTGTATACAGAAGCTGTTGACTTCACTGTAATGGAAATAGAGAGAAAAATGATGGAAAACTGCCCCCCCCCCCCCCCCCCCCCCCCCTCCATCCTCAGAGATTAAAAAAGGGTAAAGTCTATGAAATCACATCTATTATGCTCATTTACGGCTGTATATTTTTATTCTGGGACTCCAATAGATTAGATCTGCATGATTCATAGTTCAAAAACCTCCCTTTCTGCAGCCCCTCAGTTCAGCCTCTGTCTCCAACAGGCAGTGTTAGCTCCTGTCTGTTTAAGACCTCCCTGTGCTAACCACTGAGTTTCTGCGGCCTTCTGTAGCTGTTTGCTGGGTTTAAAATTCAGTGATTGAACCATAATCCATCAATGCTGGCAATGTAGACATGATTGACAACAGTATTTATCCACTTGTCTTGGTTGTTTTGACTGTGGTCATGTGTGCAATGTCTTAGCTTAGCAAGTGGATAGCTTGAATCTAGATGTCAGGTTAAAACGTAAAGTGTTGTTACTGTATAATTCATTGTTTAACTGAACTTCCCACCGTCTTCATAGTGTATTAACAATCATACATAAAAAAATATTATGAAATGTTATTTATTTTCAATATAAAGGTTTAATAGAATGTAGGCGTGACTAGTTCTAGACTAGTTCTAGTTCTATCAGGTGTGAAATAGTGTATTTCCTCAATGTAATGGATGACCTCATTGGCAATGTTAACAAAATGTACAGTCCAAAAGGCACAAGAGTACTCTCAGATTAGTTACTGTTCATTTTATGTTCAAATTTAGCACAGGGGGAGAACTGTTTTTTTCAGTGCCCAATAGCATCAAGAGTAAAGGCTATTGATTATTGGGTTCTGTAAAAGCTTCATTAACTCGTTCTTTTTGGCTCCTCGGGGACAAAGGAACTCCATAACAAGCTAACAGACACATAGCCGATATACTGAAGTTAGTCCGTCTTTACGCAGTCAGCAGGCAAAATATTAGCATTAATTTGAGGTCATGTTTAGCCACCTTTAGAGTCATTGTAGGGGAAAACCATTTCATTTATTGTTAATATTAAAAAATGGATTAATGAAGTGTTACGAATTACGCAGTGGAAACAACTGCTCTCACGTTGAACATTCCTGGAATTGTCTAACTTGGCAGTACAAGTGAAGTGGCATCCAGGTGCCTTATTACACCAACCGCCTGTAATTAAGAAATGATATAACTTTAGTTATCCAAACACGTTGAACCACAGCACCAAAAGATAAATTGTGCTCACCATGTGATAATATGCTTTATGTACAGGCAAAGTTGTTGCTAAGCCTCACCATGTATTGCTTAGATTCTGGCGTTTGCCCTCTTATGCTGGGGTGAAGCAGAGAACCCGTCCAACGTTGCCTCTAAATGTCTCCTAAATGCTGCCCATCCCAAGGCCAAGTATAACATGACACCGAGGGTCATATTTTTAAAGTTTTCAGTTGACATACCAGAAGCTATGGGAATCAGCTTCAGCAAAAACAACAAAATACCAACTTTTATATAGAGATCACGCTTGAGCCAATCATATGGAGATCCTATCACGGTCAAGTATGCCTTCGTTACAGATGTTCAATTAACAGTCAGGACAGCAATCTAGCTTGATCATTTTCTGTTTATGTACCTTGTTCTTCGTTTTCAATACACCTTGGAAATTTCATTAAAATGAAGAAGAGCTAGAACAGGTATCTGGCTTTTGATCCACTGTTTGCTTTGGTTTGATGTGGACGGCTGTCGAATGATACTAAGCATTGTGCTAGTTGGCTTTACTGCAAAATTACAAACTGGAAAGACTGGGCTAAGAGACTTTGCACCTAATAAAAAAGGGAGAGTGGGGTGAAATGAGTCCACTTTATATTTTATTTTAATACAGAAAAATAAGTTTATACTTATTTAAACTCTATCTACAATGTCTATTTATGGAATCTTTAGGGGAAGAATGTCAGGCTCCTTAACTTTCCATACAACCTTCCCAGCATGTGTCAGGTTGTCTTATTTACATTCACAGCATGGTTCTCTCAATGGGCAAATGTTCTTTCCGACTGTGTCCATCTGTCTCCATCTCTCCATCCATTTTATAACCTTTTCCCGATACTTCTCTTTTTTCATTTGACAAAACGTATGAATAGCCAACCCTATCGCCTAACAAGAATGTTCATATTAGGTGATTTTGCAAAACCCAGAATTACAGTCTATGACAACTTTTTTCAACTTTCTTTTGCAAGTTTTAAAGGTTTTAAAGGACATGTAATTGCTGCCTGAAGTATATTCTCTAGGAATGTTTTTCTGGTCAAGGAAGTGTTGGTGACTTTGACACCAGTGAATAGGCTTTACGTCCTATCTGGTTATCTTTAGGCATCAAAAGTACTTAACTGATTTTACATATCAAAGTATTTCATGTCTCCAGAGGGAACTGGATGAAATCTGACAAATTGCCTCAGATGATGTCACTTGAGTCAATGTTGATTGGGGCAAAAAGTTTGAAAATGAAAAAAATCTGGCTGTGTAGAGTTAGAAAAGAGTGAATTCACCAGACCTCTGTAAACCACTCTTCATCTCTGCTTAAGGCTGGCAAACTGTGGTCGTCAAGTTGCATTGTAAGTAATGTAGGCGCCAGGTTTTGCCCAGGAACGATCGATTTCCGTCCCACATCTAAAGGCAAAAGTATTTATACATATTCTGAATGGCACTCTAAGGCATGGTCACATTGCGCCCCTGTTGTTTCTGCAAGAACTTTGAATCTATGCTATCCACATACATGTCTAATTTCTATGTGAGGTGAGCACACCTATGGGATTGTCAGTTTCTTAAAGTTACCATACTTGTCAGATGTGAGGAGCAAGGGGTTTCAGACAAGTACTTCTTCATGAGCATACTGATACCCTAACTTTCCATTTCGCTACATAAAGGGCACACTACTTCCTCCAATGGCACTGAACATTGGCACAAGCTGTATAGTGTAAGATGTGGAATCATTCAGTGTGAACGTAATTTGCAGGCATCAACAATCAGACCCAGAGTACGTCAAATGCATATGGTATTAGCTTCAAATGTACTTACAAAAATCATACTTCTAGTTATTCTAGCTCTCATACAGCTTTCTGTACATTTCCAACCTTCTCTACATGAATATTCTTTCACCTGTCTAGTACATTTGAACAAACCATCTACTCCCAGTTTTTTTTTTTCCTGTTCATGAAATTCCAACTGTGGCCAGGTAGTGCTTCCACAACCTTTACCCTCCTGTCTCCGCGGTACGTGGCCAGTGGCAGACATGATCTCTGACCTGAGGAGTCTGAGCCAACAGCAGACCGCTCCAGAGAATTTCAGGCAGCTATCCCCACAGGCCATGAGTGTTCCCGTCTCTGACAGACAGGAATGATAAGAGTCGCCAGGCAGCACGTTCCCAATCACCAGGCAGCCAAATCCTGCAGTACAATACAAGGTCACACTTGAAAAGGCTCCCTCGTTAGATTCCGTCTGCTCATTTTTTCCTGTACAACCTCTGACATCCCACATGTTTCCTGCATTCCCTGCAGGTTAACTGCGAAGCTTCACAAAACAGCGAAATGAAGAAGTAATGTCTTTCTTCATCATGAAAGTGACACGTAAAGAGGTGAAAACGCTCAGATTCTCAGAGAGAGAAAAAAACAAGCCGTCTGTTATCTGTTTCACTAATGGCCTGATTAGTGAAAAGGACACACTGACAGAGATAACACCAGCGATCTGTCCATTGCTTTCACTTTCTCCAACATGCTGTCTTCCGCCTACTTGTCTGACAAGCCAGTGGCTGTCTGCTTCTGAGAGTTGTTTATCTGACAAATTGCGCTCTCGGACATGTCAAGAAGCCCAAACATTTCCCGGCTGTCAGTCACGCTGATGAACAGTTGAGGAGTGCAGTGGACAGATTGCAGGCTCCTGTGAAGTATGCAGCAAGTGAAAGTCCTTCTTGTTAGTGCAGCAGTGAGGTGTCTCCCATCACACAGAAATACAAAGCACGACTGATGGTGGTGTTGAGGATATGTGTGTGTTTGTGTGTGTGTGTCTCTATGTGTCCATGTGCCTAT
Source organism: Scomber scombrus (assembly GCF_963691925.1). NCBI lineage: Eukaryota > Metazoa > Chordata > Actinopteri > Scombriformes > Scombridae > Scomber > Scomber scombrus. The sequence goes on from NC_084990.1 coordinate 4,404,020, forward strand.
ACATATGTAGAGCATCTGTGAGTGCAGATGTCTGTTTCTACCGAGCAACCACTCCACAGACAGCTGTCATTTATCATAGGACTGGTTGAGATGTGACTGCTTTTTGAATTCCATCTATTTGTGACAATCCACTGTTTGTACAGGTATTGTTATACTTACTGCCTACTGCTGCTTTGAGCTAAATGTTTAAACATTTAAGTCAGCATGCTAACATGCTCACAAAGAATGCTTATGTGGAGCACCTATCTGAGTTGACCTGTTAGCGTGCTAAAATGTGCTAATTAGCACAGCTAAGGCTAAGGTTGATGGGAATGCCATTAGATTTGCAGGTATTTGCTCATAAACCAAAGAATTTTGACCTGATGATGGCGCTAGATGAAAAATTAGATGATCATCGACAATTTGTCTTGAGAGGAACATAAATGGTTGTACCATGCTTAATGGCATGTATCTAAAAGTAGTTGAAAGATTTTGCTCATAACCACAAATGTCAACTTGCTGGTGGCACTAAGGCAAAGTTACATATAGAAAAGTCACTGTAGTCATTAGGATTCATCTTGTAGGACAACAAATGTCTGTACCAGGGATGTCACTAGGATTTTATGTGTAGGGGGGCTTAGCCCCAAATCAAATGTTTTTCTTATACAAAAATAAAATCTTTGAGATATACAGAGCTCTATGAGCGATGTGCCATGCTCACAGTATACCAGAACCAGGTGCTAAGAGATGGCATAGTGAAATTTGACGAACACACATCAGTAGTGTAGTATACATAGGTATTACACCTACCTACTAGAAAAGGTCCCAAATTTAGTTGCGCAATGATATGTATCAACATTAATTGCCAGACAGAGATATATCTTTTAGCATTTTGTGAACAGACGCAAAAGCTCATCGGTCACAATGCAAGCGTCAGGCACCCCACGTCTTGCATTCTGTCACTTTCCTTCAATTTAAGGTATTTATCTGAACTATATTATATAGTAATTAGTAGTTTTATTCTCTGAACTACAGTCATCTGCAACTTCATTAGGAACACCTGTGCAATATAATTCAATCCAATACAACAGCTCTGCTATCAATTCTGCCCTTTTTTTAGAAGTTTATACATTTTCAGCTTTTGTTGAAATTGCCAAAAAAAGTGATAATTCTACTTTGTTTATTACTAAGTGGTGGTGGTGTACTTGGGTGCATTACATTGCACCCTAATACACCACAATCATTAAACAATAAACATAAAGCAGCATTTTCACCTTCTTGTCAAAAAATGTAGTATAAGCTTCATAAATGTAGATTTAGAGCTGTTTCATTGGATTGAATTAGATTGCACAGATTAGGCCAGTGAGTATCTTATATAGTTAAGTTATTCTCTGAACTATATTTTATAGTAATTACAAGTTATATAGTATTATACAGTTAAGTAGTTATGTTCAGTTTCAGTAGCATTAGCATCACGTTTTTGTTGAATGCCTCACTCTTTCTCTTCAGGTCTGCTGAATGAGAAACATCTGAGTGACTTAATATTGGCGTTTTGTAACATCAGTTGATAAAACGCGCAGCATTTTACACATTGCGCCGTTAATATCACCTGTTTAGTTGGAGCCGTTCATATACTCTGAGCCGGTTAGCCTGAAACTTGTTACTATAGTAACGTCACAGTTACCTCTCTGGGGATTAACGTTGTTAATGTTGACATCACATGGCGATGTTTTCATTAGTTTTTCGGGCTCCGCTGTTTTTTTGTGAGCAGGTTCTGCTTCAGATGATATAGATTTATGTTTTAACCAGCGGTCTGTGTTTGCTTCCTTAAACTTAATATCACTGTTAGCGTGTCTGTGTTATGCTAGCGGGAGGTACAGAGAGAGCTACAGGTGTGTTCGGGGTCGAATTCAGATAGTCGGACACAGCGGTTTCGACCAGTCGTTCTGCAGTAAGCACCGCTGCAGACGTTGGTTGAACATTAATAGTTAGTTAGTTAAGGCGGCAGGCGTGTGTTGCTTAGGCAGCCGCCTAAGCTGGAAATTGCTGTGGGAAACCCTGAATGGTTGGGGGGGGCTTTAGAACATTTTAGGGAGGCTTAAACCCCCCCAAAATTGGCTCAACGACGTCCATGGTCTGTACAAAACAGTTGATAAAATATTTTTGTCTGGGTCAAAGTGGTGGACCGACCAACATTGTCACCTCTAGTTCTTCATCACTAGTGTGGCTAAAAAGATGGTGTAAGTATATTTTAGTATTTACTGTATTTCCCGGCTTTTAAATGTATAAATAACATATATAACTCACATCCTGCACACCTTATCCATTACACCACTACTGAATAGAGCACTTCAGGGAGCCCCGGTTTCAATTCATTCACGATGGCAAATTCAAATATGTCTGAGAACATCTCTTACAGTGACGCTTTTGTTGATGTCATATCAGAGTTAATGTGCGTTTGTTATGTGACACTGTTGTAAACTGGAACTGTTCAAAAGATGATTCTTAAAGTGCCTTTAATCCAAGAAAAATACAAATGTACATTATTTACATAATTCACAAGGTCCATCTTGTGAATTACCTTTTTGACCTTTGAGGGTTTGATTAAAGAGGTCAGCAGTAATGTAATGTCAATAGCTTAAAGTTACTTAAAATATGCAAAACCAACAAGATGTGCTTATCACTGCAATATTACAGTGTCAGTGAAATTCCCCAAAAGGCTGAATGAGGTAATGAGATGTTCCCTCCTGATTTGATAAGACATGTCTAAGATGTCATAAGTGATAAGGGAATGATAACAACCAGACACTGTTTTACAGTTGAAGTCTCTCTGATTCGAGCATCATTTCTGTGGAGTTGTCTCTAGCATTTCTTTCCTGCCATTTACCCTCCCTCCCCCTCGTCTCCTCCGGCTCGTGTGGAGCCTGTGAGTCGTTCAGCCTGTGATCATGGCGCTAGTCCATGACTGAGTGGACAGGCAGCCAATGACATCATACTTCACTCTGTGTGTGTGTGTGTGTGTGAGGTGGTGGTGGTGGGGGGGGGGATACAGAAAGTGACACCTCTGGTCACTGTGACACACTATCTGTCTCACCCACCAAGTTTGTACAGTGAGTCAGATCTAATTGTGGTTATGAGAGTGTGTGTTGTGTTGGTAATCCAAAGATCTGTGCAGTTTCTCTGCAAGACCTTTATGTTGACTTCACTGTTATGATGATACTTAAGTACTAGACTCACTCTGCTAAGTAGAGAGGGGAATAAATTATAGCGGCATTGAATGTAGCATGGAGAAAATTGAGCCGTTTGATGACAAGTGCTATAAAAAATCGAATGAAATATAATCTACTGAATACGTATTTCTTTGAGCAGAATCCACACATTAAAAAAGAATTTTCTTAAGCTGAGTCTTGATGTTTGGAGCATTTCACTCCTCACCAGAGAGTGTATATACAAAGTAATAAATGAGACAACCCTCTCATCTCTGATCTGTGTGGCATTTAAAATAATTTTACTGGAACTACTGTCATTTCAATGGAGCAAATCCATAGACGGAGTTGTAAGCAAATACTGTGGACGCTGTGACCGTACACAGGGTAATCATCAAGGGATATGGGGGCGTTATGTGTTTCAAAGCTGTCTGCACTGGGATGAAATAAATCTCAGTTGGGGGTAAAAGCTCCGACAAAACTTCTTTGGATCTCATAAAGTTAGCTGAGCAGAGCTAAGACTTGCCATTGATGGTTACAGATTCAGTTATTTAGAAGTAGAGTAGAGGTTTCTGGCACAACTTCATCTACTTCCAAGGTGCATGGAGAAGGGAAAAAAGCCTAGAAAGGTCAAAGCTCTAGCAACACTTATAGTACACTTTACTGGGGATGACTCTGATGAAGGCTGCAAGCTGAAATCCGTTGGTCTAACAATAAAGTTGTTGAGTGTACTACAAGTGTTGCCAGAGCTTTGACCTCTTTTTTACAGGTCTTTCGTGTGTTGTTGAGTTTTGGCATTCTCAATTAGCATTGTTAAGTTAGACAAATGGAGTGGTTATCATCATCACGGCAGTCACATACAGGTTTATAACATGTTTATGTTATTGGGATGGATGGTAGAGACAGGTGGGGAAACAACTAGCTAGCATTTATGTCCCCGAACCACTCAAAATGGCTGGAAGAGTTATTTTGTGATGGTTAAAAGTATTCTGTATTTACATTATAGCAGTGTATCCATTAAATTTGGGTTTAATTTCCTTGAATATTTGCTTGATTTACAGGCACCTCTGAATTCCAAGAAGTGCCAAATCCATATACAGTATATCAGAGCATTTTGAAAAATTCAGGTTTCTCAGCCTTAATTATGCCTTGGCACATTGACGCTAACACTGTTTATAAGTCAGAAACTAGTAATTATGAACGTGGCCTTCATGCCGTAGTTTTGTTTTGGCAACAAACTTACATGCAACCATCTGGAATAATTCCTCCACCTGTGTTTCCAGGGAAACATTAAAAGGGTATTTCCAACTTAACTTTGGAAAATGACCATTGAATTTGGCTAACTCTTGACTACAAGTTAACTGCCAGTGTTTTTTCCCAGCAATAAACCTATATGCGACTGCCAGAAAGTTTTCGTCCACCACGACTCAGCTCATCCCAAAGAAACTCTGTCTGGGGAAACACGAATAGAGAATGTTTGACAAAAACTTTGGAAAATACTCAAGCAATTTGGCTAGTTTGCACTGCTAAGGCCAGCAGCTACTAGCATTAAGAGCTGTGCAATTACCAGGCAGTATTCCTTCGCCATGATTAAGCAAGGAAACACCGTCTGGGTAAACACGTAGAAGGGTAATTTGGGCCAAAAAAGCTAAATTGGTGTAGTTGCTGTACAAAAGTATGGCCTTACAAGCCAAATAGTTACATCTACCAATAATGAAAGGAGGCCCATGTGCTAAGTTAGGCGCTCGACTTGAGTCAGGTACTATACTTGTATGGCAACACACCCTCACAAACACTCACCTGAACGCTATGCTGACACTTGCTGCTGTTCATGCATCATTTCATAAGTCCCCACCTCTCCAACCCAGCAACCACATGTACTGTAAGCTCTGGGTATACCTTCCCCATAGTGGTACGTTATTATGGTCAGAGGTTGGTGTTTCCTTTTGCGGGGTTAATGAGATCAGAGATAATCTATTACACATTCTACCATTGGCATTTGAGTATTGTATCTCTTGAAAACATCAGAACCTATACATTACCATCATCGAGTTCTGTTCTAGTTTGGTTTGACTCTTTCATTTACTGTCTGGCCCTCGCTGTAGACCGCCCACCCTACTCCTTACCCAGCCTGCCTCCAGGGCATGAAAATTGCCATAACCAATGAGGTAAAGGCAATAGTTTTCCACATTTCATAATCCTGTTAGCGGCGTCAACAGCATCAGCTTCGGTTTATCCTATTACTTTCAATCATTTCCAAACCCACCGAAGCTGGAAAGGTGCGCTGGGGTTAACACTCGCAGAGACCACAGAGATAGGAAAAAAGACAGCAAGAAACACACATATATGCATGTAGCCCCTTTCAGAACCCTAGAACAACATTTGATCATGACCCACTGAGCGTCCCTGGGGTGTTAAAAGCAAGCACGACCTTGTAGCTGTTGGTGCCCCTTTGTTGTTTCAGCTTTAAGAATTGGGCAAAAGGAAGAAAGGAAGGTTTGTCCGTCTGAATTACCTATCGCAGGAAAAATAATAAAAAGGCAACGTACCGAATCAATGGGTCAGCGTGACGATAGGGTAATTTCTTACTGACAAGTCGCATAAGTCAGGCCTCTCAACATCCCGCAGGGCGGAGATAGCACATGTAGCCGTGTGTTTGCTTTGAACGGGGAATGGCAGAAAATGTCACCCCTGATGAATGCTCCGTAGTGCTGATAAGACGTACTCCCCTCCGGGTGAGCGTGCAAATACATATGACACACGTGCACACACAGGCAGATAAACACGCATACACACACACACAGAGAGACTTGGTCCTATAAATAAATCTTTGGTCCTGAAGGGTCAAGTGGAGTCCAGCCCCAGCAGATACCAACCCTGTACCCAGAGATCAGTCTGCAGCCCCTTGCGACCCCTGTGTCTGCTCTCTGTCTGTCAACCATCTCAAACACTGTACCCAGATCAGATTACACAGCAGCGCAACCTCGTTGAAACAGATTTTCATGCAAGGACTCGAATCTGATCTGGTATCAGCGTCTGGAGCAGCCATGCATGTTTTACGCTGTCAAACAGACGTCAGCGGGGGGAAGGAGGGGTTTGTGGGGTTGTGGAGAGGACGGGAAAGGGAGGGGTAGGGTCATACCAACAAAAACATGGCTGTGGTCGGTCCTCATTGGGAGAAAGAATGTGCCAGCTGACAGCCCATTTCAGTAAGGCCATTTGGAAGTGCTGGAGCAGCTCAGTAGATCCAGATAGCTAAATATTTGCACTGTTGGTTATTTTCTGTATGTCCTCTATAAGTTCTGAAAGGATGTGGTGGTAGGCCTGCATCACGGGGACTCCCTGTCAAAATCATGTGACAGAAAAGCAGTTTATCCTTTGAAGCCCAGGCTGTTTTGTTTTTTTCCTATGTCAGATCCTTAAATTAACAGGCTTATAACATAAACAGTATATGGGCAGTATGTCGTAGTCTAAGACAGCGTCTAGGCCTGCTAAATTTTAAAACGCCATATTCGAGTAGAATGAAATGCCTTTACAGCAGGAGTTTCAGCTCATTTCTGCAAATTCCTTCGTCCATATTAGAACGACCAACAAAAAAAGCTTGTTATTGTCAAGGTGTTTCTTCTTCCACCTCTTCCAATGGAACGCCTAATTACTGCCACCATCTGTTTTGTCACAGATACAACAGCATTTTCAGATTTACACTCTGTGGAGAAAGGTGCAGTTTGGAACTTAACCGAGGGCCAAAACAAAGAGAAAAAGATGCCCATACGAATTTAGCTAATTTATTAATTTTCGTTCGTTTTCATGAATTTTTCACTACTGTAAAACAATATGAGTAACACATTTAATGAAGATTGTTTTCATAAGTTGACATACGTTTACATTGTTGCCACTAGTGTTTTAACTCCACAATGTATGTCTGTATGTGTGTGTGTGAGTATATATATATGTACTATAGTTACTAGATATCTTACAGATTCAGATCTGGAATACAAAATGTAGCTCTCTTGGATATTACATACAATATGTGTATTCAAAACCAGGCCTTTCGAGTGCAGTAATGATTTCTTTTTTTAACATTATTTCAAAATAAACGCATACTAGGATAATCATGTCAGTTGCAATTTACATATTAATGCGTTAGCAATAATAATCAAATAATGTATGACAATATAAAACAGAGGCAGGGGTAATACTTATATACTTCTGCTGGAGTAATACAGCACTTTAACTTGGAATTTTTACGCAATTATGATGTTAATTATTCCTCAGTCACTGTTGCACTTTAACCATGGATGTAAGACTCCAGTTGACTAACTTTGGTACTAAAAAGTGTGTCCTAATTTGGCTGAGTAATGACAGAGGAGAGGAGCTGTGAATCAGGTTCAGGTGCAGTGCTGCTTTACTGTATGTCCACACAGCTGATCATCTCTGAACCTGCCACTGTAACAAAGCCAGGCTCGCAGCATGCCACAGTTTTATACATACTGTTTCCCCTGGAATTATTTCAGCCAATATTACGTCATTTTATTTCAGTTTCACTAATTATTTACTCAATTGGTTCCTCATTTTATATCTGTCAAGCATGATGAAAGACATTTGCTTGGCACGGATGACAGTTTCTCTCGATATGTCTTTCATCTGGCCCCGTTAGTCACGGACACACACATTAACAAAAACAAAGTAGACGTTGAGTTATTAAATTTCTGATAGTGAAGTTTTGGGAATACCACATAAAGCCGGCCCATAGCCCTTGGTAATAGGCAGGAGTTAGGACTTAAGCTGTGGTGATGCAGACCCGTCTCTGTGCTGAAGCCTCACAGACATGCATCCCCCCTCCTTCACCTCCTCCTGCCCATGCTTCTGTGGCCCCCATCCAGCTGCTGCAGACTACAGCGGAGGCAAAGTCAATTGCCGAAATCTAAACAACCACAAAAACACAAAACAGTGTCTCCCCCCTGTGTTTTTGTTTTTTACATGATGTGGAGACAACCAATCTCCCTCGTGCTTTTACTGTGTTTTGGGATTCCATTCGGAATCGGCGGCAGACATGCGCCTCTCGGACCCCTTGGCCCACAGAGGCCTGAGGAGTGAATTCAGAGTGAAGGTGACCGAGCCACAGACAGAGCAGAAAAGGAGGGATGTAAGTGGAGACAAGAAGGGAGGCTGCTGGCTCGGGCTCGTCTTTCTGTCACTTCTGGTTTGGACTCGGCTTGCTCCCCCTGGAACTTCTTCATTATAAACCACAGCAAAACCTGACTCTGAACCTGACTCCACGTCTGGCTCCTTCCACGTCTCGTTCTCGCTTTCCCACCCTCCTTTAATTCTCCTTCTCCTCTCATAGAATATTTCTGGCACTTGTTCATTCACCATGCCCTCGCGCAATCTCGTTCTGTCCTATATTTTTTATATTTCACTCACTTTGTTTGGCTTCCATGATCCCCCCCCCCCTTTTCTCTTGCGTCTTTTTGTTTGGAGCCAGTCGGCTTGTGTCGTGGGAAACCCCTATGTTTTCTGATAAGACTGATTGGGTACTGATAAAGGACTCTCAAGTCTCTCTGATGACGAATCCAACTTCCATCATCTAACCTCGCATCACCCCAATGACTTCCTACATTTTTTACAATGGAGCTAAATGACAAATGATAGCTTACAAAAACATAGCTTCAAGGTTGCTTTAACATTAATGCAAAATACATCAAGGAAACAGGCTGCAGCACGAAACCAAATGGCAATTGACCACTTGCTGAGCTCTTCTTATTTCTTGCAGCACCTGTCATTTGCTGGCTGAAATGACAACTGCTGCTGGCAGATTTTATCAGCTTTACCTAGCTTTACTAATTAAGCTAACAATAGCTCCAAGAGCTGGCTTAGCCTGCCAACAGTTATGGTTGTTCAGCTTGATGTACCACCGCTGTTTGGAGGAGGAATGTAGCTAACAGTCAGTTCAGTTGACTCGTACGGGTATGTAATGCTTTGGTCTGCATTTTCATTTTAATGTTATTGCTTACCTGAGAGCAGAGGAGAGCTACTATCTGAGGCAAAGCAGCGCGACGGCACTCAGACTGATACGACACAGCTGTTGTAGCTGAGGCCACAGAGGCCACTACGTCTTCCTCTTAGCAGTTATAATCACACACACACACACACACACAGATATGCCCTCCAAGACCTCCCACCCATATCCTGTGCACTCCTGACCTGACAAGCTCATTTCTTGTCGTCAAACAAACTCTTTACTGGGGGCTATATCAACCCTCTATCTCCCATCTGCCTCCTCTTCAAATGCAACCACCTCACACTCACACACACATACACACATACACACACCCCTCCTTACCAACTCTCCAGTCCATCATTTGCTTCCATTACCTTCACTATCTACATTGTCTCCTTAAATCATCCCCCTCTCCACAGCCAGATTAAACTATTAGGGGCCCCATGGCAAAAATGTACTGATGGGCCCTAGTCAACCCCCCGACACAGGGTACACAGCATATGACACGTGGCCACTTCATTATATACAAAAAAACCAACCAGTACTCCTATGCTAGAACAGTACCTGGCCCCAAGTTTGTTTGTGCTAATTTGATGAAACACAACTTCATTTAGGAATATGTATCACAAAACTGAGCTACGTGTTTAGATAACAATGAAAAACCTACTATTTAGCATGCTTTAGGGATGCAAGTTTTCAAGGATATTTGGATTTGATCCAATGACCAAAACCCCACTGACATACTCTGTACTTACACATTTTTGGGGACCCTGTTGATCTCGGGGTTTGGGATTTGGGAGAAATCCCAGTGGGCTGGTACCATTCCAGGCTGATTACTTACTTCTTACTGTATCCTCTAACGCCACAATGAACTCCCTTCATCGTTCCCTGTCCTTGGCTAACTGTTGAGCCATCCCCCAAGTGAGGTTCATTGGCGAGGATGTTCTTGCTTTTGGTTCTAATGTGTAATTCCATGGTTTTGATTTTGTTTGGCCAAAAGATACCACATAACCTTTTCAGGCATCCATTGTGGAATCTTTTTCATATTATCTTTGGTTTCCCACCACCATTCAGAGCTAGACATTAGGTTGGATTTGATGTCGATGTTAGATAGATGCACCTTTGTTTTTAGGCTGTATTGCTTGGACTTCCAGGAGTTGGAGAACACACCTTTGGCATTGTCCAATCTTGCCTAGTCGATTGTGTTGAGATCTTCTGTCCTGTCTTCTCTTGTATGCTGTGGTAGTAGGTAGCAATTAAGGCTGAGTCACTGACACAGTCCAACTCTTCCAGGCCGAATATTGTGTGTTAATTTACTGCAGTTCATTTTCTCCTCATACAAAAAGACTCCATAAATGGAGCACTTGCATAAACAGTTGATGCTGACGTTTTTCTTTGGAGGACAATCTTCATGTTTTAGATAGCAGAGTTTCTGTTTTGTTTGTATTTTCTTGTGATGACAGATGATGCGACTGAAACAAGAATGTTTTTCTTTTGTGTTTCTTTTTTTAAATATTTATTTTTCTTTTTGCTCTGGATATCTGTGAAGTACAAGGTTTTATTTGTGGTAGGTCTTAACCACCCTATCCCAATCATTCCCCTACTTTGACTAAAAACACAATTGCACATTTATAGTTGGAATCAATTAACACAAAACAATGACAAAGATTGTCAAAACCCTCACTGGTTAAAAAAAAATGCTCAGATCATAATTTATGGCAAACTGAAGCCCAGCAGGCATCAGATGGGCACATTGGCCAGCCACATTTTCCATGACTTCAGTACTGATTAAATATTGCTCCCTGTACCCTCACTTCCAAAGAAAATTACACAATGTGTGCAACCTCACATGAGAAAAACTAAAGTCTCACAAAAATATCCCGTTGTGCCATGGGATAAAAACAGGATAATACAAAATAAAACAAACAATACATAAAGTGAACAGGAAACAATGGAGAGAGAGGATAGGAGAGAGAAGTACGTTCACTCTTTGGTCATCATACAGGTTGTGTATCTTCAACACTTTGGTGGCTCTCCATCTTGTTATTGGATGTGATCTGAATTATATTCACACACCCTCGTTCTCCACAATGGGAACTGGCCTGCAAACTGTAGCCACACATTTAGTTATTGCCGTTACAAGCTTGTTGCAGGTAGGTTTGTCTGTGGTTTCCTGGAAGAGGGATGGTTCAGAGCTAACAAGGCTGCCAACAAGAGCATCACCTGTGTGTTTCGCTAGAATTTTATTCAAGAGTATTTAAGACTATATGTACTCCAGTAACTACAAATAACTTTGGTCTTGTCAACAGAATGATCTGACAGGTCTTTGAAGCTTAACTTGTCATACTTGCTGTACTTTCATTATCCACTGTTCCTTGTTAGTTGCTATCCAACTTAATACTAGAGGAAACTACAGGTGAGGCAACAGGTCATCATAACAGAACCTTGACCCTGCCAGTAGCACCCCATCTTCTCCTCCTGACCACCATATATCGTTGAGTCACACTGTTTAACCACAGCTCTGGATGTCTAGTACTTGATGAAAGGTACAACATGGAGGCAGGCAGGGATGATGCAAAAACAGGAGGGATGAAATTGGCAACATGAAGGAGGATAAAAACCTTCCAGTTTCCTCTCATCTGCTGCAATATAACAGCTGAGCTTCATGGTGTCCAGCACATGTTCCAGTCATTCTACATAGAACAGTGCATTCCAGTACACTTCCTCCTGTGATACTCTTTCAAGGCAAATGGCAGAGGGATGGCTAGATTCCACAGATGGCACATGAGTAGAGATATTCAAAGCATTTAAAATACGTGGCTGCTCCTATCAGCAGCCAGGGGAGCAACATTCCTCTGATCCATCATTTACTGGAACCCATGGCAACAACGATATGATCTCATTGACAATTCTACACACAACATATGTGATATTGTAATGTTGTAACTGTTTGCAATTCTCTCGTTGAATTTGGACGTCATTTTTATGATATTTTTTAAGCAGTTTGGCCATATCAGCGAGTCGCATCTGCTTCATTCAAAACACAAGAAATGACATAAAACAATAACAGTCATTTTTTGATATAGACGTCTGCACAGCCGGCCAATAAACACGTTGTGCTGAGCTATTGTATTATGAAATATGTGTTTTTTAACACCAGTCTATGCAAAGCTTTGTGACTTATTGCAACAGACGAGCATTGTTTTAAAATATGCATCATACAGCGTAGTGAAAGTGCCTGTACCATGACACCCTGCCACATGCTTATTGTATATAATGTACAGAGTGTACTCAGAACTGTCTAACTGGTATATGAGCGTCAAGTTCTGTCTTTTTATCACACACACACACACACACACACTCAACACACATACACACACATGTAAGGCTCCAGACAGTTCAGATGAGACTTGTCACGTCCATTGACAGAGGGCCCAATTAAAAGGGGAGGATTAAGCCAGGGCTGGGTGACCTCTTCAGGAATCTCTCTGAGACGCTGTGTGTACACTGTCAAACCCTCTGACAGACTTTCCCTTTAAGCACTTTCACCTGCTAATTAAGACACCCGCGCACGACTGTTTTTTTTTGTGAATGTGTGCATGTGCACCTGTGTGCCTACATGTGTAATTTGCACATGCGTGTGTATGCGCGCGTGTGCTTTCATTCACCGCTCGCACAAGACGAATGTACCGGCGAATGTCAGCCGTAGATTTGCAGCCCGAGAAGCTTCTATGTAAATATTTGACTTGAGAATTGTATGGGGTTTTTTGGGAGCTCGCTCCAGCACACGTCAGCTCACAGGCTAACAGCAAACAGAAAGGGCGTGTCATTTATTACATTAAATTATTACGTTTCGGTGTGTGCATCTCTCTGGTGCGTGTGTGTGTGTGTGTATGTGTGTGTGTAGAGGCTCCTCGGCAACAAAAGCCGAGCAGTGTTTATGGTGTGGAGAGATTAAAATGGATAGGAGCAGTGAGCTGTTGCTGGACAAAGCTCTCTATGACTGATTAGTGCTGTGTCGCGGCACCTTTTCATAAAATGTGGCCCGCGGGAATCACACACTTTTTATTTAGCAAACTGAAAAGATAAAGGGTCAGACGTTAGAGGAAATAATAACTTTGAGAACAAAGTCTGGCTCAAGGCTCGAACAAAGATGGAAAATGGGGAGGAAAGAAGAGGGAGACTGGAGACCAAACGGAGGGAAGAAGGACCTGAGCAGAGATTGCATTGCTAAGAAAATCCAAGGAAGTTGTTTAATTTAAACCAGTAAGAAGATTTAAGCTTTGAAATTCAAGAAAAAGTTGTTAAACATAGATGAGGCGAATTCATTAGACGTGTGTGTGCTTCTTTACATCTGATAACGAGGAGCTTCATTGATATTTTGCACATGCACACAGAGAGCCAGGAACTGAATCCTGTTCTCCAAAGATGTTGTTAGCATGCTGGAACACTGGTGGCTCAGCCCAGTATAGAAATCTTTACATTTTCACCCATTCATTTCACAGTGAAATTAATATACGATGTGAGACACTGTGCTCTACCAAAAGGTTAGGCTGGCTCTCACAACATAGAGCCAATCAATCAATCAATCAGACTTTATTTGTATAGCACTTTTCATATGAATGCACATATGAAAAGTGCCTTTCTTTTATCACTGTATGTGTCTATCTGATACTCTCCTCTTCTTCACCTCCTCAGCTGCTCTTTTGTTAGCTCATCTGTCTGATGCACTCTTTGTCTCCTCTTCTCATTCCTCCTCTTCTCTCATGGCCTGCTCATAAAAAAAGATGCAAGAAGTTTAGTTTAGTTAAGTATATTGTGGTCATTAAACTCAAATACACATACATAAAGTAAATAATCACATGCCCTTGTTCTTTGTACTTCATCTCCATTAGAAATAGTGACAAGCCAAAAGGGAAAAATCATAGTATAAATAAATAAATAAAGCAGTTTCTGACCGAAAAAAGTGCAGGCTGAAGCATTTGCTTATAACACTGACCCTTTTTACATTAGTCATTCAATAGATCCCAACGTACATAACAAGTCAGCACATGCCAAACAAAATCTAACCAAATCTCTCATTTTGTGATTCAAATTTAGATCATGAACATGTTATTTATCAGTTTATTTACTACATAATTATTTTCAACAGGCTAATGTATATCAGATTATACTGAAGCAAACCTTAAATGCATCCTACGGGGTCTTCATATGTAAAGGTGTGCCTTATGTCGAAAACATTTGAGAGGCACTGAGCTAGACTAGCTAGCTAAAGAGCCTCTTTTTCATTGGCTTGCTTGTAGATGAGTTAGTGGCTCTGCTGCTAAAGCAACAAATGGTAAATGGACTGTATTTATATAGAGCTTATAGTCTTCTTGAACACCCTAACCCTACCACGCAGGGTGCCAGTATCTTGTATCTCCCAATTAGTGGACGACCACTCTACCTCCTGAGCTACAGCCACCCCAAACTTTAAAAAGGGAACTCTTCTTTATCTTCTCATTGCCATCATCCTTTACCTAAAAGTAAAACTGTAGCGTTGGACACCCAGGCCTAACAACGCCACTGCTGTTGCCTGTACTGAAAGCTGAAGCTTGATTTTCTACATATCACAACCTCTTGACTTTGAGAAAGTTCTCTGAGAAATGAACAATGTATTGCAAAGTTGTGATATGCAGCACAACAGGGAAGCAAAACACTGTAAACAGAAACCACTTTGCCTCATGCACAGAGGCGTCTGCCTTACACAAAACTACTCCTCAGAGACTAAAGATATGATTGCTGTTGTTAGTCTTTGGAGCCGTTCCTAAGTAACTAATTTTCGTGGCAAAGAGCACGCAACAGTACATTTATTTAATAGTTTTTGGACGACAGTGACTCTACACCTCAGTGGAATAAGATATATCAGAGTTTTGGTATACACTCAATATTTGTGAGTAGGATGAGATCATTGTTGGTTTTGGCTCTGCATATATTTATTAAACACAGAAATATAGAAAATAGCCTTATCCTTCAAAACTACATTTTGGCCACTTGGGGAAAACATAACATTAACATTCGAGGGTGTTTGGTGAAAGTTTAACATTCACTCCAATTTTTGAAAAAAGGTTGCAAAGACAAAAAGCTCTTTAGAAAAATAGATTCAATATCTTAGAAAAGTTAAAATCGTCTGATTCCAATTTGAGATACTCTTACTTTCTTTAATTGCCTTGGCATTGTACAGTTCAAGGACAGGAAGCCAGACAAACTGGAAGACGGACACACACTGTATTTCACCATTTAGCCTGTCCACATTCTCAGCTGCAACCATTGAACCCTTTAATCTGGTTTAACGGAGACAGTAGCCCCCTCTGGAACAACAGCCATCACTGACTGTGACACCTGCTGTGCAACTAAAAACAAGACACATACATGACATTCCCCTGACGGTTCACTCAGTGGGATTACCAGATTCATCTTCATGTTGTTCGGGGTGTTTATGTTGTGTCTAGTTTACATTCACATTCCATATTCCGCTCAAATAAAGCCTCGAAGTAAACAACCACAGAGAAAGCCTTGGCACTGTCCAGCTGACGTCCTGTGTTGACGGACGGTCAGGAGGCTCTGCGACGTGCTGCGTTAACAGAAGAGTGCGAGCAGAGAGAGAGAGAGAGAGAGAGTGTAGTTCAACTCTGACAGATGTCCGACTGGTATGTGGGGGAGCTGGAGGAAGGGATGCCTTGTTGAATACAGGCTGGAGAATCTGCTATCATGCTGCCGATAAGATAAACCTCCTGCTCCTCAGTTGCTGGGTGATTGACTGGACTCAACTGATCACTTACTGTACATCGATGAACAGAGCGGGTCGAGCTGACCGAGGTTTACTCAGAGTGAGGTTTCTGTATGTTTTTATTGTTCACCAGTCATGTATAAGACAAATATCTATCATTATGAACAGAATCATTCATTTATGCTTCATTCATTGTATTACGTAAAGGACCAGTTCATCCAAATGACTGTGACTGTGTGAGATCTTTGTACGGGTGTCACCCAATGAATGTTTGTCTAGCATTCACTCTCCTTTGAGCTTTGTTTTGGTCTCCACCAACTACTGAGAAAAACATCTGGCTCTTTAAAATAGCCGCTCACTCTTTCTGGATACTGTGTAGATAAAAGTGTGAGAATAAAAAAACAAAAAACATTAAAGGGTCAACAGGTGAAACTAAAACAATGAGCCAAAACTGTAGAAGCTGAGGGGAAGTTTTATAGACATGGGGCAACTTTCACAATATGTGTAATAATTTGAGCCATTTTTAATATAAGACATATTTGAAATATAAAATGCCATTAAATTACAAGCTCAAGACTTAAGTTGGAAAGTTTTCCTGATTTATGTCAGGAAATATAATAACTGGAAACATTTGTGATACTAAATACTACACACACATTCTACTTGGTGGTCAAAATGTATTATTTTAGACCCAGCTCTACTGTCTTCTAGAGTTATGACCATGAACTGTACATCCAATCTGCTTGTAGAAATAGATTCAAGTCAGAAGCGATAAAATGTTTGGCACGTATAGCAGTCAGATGTACACTGATAAATCATTCATCAATCTTGTCAACAAAGTGAGCGAAACTCGTTGCTGTCCCTGCTTTTCCCGCTCTCTCCCTCCTGGCTGTACTGCTGCTCCACTATCTGTCTCTGCATCTCTATCTCGATCTAACTCTGCCTCTCTCCTCTCTAATGACGGTCGGCAGGGCTGATAGGCAGATATATTTACACTGGTGGCAAGGGAGGAAGAAGTGAGCAGCCAAACCCTGTCCAGCCTCCGGCTCTGGCAGGCGGGGCTTAGAGGAAACCCTGGCCGGGTAGCCCCTCCCCGAGCAGGGCATATCTCTCTGTGCTGTCCCTGGCCCTACTCAGAGCTCTCAGCTAGATGGGACCAAAGCCTCGGCGGCCCGCAGACTTCACACACACTCCCACACCAGCCCCTGGGGGAGACAGCAGAGAAGAGAGAGTAGCACAGAAAGCTTGAAGGCTGCTGCTAGAGTGCACACACTGGCTGAGAGAGATACAAGAAAGCCAAGTGTGTGTGTGTTTAGTTTTTTTTTTAGTTTTTTTTCTTACACTAGCTGTCTTGTAGAGCTATTGATGAGGCAGGCTGGGTCAGCTCCATCTCATCTCAGTTTGGGGTCCAGAGGCGGCCGGCGGGGGGTCGAAGTGTGCGTGACATTATTTTGCAACTTGTGAACACTGGAACTGTACTGTAAGCATTATGACTCTTCTGGGCTCTGAACACTCCATACTGATACGAAGCAAGTTCAGATCAGGTAAGTCCACTGACGATGATGATGATGATGATGATTGACATGTCATGTGTGTTGCATCCCTGTCGAGGTTATTAGTGGACACTTTCTGTGCACGGCTGTGTTTATACTCAAGAGCCTCGCAAAACAGTTTGTCTGTCAACACTTGGCATTTATAGGCGACCCCGTGAGCATCGTGTCATTCATCTGTCTTCAGGGATGAGTTGTGTTGACGCTCGCGACGTGCTCTTCAGTAACACCAGCCGAGTGACAGGTGTGCGTAATATACTGCGGGCATGTGATGGTGCGAGGAATACCAGAGAGAGGCCAGCATAAGTCAGAAATCCTCCCTCGTACCGAGCCCAACGACGCGGCCCATCACCGTGTGATGGATTTACCGCTGGGCGTGTTCTTTGATGTTCGTCTGCCTCCTCGTAAAAGCACGACATGTGAGGGTGATGTCTCGGGCAGGTTAGTGCACTTGTTCCGTGCCAGCCGCCAACCTGCTGTTGCTGCTGAGGGAAGCCAGCGAGACTTTCTCACTGTGGTTCTGTACACGCTGATAAAGAGAGATTAGACACTGGAGAGGGGTCGAAGGTTATCTTAATATGGCTGAATTGGAACTCTGTGTGTGTGTGTGTGTGTGGGTGTGTGTGTGTGTGTGTGTGTGTGTGTGTGTGTGTGTGTGTGTGTGTGTGTGTGTGCTTGTATGTGTGTGTGATTACCTGGGCATATGAAAGAGGGAGGGAGGGTACGGACTACAGCACTGATTTAAACTCCCCTTAACACACAGCAGCTGTTGCAGCTTTGCATCCATCTATCTCCTCCACATACACACACACACCACTTTAATTCCATCACTCTCCCTTTTTTTCATTCTTACACACACACACACACACACACACTTTCTTGTCTCATTTTGAAGATATTTGCTGTGAGCCTGAACATGTGTGTTTGTGCTACAGTGTGTGTAGTCTGACCAACACTGCCACCTCCCTGAGGAAAATGTAACTGATGGTGTCAGTGATCAGAGCTCGTATCAGTCTCTCTCTCCTCTGTAAACCCTGATGTACGTGATCGCCTCTCAAAGCAGCGCCTCACAGTGCTGCAAGTGCACAAACTGGTGACAGGAATGGCTTTGGCCACTTACTCACTGTTTTTGCCTCTGAGCTGTAATTGCGTTCCAGGAATGGCGGGGTAAATTACGCTTTTCCTTTGAGTTGTTTAGAGCGGATCGGCAGGGTGGGAAATGACCCCTGGTGCTCCGGGGAACATGGGAGGGTGGATGGCTGTGTTAAAAAAAAAGCAGTTTTTAGCAGGGTGGCTCAGGTTTTTGTGTTGCTCTAACCCACATGCTCTAGCTAGTTAATATAGCACAGATGTAGAGATGCTGTCTTTATTACCATAAAGGTCATCGTCTTCCAAGTCTGCTTGATGTTACAGTCAGAGGGATTAATGCTGAGTGATACAAGTTACAACCGACAAGACTGCTCCAGCGAATTTATTAGAAGTGCGTGAGTGAAATATTGTGCGTAAGCGAAGTAAGACAGCCTGTAAATCTCCGTGTGATAACCGCTGATGACAGGGGGAGTCTTAGTCGATCTGGTTGTTGTGGATTTACAGTTTTCTTTAAGCTGCAGCAGCTTCAGTTACACCGAGCGTTTGTGAAAAGCAGCAACGGTCGCTCCTTTTGCACCACGCTTCAACTACATTATCAAAGCCATGGGAACCGCTGCTGCATGGTTGAAGCTAAAAGGAAAGATAAAGATCTCACTTAAGTGGTCCCCGCAGACCCGTCTGTTTTGGGAGTGTGTGTGTTACTGACTGGTTCTCATGCCGACTTGATTAACAGCTCAAAGGGCTCTCAAGCTGACTGCCATTATGTAACAGTATGACAGAGGTGTCAAATACGAATTAAATCCATGCTACAAGGTGTCAACCACATGTTGAATGGTAAAACTAAACCACACACAGGCGACGTCTACAGAAAACACCTGCTTTGTATCAGCCACCACACCCAATCCAGAACGTATCACGCTAATGACGCTAGATAGTTTTACCTGAGTAACTGAGTCACAACATGGAAAAATATGATATATATATTCTGCAGTGATTCATGAAAACATTCTACATTTTATTTGCCCCATGCTGCAGTCACTTCTTACTCATAATTAAAGCTACCATTTGAATGTCGGAAAAACAAAAAAAAATTGCATCTTTAATTATCTGCTCGAATTCCAAATTTCCAGCAATACTCCAGCAGGGGGCCACCGTCCATCTGATACACTGCACACACTATTGTCCTATCAAAAACTAGCAATGAGCATGCTGTGCTAAAAGTATGATGACACCAAACCATCTGAAAAATGACGCAAGGAAGTGTTTTGGGTTCGATGCTATACAGTAGACGGAAAATCGTGAGTAAAAGATGAGGCCATTAGCTAACGTGAAATTCAACTGCCTTACCGTAATGTTAACTAACATTGTTACTCAAGTGAGCCAGTGACAGCACCGCAAATGAACGTCAATTTTACAACACAGTTTACTATTAGGCTACATGGCTGGTGTTCAGATTAATGTGAATAAAAGTGTGTTATTTTTTATTTGTTTTTATTTAACTTTCTGAAGAAGAGACAGCCCTGTTGGACATTGCAACAAAGCTGTCACACTCAAAATGAGAAAGAAGCTGGTCCCACTCCATTTTTTATTTGATGTCAAGTCTATCATGTGGTGTTTATCATTATAATTGATTCTCTAATGAATAAAATAGGCTGTGAGACCAAATGTTATTCCAGCGATCCTGGCAGGCTCTGTATAGGCATTAATACTTCTACAATGGATGATAATAAGTAATAATATCAGAGACAAAACCTGGACATCCTCCACTGACAATGAATGGCACTCTGGCAACGGATAAAAAAAACACTTACCACTGTTCTTACACTCAAGTGAGCTTTTTTTCTTCTGCAACACAAATCCACATCACCAGAAAATCACCCTACTATCCCTCTGTTGACTATCAGTCACTGTCAATGGAGCAGCTCCAAAAACTGTATCTTAATGGCAAAATGTTGGCTCTTCTGCAATCTGGCTCTGGCTCGCTTTCACAAATCTGCTGCGAACTGTCCAAGACCATAGGAATAAAATATGAGAGTTCTGTTTTAAGGTGGATTTTCACTTTATGCAAAGGTATTAGACTTAAATAAACCTAATACTTCATTTAGGAATACCTGTTTATTAGAAGTTATACAGCCATGCTCATACATCTGTCCTGAGCACATTCCTGCCTGTGCTGAAGGAAAGTTCAGGGGAATTGATGTAACAAATGCAATGCTCTTTAGCTAAGTTGTTGGAGTTTAAGTGTAAAAGTGAGGTGTTATTATTAGCTCGTTTCTTTTTTTGTATGGTGGCTGTGAGTGTGTGAGGCACAGGAGGACAATTAATCAGGATATCACTTCACTAGCTGGTGTAATTATCACCACTTCACCAGTGAAAAGCAGGCCAAATGATAATATATTTACACTATAAATCTGAAAGCTCGTAAATGTGGCTGTGCATTTGTATATCCTTTGTTGTCATGAACGCCCGAGTTGAAAACAAATGTCTTGGATTTCAAAGTCAACAGTGAGAGAAGCAGAGTATTGTACGGTTCAGCGATCTGTGATTACACCACCTGGTCCTCTTTCTATAACGTGTACGCTCTGCAATCAGGACAGACAACCCTCTGGTCCTTGAGAAGCTTTTTAAAGAGAAAAGGCAGATTCTGTGGCAGCTGCTGTGTTTTCTCAGACAGAATTATTGATGACCCTGTCAGTAAAAGGCAAAATCAAAGACGCTCTGCAGAATTAGCTAAGTGAGGCTGTTAGCGGAGTCGAAATGCAACCGCATTACCGTGACGTTAGCTTGTCACTCAAGCTTGCAGAGGTACCGTAAATGGATGTAACAGCAGCAGTTCTACAGCATAGTTTAGAGTTAGGTTACGCTGGTTGCGTTATAATTTATGCGTAAAGTCAGGATTTGTTGGAACTTGATTTTTGAACTTGACAAGTCTGTCTTACTCGTTAGCGCTCTTAAGAGAAGTTGTAACGATCAAATTGAGAAGCTACTGAGAAAAATTGAAAATAGATTATGTGGCAGCTGCTGTGCTTTTTCAGTCAAAATTCTTACATTCTTAACAAAAATATGATATATATTGTAATAAGGAGCTGGAGTTCCATAGAATTAGCAAAGTCAGACTGTTTGCTGACTCAAAATCACTGCCTCACCGTAACGTTAGCTTGTCAGTAAAGTTAGCGGACGCACCGTGAATGGATGTAACAGCAGCAGTTCTAGAGCATAGTTTAGAGTTAGGATACATTGGTTACGTTAGAATTAATTAGTAGAGTCAGGGTTTGTTGGAACTTGATTTTTTTCATATTCAGAACCTTTTCTGAAAAAGAGATCATGTGGCAGCTGCTGTGCTTTTTCAGACAGAATTATTAATAATAATATTATATATATTATAATAAGGAGCTGTCCCTTGTGTTAAAAACAAAGATGCTCCACAGAATTAGCTAACATGACAGCTACATTCAGTTTTTTCTGTAACCAAAGTCACAAAGCTTGCATTTATGTGCCTGGATGCGTGTTGGTTATTGGAAGGGATCAGAAAGACAACAAATGATAGATGTTGTATCAATTACATGTTTTGGTCAGCTTTCAGTCAGCAACTAAATCCTACATTTGCTCTGTGTGATGTTGTAACCAGCAGGTCACAACCCCCCCACTGTAAACTAAAGCAGATGTCAGATGAAGGGAAGGGCCTGCTGTTACATAATGGAGGTGATCTCCCACTAGAGCGCTATGATGCGGCAAAAAGTCATTACACCAAAGCTGGAGGATTTGAAGAAATTCATAAAACGCTCAAATGTAAACCACCTGAAGGAGATAATTAAGAGTCGGAAGACAGTTAGAAAGTGATTAGGGCTTTGCAGTAAAAGGAGGAACATTTCATACTTGTGCGTCAGGTCCAGGGTCTCACAGAGAGACCTTGAGATAACAGCGGGGAGGAAAAACACAAAGACAAAGAAAAAGAAAGCAAAAGAGCCACAGACACAAGCAGACCAACAGACATGGAGGAGGATCTATGTTTATGACCCGCACTCCCACCTACACCGGCTTCTACACACACGCACACGCACACACACACATACACACCGAGCATGCAGAAACGTGCGCACACACTGCGGACCACACACTGCCGAGCAGATCTGTTTAAAAGCCAGGAGCTGTGTTTATCATTCCCTACATCCTGCTCGCAGAAATATTTGTGAGCAAGCAGCTTTGTTTTATTCTGTGTTTTTCTGTATGCATATGTACATACGTATATTAAAACATACATGTGCATGTGTCTCTGTTGAATCACTAGAAGTTATGAGCTTTTTTTTCTTCATCTCAACACGTAAGCGAAGTGAAATGATGCTTAAACTAACTCTCTAGATCAAACTTGTAGTTAGTATTATGCAACAGCAGTTACGCTGCTTAATCAAAGTCAATTCTGAGTCTCTTCCTGCTTTTTTCTGTCCCGTACCTGTCTTTCCACATCTCTTTCTCATCTTTCCCCTTCTTTTTGCTCTTATTCTCCTCCTCCTCCTCCTCCACCCCCCCGACTTCAGTCCTGCAGTTAAGACTTCAGCAGAGGAGGACACGAGAGCAGCTGGCAGACCAAGGCATCATGCCTCGTGAGTAACGCCTTCCAACACCGAGCTGACGCACATGCAGAGATACACAAACACATGCACACACACACACACACACACACACATCCACTAAAGTGCTGGCTGACTGCAGTTTAACAAAGACAGGGGGAGAAGAGTGTGAGAGACACAATGAACAAGCAAAGGAACATAAAATATAAGCTTTGGTCCAATGACTGATGAGATGAACGAGTATAAAATATTGTATGTATCTCTTTTTTTTTTTTTTTTTGCCGTTAGCATCACAAACAAAATTCCACTCACTTCAAGTGTATTGAGATGACAGATATCTCACACCTGGGTGAATAAAACCAAAACCATATTTATGGCCTGATACCAGATGAAAGAGAATGTTTTTGAAAATTGAGTTATTAGACATTTGTGTTTCACTACTCTTGCTTTCCCATTAAAACATGAGCATAGTTCTCCATATTTATTCAAGTTTTTTTTTACCTCTTTGGGGACACTGTAACAATCTGTAAACACAACATGGACATGTTAGCTTATAAAGTTCATAAGGAAAGTGTCCCTTTTCTTAATCTGATTCTTTAGTTGCTTAATGCTTCACTGTACACTCACCAGCTACTTAATGATTTCTATCTGCTGTTTGGTGCTGAGCAAGTAGTGTACAGTGTGAGCTTTTTCACTGACACAGCTCCTTTTTAACTGGGAACAGCTGCCTGATGACGCTGGACAGTAAAGACAGTAAAGTTTCTGACCGTAAAACCAAAACAATGAGCTGAAAGATGCTAAAACGCAACTGCAGAGCTGGGTAAGAATTATCAGCACAACAGATACCTTTAACATTTCACATTCATTTATTACATGTAATATGTGTTGATATAAAGGATGTAAAGGTTCAAACACCCAGTGTGGGAAATATGAGCATTTATGACCTTTCCTGATATGACCTTTAATTGAAGGTCACCTTGGCTCAATCAGTAATACTTCAAACATCTTGGACTGCATCATTTCAAGTTCGAAGCAGATCATTGAATCTGACATTGACTTGAATGAAAAAAAATAAAGAACTGATTTGTTGATTATCTGTTGTAGTTTTGAAATGAACCAATAAGATTAGATGCCAGCCAGCTTCCTGAAAACTAACAACCAATCAGGAGCCAGTCAGTCAGATCAGCTGCTACATGTTTTTTTTGTCTCGGAATCAAAGCTGCAGACTCCAGCACTATTTCTTCTCACACATGTCATGCCCTCATTGTAAATCGGCGTAACCCGAGTCAAACTGTTCTAAGAACTGGTGTCTCTCTATACACTCCACATGAAAGCTTTAGAGACAGACGGAGAGAGAGACACAGGTAGGAAGAAAAGAAAACAGTTAAGATGACAGACGCTCTAAAGAGAAACAGACTCCACACTCCAGAGACGGATAAATCCACAGGTACTGACAAGACACAAAGGTGGACGTACAGGAAGCAGGTGGATATATGCGCCCGGCAATGAGAGAGAGACAGGCAGACAGTGCAGCCAGCGGGTAGACAGACAGGTCGGTGAGTGACCGCAGAGGAATGCTCTCGTGCTGGAAGAGGCTCAACACAGCCAGATTTACATAGACAGTACCTGTTTACAGCATCAAAGCATGAGGCTCGCCCCAAACACAACAACGTCGAGCCCGAGCTGCCATTTCTAAGACAGAGGCTTTGCACTATTTAATGTCATGTAAGACATAGCGACGAGAACACGAAGACCTGACTACTGCACTGAACGTACTCTTAAATCCTCGGCTGTCCCTCAGATTAACAGCCTCTCATGTTCTGTAGGTCAGGGCAAGCGCTCTGACTGCCAGCACACTACATGACACGGATGTTATACATGACTGAATATGTTCTGCATCAGCGGCTCATACGACGCTACAGTTCAGATAGTCATGAGAAAGCAGAACGCTCACTTTGTTTGGAATGAGACGTTACACAGCAGACATCCACTTCTAAACTGAGATCTTATCGATTCCTCGTACTTTAAAGCAGCAATGTGTCGTCTTGGCAAACATTGGAGAAGTGAGCCATGCCAGTGTGTAGTTTTCTTTTTTTTCTTTTCTTTTCTTTTTTTTTTCTTTTTGGGTCACTCGCCTGCAGGAACAACAAGAGAGGGCGACTTGGACACAGGCCAGGGATTTGTTGAATGATATCTCTGGCACCGTTTGCCATTTTCAGAGAGGCTCCAGCCTCCAGATAAAACTGCTGGTAAGTGTACGGGGGAACGGAATCCAGAGGCCCGGCGAGGCCCTATCAGTTTCTAGGAGTCTGTCACAGATAAGGCCAGCAAGGAGAAACGCAATTGGCCGACCGGGTTTTTTAAAAGAGAAATTTCAATTGGTTGTTTATCTCTTGATTGCAGGCGGTGGCGCAGATGGAAAGCGGCTCGCAAAGAGTTTGGTTTGTGCTGTTTGTTAGCACCCACGCACTCACCGTCTTATCACTCCCCAAAACATCATCCGTCCTCCCTGGCTCTTTGTGTCCCCCACCACCACCCCTCCATCCACCCCAACTATCAAACATTATTCGGGGGGCGAAGCAGCGTCCTCCTCCTTGCTGCCGTGGATGTGATCCCTCACATGCTGGCTGGCTCTGCCTGGCTGTGTTATTCCTGCTGGGGAGATGGACACGGCACAGGGTCTGTGTATATATTACCCAGGGAACATCTGGTGTTTATTAGGCTATTCAAGAATCCACCCCAGCCTCTCAGGGCTGACTGGCGTGTGGCCTGCATAGGAGCACACTGTCTGCCTGCCGGCCACAGGTCTGCCTCTGCGCACACACACACACGTATGCTATCTAATATTTCCTCATAAAGATAATAGGGCTGTAGCTGCAGGTTTACTGTGCTTCTTCCTGCATGCTGCATAAAAACAGGCCATTTTCATTTCCACCAGCAGCGGTGCTTTAATCCTCAGTGGATGGAAACACAAAGGGAATTATTCCTGCCTTAATGCACCATACGTCTTTCCTCTCAGTGCACTGTTTATATTTGACAGATACAGTCAGCAGGTATATGTATTGCAATAGGTTTAAAGTGCGTTTGTGTGTTTTAATACTGCTGGAGAATGTTTAAAAGTGTGTAAGCCAGCTTCGGACTCACAGGATCACATTACGTTATGAACCATGCAAGGCCGGAGCAACCGCGCTCAAAACACGTTTTCAAGCAGTTTGGTTACACAGTTTAAACACACTTAAAGCTCTATGTATGCCTGTGATGTCAAATCAGGTCTTAAATCAGGCCGATCACTGACAGGAGGGGCGTTTGGGGGGGGTGGGGGGGACCGAGTGGGCAGCTCAGTTATAAACAGATGATGATGTCACCCTGCTGGTGGACGGAGACAGCGTGCCAACATGACCACTTCCCCTCTGAGGAAGAGCACACTGGATGATCCCCTCTGTCTGTCTGTCTGTCTGTGTGGCCCTCAGTGCTGCACCGCTCTGTTACATCCCTCCATCCTCACTTCTCTTCTGCCCCGTTTCTTTCTTCCTTTTCTCTCCCTTGTTTTCTTATCTTCTTTTATTCTTATTTCCTTTTCCAGCATTGTTTTACTACTTTACTTTATCTGCCTTCCTATTATTCTATCAACCTTTTTCTTTCTTTCTTTCATTCTTTCGTTCTTTCTTCTACTGTTCTTCCGTCCTTTCCTATCTTAATTTTTCAACCTTCATATCTACTGAACATTTATCTTTTTTATTATGCTCATTTTTTTTTTTCTTAACTTTTTTTTTCTTTCTCTTCCTTCCTTCCTTCCTTCTCTCCCTCCATGCTTTCTTTCTCTTTCTTTTTCTTTCTACTGTTCCTCCCTCCTTTCCTCCCTTCATATTTAAACTTTCATATCTACTGTAAATCTTTTTTATTATTGTGCTTATTTTCTCTTATCTATTTGAATTTATTTTCCTTCTTTCCGTCCTTCCATACTTTCTTTCTCTTTCTTTCTTTTCTTTTCTTTTTCTTTTTCTTTTTGTCTTTCTTTCTTCCCTGCTTTCCTACTTATATTTCAACCTTCATATCTACTATAAATGTATCTTTTTTTAATTTATTATACATTTTTTCAAATCTTTTTTCAAATTTCTTTCTCCTTTCCTTTTCCCTCCTTCTTTCCCTGCATTCTTTCTTTCTGTTCTTTTCTTCCTTTCCTTACTCTATTTTTATTAAGACTTACTTAATCTTAATCTATACTTCCAAATTTCTCCTTTCCTTCCTTGTTTTCTTTTTTCTATTTTTCTTCAGTCTTATTTAAACCTTCATATCTATTCTAAATGTATCTTTCTTTATTTCTTTCTTTATTTCTTTCTTTTCCGCGCTTTGGTTCCATTCTGCAACATTACATCTATCGTTCGTCCCATCTTCCTTTTCTCTTTGTTCTTTATCTCATTTCCACTGTATTAAAGCCACAGCAATCTTTATTCATTTCTTCTTCTATCCATCTATTATCTACCTGCTTATCTTGTTAACTGCATAGTTGGGTAGGAGCCTTTCCCAGCATGCACTGGGCAGACTGACACATTCCTACTCCTGCAAGTTATTTAGAATTCCCAAATCAAAAGGAATCTCTTTCTGTCTGTCTGTCTGTCTGTCTGTCTGTCTGTCTGTCTGTCTGTCTGTCTGTCTGTCTGTCTGTCTGTCTGACTGACTGTCTGTCTGTCTGTCTGTCTGTCTGTCTGTCTGTCTGTCTGTCTGTCTGTCTTCATTCCTTCTTCTAATGCATTCTTCCTTTCCTTCCTTAATTTGTTGTTTCATCCTCCTTCCCTAATATTTATCCCTTCTTCTGTATTTTCATCCATCCTTTCATCCTCTCGTCTGTCTCTATTCCTGTGTTTCATAGAGAATGATGTGTAATATGAGTATTTACTGTATTTGGAGATTAAAAGTGATTCATACTGAACAATCTAAATTTAATTTTCATGTAGGATTTTTTTTTCTATTAAAGCATTATTTTTCAGATCCATTTTTCATCAAGCAGTCTCTACCTGAGCTGTCCAGCACAAAGCTCCATATCATTCATTTCATTTTGGCTCTGAATCTTATTCCATCCCTCAGATTTGCCCTCTATAAAATCTGACTCAAATTATATTTGACCAAATAAGTGCTGTTGCTCATTCTTGAACTCAGATAATCAAACTGATTTCGGTGTGCTCGGCTGGGTAATCAGTCCTCCGAGCGCTGCGGATAGATTTTAGGCCAGACCAGGTTAGCTCTGGACATGATTATTTATACTGGATTTCACAGTGAGAGATTGTGGAAGGTAGAAAATCTCACCCGCTGGAGCCCTTTAATTACAGCCACTCCATTTATTTTTCTAGTGCTCAAAAGTGTCTGGCTGGCCTGGGAGTAGAACAGCTGGACAGATATTAGAATGGCTCCAAAACAGAAATACTGGCTGAGGGTAGCAATGATGGAAACAACAGCTGAATGCTACAGGGGGAGCTAATGGCTAGCTGTGCATCTAAATACATAGATTTTGTAGATTTCGATTTTTTTGTTGAACACATTGCCCAAAATATTAGACAAGAAATGACATTGA
This sequence comes from Scomber scombrus, assembly GCF_963691925.1. Taxonomy (NCBI): domain Eukaryota; kingdom Metazoa; phylum Chordata; class Actinopteri; order Scombriformes; family Scombridae; genus Scomber; species Scomber scombrus. The sequence goes on from NC_084990.1 coordinate 4,432,751, forward strand.
CATCATTTAGTGTAAATTTAAATAAAAACATCATCTTGATTGATACATTTGGTAAAACAAATACAGTATATTAATGATTATATATATTCAGTCTTCTAGTTTAAATGTTATAGCAGTGAAAATACAGCATCCATGTCATTGGAAATAGAGTTTATTCACAGAGTAATGACAGCTTTGCCAAAGGCCAACACACACAATATATCAGTGATGGATTCACAGTCTCTAGGGTGAGGTTCAGTAAAAGTTGTATATTTTTAAGCATTTTGTATGTGAAGGGAGAGGGAAAGATGGTACGACAAGCAACACAAGTCACCAGCTGGAATCAAACAAGGGATGTTGCAGTTATCTGCCTCAATCAGTCAGCTATCAGCCCTCAATAAATACACAACATTTATTAAACTAAAAGTATTATCTGCAGACTGTTTTCAAAGTAGCTCGGGTTGTTACTCTGTTTATTTTGAAAAAAAACATTTGAATGTGGGAACATATTTTATATAAAGTCTATCAGTTTGGGTTAGAGATAAAGTGGATGCTGTGCGAATGAACAGAACATGTCTGACTGGATCCTGGGCCTGGTGAAATTTCATCGTGTGCTGGAGTGAAAAAAACAGGCGGGATGTGAAACGGCGTGGCCACGGTTGTTAGCGCAACCTGTGCTAAAATACCGAGTGTATGTTAGCTGTAGGCTAGCTAGCAACAGACGCACTAGCCGTGTCTGGGAATGACTCAGCGCGTTTGCGTTTGGTCTAGCCTTTGAATGAACTTAGAACTCAACAGAGACTCTGGTTCTTTCTGTTATTTCCCTCCAGTCTCTTTCCTTCTCGCCTCTTTGTATGTGCCACCGTTGTAAGCACAAACTACCAAAAGTATGTTAGCTGTAAGCTAGCTAGCAACAGACGCACTAGCAGTTTCTGTTATTTCCCACCTCTCTCTCTCTCCTTCTCTGTTTTGCCTCTGTATGTGCCACAGTTATAAGTGCAAAATACTGAGTGTATGTTAGCTGTAGGCTAGCTAGCAACAGGCCCACATTTCTCCCCTTATCCTCTGTTTGTTTATGAAACAGTCATAAAGACTCGGAATACCCGCACATTTTTTGCTAATGTTAACCTCACGTGGACACATCTTTATGCCGGCAACTCACGTCTTTCTTTGACTTCATATGAAGCAGTACTGCCTAAAATGTGGTTTTCGTTCAGTCTGAATGCAAACCGAGTTACCTAAAGTTCCCCATAAGTATACCTAACTTTAGTAAATGTACTGACCCCCTCTATGTACAGACTTGTATATCAGTGTTTCCCTGGTGTGTCCCGTGTTGTTGATGGTGTGGTCCTGCTGTGTGTTATCCAGACCTGGTCTCAGACGGCTCCTCTCTAGAGGCCCAGATGAGGCTAAAGCGAGCCCGGCTCGCCGAGGACCTGAATGAGATGCTGGCTCTCAGGCCGGGGCCCCTGGAGCTGGTCCAAAAGAATATCATTCCCCTAGACTCTGCCGTCACAATGACAGGTATCAGCAAAGAGATGCTACAGTGTAGTATAACACACCTTTATGCACATGCATCTCACCCTGCCAGACTCCTTGTGTGTGTGTGTGTGTTTGGTAATCCCGCAGCGTTGGTTTGTTCTAAGTAGGAGAGCATGCCTCCTAATTGTGTGTGTGTGTGTGTGTGTGTGTATATTAACAAAACCATTGTTCAAGTCAGTTACTAAGCAGTACAAAGCCCTCTGTTGGAGATAGTAATCTAACCAGCATGCACTTTAAAGACCGCACTGCTGGACTTCAACACAATCACGTCATTTTGTCAAACAAGCACCAACTAAAAGTAGAGTGTTTATTGTAGAGTCTTTTATAAACGTGATGTTCCTCCTTCACAGAGAGCTTTTCTGACAACAGCATGAATTCTCTATCACTTGAAACCATTAATGCAAGTAAATATCTTTAAAGACTTTGATGATCCATTGCTGATTTTGTTATAGTAACCAACAGGACCCTCAAAACCCCTCCAATCTCATCACAAATCACAGTGGAAAAAAAAGATTGAGTTTTAGCCGTTTTTAACTGGATCTTAAATTTTATCATAATCTAATTTTTGGTTGCATTAAAACCATTGGTACCATTTTCTTATAATGCACCCTTTATAAAGGATTTTTTAAGCTGTAGCTATTGGCTTTGGTAAACCATTTAATAATGCTTTATAGTTCAATTATAAGCTATTAATAAACAACTTCCTGACAATCCCTCTGATTGGTTGAACCATTTGATCACTTAAAAAATGATTTATTGCCAACTTCACAACATTTACAACTGCAGACTTTTTGGATTAAAAACCCATTATTATTACTTATTAGCATTCATAACTGCAGACCAGGTGACCTATCATAAAATAAGTAACCAATAAGCATCAATTAATGTTGCATTACCAAATAGACATGAGGTACACAAGCCAGCAGCCCCAAGTTTGTTTATATTCATGAATTAAAACTGATATAAAGCATTACAAATGATTTATTAACCATTAATAAACTTAGAAATCCTTTGTAATGGGTGATTTATTTAAAAGTGTAACCAAACGACCAGTTTCCTGTTGTTCCCCTTCAGTGTGATGTATTTTTTCTTTTCTTGTTTGGCAAGGAAAGCTATTTATTTGTATCTCTTACTGAAAGAATGTTATTTATGTTATTTATATTTTTAGACATTGTGCTCATTTCTAGAGATTGCTGGATGTCAGTTCAGATCTCTAAAAATGCACTTATTTTAGCTCAGTAAAGGCACATTTTCTTAAAAAAATAAAAGAGGTGTTTTGACATCAGTATTTATATAGTAAATGTATATTGCAGATTGAAGTGTTTGGGGAGCCCTCTTGAAATATTCCACTTGTCCAGTGTTTGATTTCAGTAGATATAATGCTTGGACACTGCGTTGATTTACTGCCAAGCGGAGAGAGTCAGGCCTCGCACTGTTTGTCCTCTAGTGCCCAACATGTTACTCACTGTCTCTATATCATTCCTGGCAGTGCATGTAGTGTGTTTTTTTTAAGACTCGGGGTGTTTTAGCAGTTTTATGTTTGCCCCCTTGAGCTTCCAGTAAACATGTTGCGTAAAGGCTGCAGTCAGCTGGTTTACACTACCTCTGCAGGAGGAGGGGAACACGCTTTATTGAGATGAACAGCAGCTGTATTTGGTTCCACCCTTTTTCTTTAGAAGTGTGTTTGCAAGTAAGTGTGTGTTTGAGTTTTTGTGTGCATCCTCGTGGGTGTGTGTGTGTGTGGGTGTGTGGGTGTACCTGTGTGTATGTTTGTACCTCTCTCTGCTTTGTGTCTCAGCTTTAACTGGCCCGTGCGGCTCCAGGCAGCAACCTACAAAGCTCCGTGACAGGACCAGGCTGCTGCCGTTCCCCCTCGCCTGCAGCATTAACCCCTCACCTTAGAGCTCCATATCCTCGAACACAACACACACTCCCAACGATTGTTTCAACCCCTGTCCTGTACTTTTGGAAACTATGTGACCCGCCGTAACTCCTAAACCAGCCACTTGAAAAGCGGAAGTGTCCGCGGCTCGCAGATTTCCTGTAATTCTGCCAGCTCAATCTCCCGGTGACATCAAATTGACTTAAAGACTCGTGGAAAACAGCATGTACTGGACTGTATATAGCTGAGAGAAAATGCATGAGCCATCAGTGTGTGTGTGTGTGTGTGTGTGTGTGTTGGTATGTGTGTGTGAGTGTATGTGTGTGTGTGTGTGTGTGTGTGTGTGTGTGTGTGTGTGTGTGTGTGTGTGTGTGTGTGTGTGTGTGTGTGTGTGTGTGTGTGACAGAGTGAGAGGAGGGGAGAGAGAACCAGTGATTGAGGAGTTAAACATGAACAGGTGGGAGGAAATGGCATTTAGGACAATGATCTAGATTAAGCAGCGTGTTAAGCTTTGTCTGTGTGTGTGTGTGTGTGTGTGTGTGTGTGTGTGTGTGTGTGTCAGGAGGTCATTGAGTTGCACAGAATGGGGCTGGTGCTGTGATTGAAACCAGGGTCTGTTCCTGCCTGTCACATGTTTGGATGCAAAAAGAGAATCTTATACCTCTACACACACACACACACATCAACACTCACACACACACACACAACCCACACACCAATACACTCCAACCTTTACCACCTCCCTCTCTGGGCTCTCTCCCTCCGGCTCCGGTTTAGATAGGCGCTCTTAGCTCCTCCAATCGAAACTGTGCCCTCTATCAGCCGGGCCAATCAGGAGGTAAAGCGGACGTGTCGGTCTCTCACCCACACAGCGTAACACCTCTGGGCTGAGTGTCAGTGACAGACGGGCAGTGTGTGAATACCACTTCTCACATAGAGAACATACATCATAAACAACATGCATCCTTTAGTGACTGTGTACAGTTGTGTGCAAGAACATTTCATTCATTTCAGCTGTGCTCCGTTTTCATTTTACCTTCATATAAAATGCTTTAGATCATTTCATTCACATCCTGTCTGATATCATCAGACTATTTGTGCTTCTTGTCCCATTGGACTTCTTCTTAGCAGTGTCAACATGTTTTCACATATATCAATAGATCAGTTACAGCATTGTGGTGAGAACTTCATCATACTTGTCTGCTGATTGCTAGAAAAAGAAATGGTTTTTCATTTGATAATCTATTGATTGTGATTAATATAGACAGCTGGCAAGAATTGTTCAGTTTTATTGGTCATAATTGAATCTATTTGTGTTTTGGACCACTGATCAGACAAAACGTGCAATTTCAGTACTGTATATCACTATGGGCTTATTGATTTTCTTGCATTTTGCAGATCAAACACACAAGTAATGAAGATAATTGTCAAATGAATCAATTAATATAATCAGTAGTTGCTGCCCTAGTGGAAACTATGAGGTTCTTTAATTCATATTTATTGATTTTGAGATGCCACGTAATGATTAACCGTGTGATGATGATTTCAGATGAGGTTAACTTGCCTAACTGACTAATCCAGTCTTTAACAAAACTGCTTCCACACTGTTATATTAGTCTGGATTATACCTGCAGCTGTACAGTTATCTATTATTAGTGGCATGTATGTACACAGTCCTGGATTGAAGGAAAAGCCGATGTTGTATGTGACTGATCTCGTCCTTTAAAAGCATGTTTTGTGTTACTCCTCCTTCTCATCTCTCTCTTTTGTCCTCCTTACAGTAAATCATGGTAAGTTCCCCAAACAAGAGGACTCGTATGCGTTTGAGGAGGACAGCAGCAGTGAGAGTCTGTCTCCAGAGCAGCACCACAGCGATGAGTCTCAGGGCTCGGCCTGCCCTTCGTCCGAGGCCGTCGGCAGTACACCCTCCTCCTCTTCCTCACCTGCCCTCACCAGCACACGACAGGTAACCCACCTCCACCCCAAGTCCCTTTTATCCATCTGTTTCTCCCTCTATCTTTCTGTTGCACCTCTTGCAGTTCTGTTTCTTTGCTCCATCAATGCTTTGCTCGCTCTGCCCTCCGGTGGCGGTAAGCATGAACTACACCTTCATCCTCAACGTCCTCTTGTTATCCGCTGACCGTTGGACTGAGTTGAACTAAGCAGGTGTCACATTCCAGCAGGCCGCGCCATCTTGCCGGCACAGCTGCCTTTATTTCCCTAACTGCTTACCTTTCACTCACGATGACCTCATTCCAACGGTCACCGTCAGCAACGGTCACTCTTTAAAAATGTATGCCAGAACAGGGTTGTTTATATCTGTTAGACTGTTGCTCTCTGACTGGCTCCAACTGAATCATCCACTCATAGTTTCTAGTGTCGGTTTGAAATGTCTGTTTGGAGCTTTTTGGAACACTTTTTAGAAGCGAAGCCGCGATACATGTGCATTTTTTCCCCGATAATTACTCCATTTGGATTACAAACCGACTGTCTTACTACAGTCAACACCTCCATGCATCAATTCAACAGAAACATTTAGACCAAAATACATCAAATCTAGGACAACAATAGTACTTTTATATGTAATTGTTTAGTTTTGTTTGGCACAAGTCATTCATCAGTGGGAGGAGATCATAAAACAGCTGGATGGATAAACCTGTTTCACTTCTAAACAGACCAGTTCACCAAATGAAGCAGGGGGGGGAAGTAAAATATACTCTGTGTGCAACTGGATGATGCATTCAGGTTGTATACTATATCTTTTTTCTGCTGTTTATGTGCAGCTGTAACTGGTCATTTTGGACATGCCAACAGTTTATTAGTATTTCATTTTTTGAGTATTTAATTGCAATTAGTTGAACCGCTGTTTCTGGTTCTAGTCTTATTCTGTTGAGTCTTTGTTGTTTGCATTTGTTCTATTATTTACAATTCAAACTTGAAGTAGACAGTGATATTCAGCATTTGCCTATGACCGCAACTGATGTTTATTGTTGTAACAGATTAATCCATCATTTTCTTTTTTACCCATGTTAGCAGTGTGACCCTAGGGCTCAGCCCTTTGGTACCAACTGAAATATCTCAACTATATATGGATAACATTTGGTTGCACATATATACATATGTTCCCCACAGACAGTTGTGGAAATATTTTTTCTTCTAAGTCTTGCATTCCAAATGTTACTTATGTAAAACCATTCGAGTAGAACATGCAACATGTGCTTTAAGTATCAAAAGTACTCTGGACTGTTATATTATAGTATTGGATTATAACCAATGCATTAACACCTGAGCATCATTTGAATGATACATCTGGTTGCAGTAGAGCCAGTTCTACTTATTGTATATAAACTGTGGTTTCATTTACTGCTTAAAAAATGAGAGTAGAAACCAATGTATCTCACTGGATATATTGGTTTAAACACTGTCTCATCAGATATTCATTTTAAAAAGGTACATTTGAGTGGATGGACATGGAGAGACTAGAAATCAGATCTTGTTTTTGTGTGTGAACAGGGGGGCACAAACAGAGACCCACCTGATCAAAGCCAAGATGAAGGACTGTCTGGAGTTAACAACAGCCAGGCTACTCCCCCAATACCTGTTCCTGCTATTGTCAAGGTCAGTCCGTCCTTAACCATCGATTGTTTTTTTGACTTTAAACACATTGTAAACGTCTCGTTACCACCATAACCTGCATATTTATTACTTTTTCACCTTCCTTCCTCTGAACAGTCCAAGACGTCAGACAAGAACCGACACAAGAAGCCCAAAGATGTGAAGCCCAAAGTGAAGAAGCTCAAGTACCACCAGTACATTCCTCCGGACCAGAAGGCCGAAAAGTCCCCTCCGCCAATGGACTCGGCCTACGCCCGACTCCTCCAGCAGCAGCAGCTCTTCCTGCAGCTGCAGATCCTCAGCCAGCAGAAACACGCTCACACACACTCACAGTCGCAGCACTCGCAACAGCACGCACACACTCCACAGACACCGGCGCAGGTCCAGGCTCAGCAGAGGCAGCCCACTTTCAGCTACCAGCCCCACCCACCAGCACAGACCCACAAGTGAGTCACACCACTGGACAGATAACTCAAGATACACCTTACTCTCTTTTTTTCAGGGGCTTTCAATCTCAGTTGACTCAGGTGCATGCTTCACAAACTCTATTCACCGATGAAATACAGTAAGACCAGGTTAAAAGCTTCAGAAAAACATAGTAAGTGGAACTTATGTTAAGATTATTTTTAACTGTTTCAAGTTTAAGAATCAACTTTCAAACTCAAAGTTACTGAGTTAGGTTTTCATTATCAATCAAACTTTATTTATATAGCATCTTTTATACAAGCTAATGTAGTTCAACGTGCTTTATAGTTGATTGACAGGCTGATAATAAGATAGAACAAGTGACGACATAAAGAAAAGGAATACAAATTAAAAGACATAACTGAGACCAATGCACACTATAGAAAATAAGGACGATAAAAATGTTTACAAAACTTAAATAAAACAAATAAGAGGGAATAAGAGAAAAGGTTTATTTAAAGTTAGAGTAAAAAAGACAGAATTAAAATAAAAAAGAAACGTTAGTCATTATAGCTTCAGACTTTATAATACCAATTTTAAAGAAAAAAGATGGATTAAAAAGTATTTTTTATTTCTTTTTACACTATTTGAATTATTAAACTGTTTAATGTATTGATTATTTGTATCTGTTCTCATGTTCCTTCTGTTTGTTTTCAAGTTGGATAATGGAAGATAAACTGAAACCAAAGAAACACCTCACTTTTTATTAATGTCAAAGAACTCTTTTATAATGTATTAGTTAAAGTTTTAGTACTTTATAAATGTTGCCTAATGCGAAAGCAGAGCTGAGCTGATGTATTTTATTGTTGTTATATTTATTTTACTGTGTGTTTCTATGAGTAACTTAACCATTGATTTGTCCCTCTCCAGAGGAAGCAGTGAGCAGATATCAGCTTGCAGCTCCAGTGTTCCATCCTGCACAGCCAACAGCAACTCGTCCTCTCCGGTCAAGAACACATATGCCAACCAAAGCAACATCTCACCGGTCAAACCTGGGCCCCTGCCAGCCAATCTGGACGACCTAAAAGTAGGTGTTGATGGAAAGAAATGTCAACTACACTACGCTAGAAATACTGTATGTGTGTCTCCATGATTTAGAGACACGTGTTGTTGAAATCTAAGTTATGTTTTTGTTGTTTCTATGTAAGGTATCAGAGCTCAGGCAGCACCTGCGTATTCGCGGCATGCCCGTCTCTGGCACCAAAACCGCCCTCATCGAGCGACTCCGACCCTTCAAGGACTCCAACGCCGGGTCCTCGCCCTCGGGCTCCTCTGACATCACCACTGTGACCTTCCCCGTGACTCCCACGGGCTCCCTGTCCTCCTACCAGTCCCCGTCCTCCTCCAGCGCCCTATCCCAGGGAGGCTACTACCCTTACCCCAGCACCTCCTCCACCCCTCCCATCTCGCCGGCTTCCTCCGAGCTGTCCCTCAGCGGCTCGCTCCCCGACAGCTTCAGCGACGTGCCCATGTCCTCGCCCCCGCAGTTCGCCCTGCAGCCGTCCCCGGCCCAGCTCAGCATGGAGGACGGCCTGGGAGGACCGAGGGCAGGGGAGGGCGGAAGCATGGATGGCCTGGAAGCAGAAAAAGATAAAATGCTGGTGGAGAAGCAGAAAGTGATCGAGGAGCTGACGTGGAAACTGCACCAGGAGCAGAGACAGGTAGGTGACATCTGTGTGTCCGTCTAATAATAACTTATATTAAAGATACTAACTTTAATAGGCTGTAACCCCAACACATAGACCTTTATCACGGAACACATTTGGACACGTGACAGTTGGAAAATCACAGGTGTGAATACTAAAATTAACGATGGCTGAATTCCACAACCACATGACGGCTTACTGTCATGGGACACTCCAATAGAAACATGTAACCAGTGAGTAGCACCTGTGATTTTACTGCTGTGTCAAGATAGAAATGAAGTTATTTATGGCCCTCACATGTATCGTATAAATTGACCATACTAGCACAATCATTTTCAGATATATTAGTTTGTTAAAACTTTTAATAAATAGGAGGAATATAGAATTAGCCTCTGAAGTTGCTCGTCTCATTTAATAAAACTGAATGTGAGACTTTTTTTTCTCCTCTGCCTAAAGAATATTGTATCATTTATCAGTCCGACAATAATGACTAAGGATACTATTTACTGCACTACTGGAACTGGTCATCTACAGTGTCTCATTAAGGGGAAATAGGAATTAATGATACAAAATGATATATGTTGTCATTAACAAGCTAAAATCTTGCCAAGTGTTTGTAAGAAGTATATTAAAGTGCTTATTGGCATACTTATCTTTGCCAGGTTGAAGAGCTGAAGATGCAGCTCCACAAGAGGAAACGCTGCTATGGAGCAACGCAGGACACCATTCCTTCTCAATCTCAGTCCCACCACCCCTCCATGCACCACCAGCAGACTCCAGCCATGATGGGCCAGCATTTTTTTGGGGTGACAATCAAACAAGAGCCCATGTCCCTCTCCTCCAGCTGCCCTCTCTCCTCTCCCAAACAGCTCAAAAGCCCTCCTGGGAGCTGCATGGAAGACATGGGACACTGCAACGCTTCACTCTCCACTATGGGGGGCCATGGCGGGCCACAATGTATGGACACGGCCCCTTCCTCTGGCAGCCCCTCCACCATGTCTGCTTTCCTCAGCCCACAGTGCTCACCGCAAGATTCGCCCATTGGAAAGACCTCCAATAGCCCCCAGCCTTCTTCTCCTAACAACCCCTACCTGCTATCACCTCCGCTGGGGAGGGACGGATGCGGTCACCCCCAGCCCAACAGAGCACGTAGCATGCAGGTAGAATGTCAGCCTAATCTGACTTCAATAATAAATGATGTAATAAAAATGTTTAAAAGGAAAACAAATGGGTAAATTAAATAAATTACTATTTTACTTTTTACTTTTTAATACATTTAAAAGTGGCTATTATATTCTTACAGAGCAAAGACTGGGGTACCATCAAAACAAACTAGTTTTCCCCTCTCAGTTCCAAAATATAAAAAAGGTGTGGCATGTGGAGGGTTCACACAATGTTTGACCATCCATCCGCTGAAGCATATTTATTCCTTAGAGGACCAGTGTGTTGGATTTAGTGGCATCTAGTGGTGAGGTTACAGATTACAACCAACTGAATACTCCCTCCATCCCCTTCCAAGCATGTAGGAGAACCTACAGTGGGTACGAAACATTGGTTTGTCCATTCTGGGCTACTGTAGAAACATGGCTTGCTCTATGGAAGAGGACCCACTCCCTATGTAGATATAAAGGATATATATACTTATGAACATTATATTCCATTTCTGTCAAGTCTGTTCTGCTAGATGCCATTAAATTCTACACACTGAACCTTTAACAAGTCAAATGAGAGTTATATATGTTACCGTGGTTCTATGGAAGTGAAGTAGGAGACGTGGCTTTGATCTAAGTGAATGTAGCATTGTACTTTAGGGGCATGGAGTACAATACACCAGAACCATTTGACTTTAAATATGTTAAAGTGACTGGACTTTGCCAACTCAAAATAGTGGATTTGGTTTTTAGTTACTCTTAAAAGAAAACCGGACCCATTTCATACAGCACCTCACAATGAACTATAACCACCCTGGATGTTGCCTTAATGTACTGTACATGCTCTCTTTATCATGTATGTTTTCTAACACGTTTCCATCACCTGTGGCTAACTACAGATGCAGCAGAAGAGTGGTGGCCAGCCACTGAACTGTTCTTATCCTTCTGACCAAAGAGGCCTTCAGGGAGTCTTTCCCAACTCAGCTGATTGTGGCCTTAACCACAACGGCTCAGCCAAGGCTGAGAACCCTAATATGCAACCAAAGGTAAATAAAACAGCAACAGATAAAAGCAATGTGTTGTTGTCATGTCAATGTCATGTACTTTATCTGAATCACCACACGTTCACATAACCATTTTTCTCCTTCTTCCATTAATTTGTGATCTGTCTCTGACCCTCAACAATCGTCTTCTGTTTTGAGGTTCATGTCACTCTTGTCGTATCTCTGCTCTTTGAGAAAGAGTTCATCTGTCTTTATCACACATTCCTTCACATGTCAGTGACTTTTCCTTTACAAGAACACAACGCCGAGCTTTTTCCTAAAATGTAATGTTAAAGGTGATGAGTTTATTCAATCACAAGGGCCTCATCAGTTGTTCTCCATGCTTTTGTTATCTGTAAAATACTCACATTCAGTAAGCACCCTACTCTAATTGGTAGGCTAATGTCACTTCTCACCTATTTTTCATATAGATGTCAGTATTGCCCTCTCCTCGTCATGCTGGCCAAAAGTGCCAGGTCTCTACCCATGCCTTCAGTAGCTCAGATTCAGCTGCATCTGACTTAAGACAGCCCCCATGCTATGAGGATGCAGTCAAGCAGGTAAATTCAAGTCCATGCTAAAATTCCGTAGATAATGGCTGGACATAGATTTTATTTTACCTATCGGCGTTGGTCTAATTCCACTTTTTTCTGTCTTCTTTTTGGTCTCTTGAATTCCATCACCTGTATTGCACCTCTTTTTTTCACCCATCGCTTTGTCCACTGCACTGACTGTTTTCAACCTTTACCAAGCCTGAAGCAGATTGTTTTTTAGACATAAACATTTCTTGAGGGCAGATAAACTATTGGTTGAGTTAAAAGAGCTAATTAACTAATAAATGTAACATACATTGGCTCGACTGATATTATCAGTAACAGTTTGTATGTTGGCTGATAAGCAATAATAAATGTGAGTATTGAAATGTCAAATGTACTGTACAATGTCTCAATTGCATAGTTTGTCCAACAGGAGGCACTCATTTTCAGTTGTAAAATGTCCCAATTAATACACATCTTGGTCACAATTGTGTGTCGTGAATTTATCCAACATTACTGGTTTGTTGTTTTTCTGTCCAATATCAATATTGGTATCGATCTCACCTTAAATTTTCTTCATAATAACTTGCTGGTAAACATCACTCATTCTTTCAAAACATATAAAACACAATGAAAGCTTTTTTTTACAATGACATTCATGGTGTTGCAGTACACACTACACTAGTTACACTGTACCCATTTGAAAATGGACATTAACCAAAGGTTTAGCTTGCTAGCTAACCTAGAAAAGCTAATGCAGAAAACCGAGACTGCATTTTTAATCAGTCAGTTCATGCAAATTAGAAGGGGAAAAAATGTGTTATCTCTAGTGGTATCTAGTTATGCTAGTTTTGGTAGATACGGATGTAAGCAGTTTGGGTGTTATCTGATATCTCAAGACTTCTGCCTCCACCCCAGTACATTTTACTAAGAGTTAACAGCCATGCTAGCAGCTAAGTGAGGCTGTACCTAGGCACAGCAGTGCTTTGACCTAAATGTCTGACCTAACATCCTCCTCAGAACCTCAGAGTGACTGAAAAGAAAGTTGGGTGTTCACCAAAGGCAGTGGGACACATCATCAAGGAACTATGAACATCTATACCAAACTCATCTAATAGATCCCTGATAAGAGCTGTCCCTTTTTCTTTCTTTTTTTTTCAAAAAAATCAAATTTGAACAAAGCGCTCAATGCTCAATTCGAACATTACCTTCAGAGCGTAATTCAAAATTATGTTGTAGAATTAATGTCCTGTTCCATTGCAAGGCCTCTACTGCCTCACTTGACTGACAAAGTAATGTTTCTGAAAGGCACACACATTTTACTTGAACATCTAGCTAACTAGTGGACAGTGGTATTGTTGACTTAGATTATCTCAACCAATAAACTGGTCTGTCTCCAAAAAATGTTTGTATCACCAAAACACTTCTGCAAGTCTGAGCAGACCGCTTGAAAGCCTGCATCTTTTTATGTAAACTCTTTAAATGTAATTGGATTATATTTTTAATTAAAACATTCACTTAATTAAAAATAATCACTTTTTTTTATTTTTTTTTATTACCATTACAGCAACTGACCAGAAGTCAGCAGATGGATGAACTTCTGGATGTGCTCATAGAGAGTGGAGGTAAGGTGAAATTTGACAAATTTTAGCGTCCAGAAATAAAACTAGCTGGCACAGAACATGCAAGTTGGTTTAAAAACTACTTGTGAATCACCAACTGGATCAGTTTATAATTTGACCTGTCAGTCACAGTCTTACCTCACACATGGGTATCAGATTCCGCCACCTTTTGTGACCCTCCCTCCTCTCCTCTTTCTCTTCAAGAGATGCCAGCTAACGCCAGAGAAGAGGGGGAGAGGTCCTCTCTAACCAAAGTTGTGCCTCACATTACTGTGTCCTCAGGGTGTCCCAGCCTCCTCGTCCCGAGGTTCCACCGATACTACGAACACCTGTCCCCCACCCAGCTCCCTTATGACCACGCGGCCAATCACATCGCTGACAGCCATCTGGAGACTCTGCTGGGCAGTCCCATTGGGCGGGGAGGAGAGGTAACCCTTCTTAAAATGGCCACAGAGGAGGGGGGCCAGGAAGACGAGGGGAACAGAGACAGCGAAGGGTACGGCAGCCCCCACAACCACCACCGCCACCCTCACCATCCCCAACAGGACAAACTTCTGACCAACAGAGATCTGATGGACACCCCTCTGTCGCCCATCAGCAAGGTGTCCGCTGTACCCGAGGTGCAGGGGATGGTCAGCATGACCTTCAGCGAGACGCCTTGGGAGACAATGGAGTGGCTGGACCTGACGCCACCCAGCTCAGCCACAGCCTTCAGTGTTGCTCCGCCCAGCGGGCCCAGCATTTTCAACACAGAGTTCCTGGATGTCACAGATATTAACTTGAACTCTGCCATGGACCTTCACTTGGAGCACTGGTGAAAGCAGCACCACTACCTAAGTGCCTGCTAACAACAAGCAAGCCATCAGCAGCCAAATAAAAGACACCAGCTTGCAAGTAACTGTACGGACCGCTGATATCAGCTGTGACCATACCAAAGAACTATTGAGTTCTACTCATAGTAGCTTCAGACCAAGTGCCAGAATCTGCTCCTTGTTTGAATCCAGTGGGAAATGACATTATGCATAGACTGTTAGCTTACATCCAAAGATTTATGACATTTTACTGCAACATTTTATTTTGACATTGTCTCCACTTCACTGAACTGAGGTTCTTATGTTGCCGTCATACCCAGAATCCAAAGACTACGTGCTTTTTGACATGATCTTTGTCCTTTTTGGACGATGATGCGCACAACCGCCAAATGCGTATGACAGAAGAGACATGAAGGATTTTCCAGATAATGGAAAGACATTATTACAGTGCTTTATACCAACACTTTATGCAATATCAGTGTTACGCCATCTAGACTTGAAGACAAATGTTGACAATCATTGTATACTTTCTGAGTCTATGTGTGTATTACTGGAAAAAAAGGAATTACAAGGTGAAGTGGATTGCTTAGTACGGCCATTTTGTAAATATCATAACTGTACTGACAGAGACAAGTTGACGTCTGCATATTTTGTCAGTGGTGTGGGAGAAGACACAAACCACAAATCAAGTGTATTATGTAATCAGTTCATCATTTGATGTAAATATGAAAAAAAAAATCTCACCGTGCACCTTTAGCTTAATCCACATTTGTCACAGTTTGCTTGAGCTTAGAGTATGTTTGTAGAAATGGTTGTCATTCCTTGGAAGGGCCTTTTTTTATACAAGTTTATTTTTCACTATTTGGCATATTTATCCACAGAATGAGATTATGGAGAGACATTCATGTCTTTAAACTCTCTTTGGTCTTACTTGTTGTAATCGGCAGAAAAATGGTGCCTTAACAGCTTTTATCATACTTTTTTTTTTTTATATACCAATTCCCCCTTTTTAGTGTTACTGATTTACCATTCCCTGGAAGATATTGATATATATTAATATAGGAAGCTTCAAGAAATGTCAGTTTTTCACTTTTGCTTTTACACAAATTAAGATATTTTTGTGTTAATTCAAAGTCAGACAAATGTTAAAGAAAAGTACATAAAAACTCATCTCTATTTGTATCTCACAAAGTCCTTACAAATTGTCACCCTTTCTATTTCCAGGCCAATCACAGTTATTTATTCAGTGTTTTTATATTTGTACTTTATCCTGTATTTATACTGACATTCCTTTCTAATCGATTGGGGCTCTTTTTGATTTACCAGAAAACTCCAGTGCTACCATTTTGACCACGGACATTTCTTAGTAAATGAATTCTCTTCTCTTTTTTTTTTTTTTTTTTTTTTTTAAATGTGACGCAAACTGAAGGAACCACTTTTTAAAAGCCATGCTTTCTTAAATCTACTTCTTTTCCTTTAAGAATAATAAGAAGCAGAAATGTCCATTATTAGCACTTGTGAATAGGAAAATGTAATATATTCAAATCTTTACTGTGAATACTGCCTTTTAACTCAGCACAAACTTGCACCAAAAGCCAGCCTTTACACACAGTAGTTAAACTAAAAAAGTAGGTTTCAGTTTTGGTCAGTGAATGTTTTTAGCACATTACAAAATACTTTGACATTTTGGGAAATTGACTTTCTTGTTGCGGGATAAATAAGAAGATCGTTACTGCTCTCTTATCTGTCCGGTAAATATAAGTCGGGTTCATTTAGTTTAGCATGAAGACTGGAAACAGAGGGGAAAGGCTAGCCTTGCTTTGTTGGAAGCTAACGAAATCTGCCGACCATCAGCACCTCTTACTTCTTTCTTAATCTTTGTTAACTGTGAGATATTAAGCCACAATGAGCTCCTACCGTTGTTCCCTATCCTTAGCAACATGTTTTTCCTCAAGTTAAGTTAGTCTTACCTAGCTCTCCTAGCACTCACCAATATATATGTTAAATCTAGCAAATAACCCGTCGTAAAATCGCAACTTGCTATTGTTTTTGTTCGTGCTAGCAGCACTAGCCAAAAAATAACCTCCAGTTTCACCACAGTACTTCTACATTTTAGTTTTATATAGATTAAACAAGTAAGATATAAGGCATCAGCTGCTTCACATTATTTCCAGTCTTTATGTTAAGTTAAAATAAGCTAGCTGTCTCCTAGCTTCAACTTCATACTTACTATACAGACATGAGAGTGGCTTCAACTCTCAGAAAGAAAGCAAATGTCAAACTATTGCTTTAAGTGCTTTGGCCAATTCATTTCTTGCATTTAAAATGATGTTCTCTGTACACATGGGTCTCACTCTCACTATGTGTTCTGTTTTGACCAAATACAGCTTTTTTTTCCTGTTAGCTATGAAGTGTTGCACTATGGGTTCAATTGCTACATGTAGTGATGCTCATTGTTTTGAGTATATGACAAAGCTGATGTTCTTTACTTTCCGTCTTGAGTTGTAAGAATATCTATCGGCCTTTTTTTTAAATCTGTTTGGGTTCTTTTTTCAATCATTTTCCCCGTGAAAAAAAATAATTACGTGACAGAAGCTTCCATGTTGCTTGGCCACCGACTTGCTTTACTATTGTAAAAAAAGAAAAAAAAACAGTATTTGCCTGCATCCCTATATACTACAGAAAGAAGAGCAATAAACTTATCACAGCAAAATCATTTCCGCAGTTACCATTTTATTCATGTCTGATTCACAAGAAGCACACAATACAGGTTCTCAGTCTTTTTCCATGGGAACTTTATTTGTAACCCTTGATAAAGATACAATATAATATTCATTGCCCTTAATATTATTTTATAATCTATTATGAACATTCTAGTAAATTGCAATTTGTACAACATGTACCCTGGAGATTCAGATTCACCAGTGGTAAGTTAGCTTCTTGGAAACATATCCCATGAGAGAAGAACAGATCTGGAGACGTGTCAAATGAGACTGTGGGCTTTCTCGGGGGTTCGCACCATTTCGCATTACAGATAGAAACGGAAAGATCAGAGCTGACAGAATTCTCCTAATAAGCTAGACAGAGAATCGTGTCTGGTCTACAATGCATCTCTACCAGCTCTGTTGTAATGTTTTACACCTCCCTTTTTAATGAGTGACCCCAAAGCCCCCAACACACCCCAAAGATGGTGGCCAATTTTTTTCAACAACAGCTTACATCTGTAGTCATTGAAATTGAAGGAAAACATAAAGGGGAGCTCCGCCGAAGTTCAGTTTTCTGATGACGTTGTCAGTTTTGTTTTTTATAAGAATAGAATATCTTGGCCTCTACTGCATCAATTTTGATAATTCTTTTTAAAATATATTGCTCCCCACAACCTCAATGATGTACAACACAGAATCAATAGAGTACCCCTTTAAGTACGACAATACCTTTAATGTAATGAAACTAAATGTAATAATGCCTTACAGTCAAAGAAAATGCCAAAATACAATAAAAACCTGAATTGTGACTGTCGATCAAATTGATCTTTTTTTAACATCAAGCTACAAGAATAACAATAACAGTAAATACTCTGGACAGTCCCATAAAATATCAACTGATCTTGTATTATGATCAATAGTTGACTCACGTTACTATGTATTCTTGGCTTATTCTTGTATAGGCTATATTACATTTCATTACTTTACATTATTGGCATTTGCACATTTAAAGGATAAGACTGTCTATATTCTATTATTTGCATATTGTCAACTCACTTTGCTCTTTAAATTTACCCCTAACAAGTGCACTAGTTATGCTTGCTAAAAACTACCAACTGAAAAATGATTGGTTTTGGTTTGGTCTTTTCAATGAATTTGTTGAATGTAAAAAAAAAAAAAAAAAAATTTAAAAAGGGGAGTGACCATTACTAGCCTTTAAAGTCATGTATTAAAATAAAGGTCATTACAATGTCCCAACTTGGAAGGACCATCCATACAGTTTGGTTATGGAACTAACTCCTAGTTGTGTGATGTTTGTCCACTCACTTCCATTGTGCGGGTAGACGTGGCTTTCTGAGAGGGAGTGGGTGAATCTCAATAGTCTCAAGTTGCAGCCTTCCCCTCGCCTGCCCCCTGATGTCAGGCCAGGGGATGCCCTTTTAACTATAGGGACGCATCCCAAGTGTGATACATGTTTTAGCGGTGGGGGGCGGGGGGGGGGGGGGGGGGGGGGGGGGGGGGGGGGGGGGGGGACGACATTCTATCATCAGTGCAAGCCAGAAAAGAGACATGCCAAGTCACGGAGGAACATGCTGTATCTATGGTAACCTAAGAAGTCAAACAGCAGTAACTATGTAAGGAGTGGATCTTCCTCCTCTCCTGACAGTTGTGTTGTTGGTACATAGGTGAACAGTATGTCATTTAGCAGCATTTATAGGGTGTCATTTTTCTCTCAACAGGAAACCTGTGCCAGGATTTTTTTTTAAAGATGTAGTTATTGCTGTTTGGCTTTGTATTGCAGCATGGTGGATCTGTGATCAGTGTGGATGAGCAGTTTAACCGTACAGTGCTATGACAGGCTGCTGGGGAGCATTAAGGCTCATTCTCAAACTGAAACCACATTATTATTCTGCGCCTAGCACTGTAATTTCTTCACCACTTGATTTGATCATCTCCGTGTTTAGGAATGAGCCTGAACTGTCAAGCAGAACCTGCCAGGAACAGCAGATTAGATGTACTATATACATACACATTTACATCAGTGGAAATAATGTCCTGAAGTCACTTTACATCAGGCAAGGTAACATTGGATTTAGCCCCAGTTTGTACCTCTCATGTATTGTCATGTCATTACACTTGAGCTACAGAAGTATCTTCTTTCCTAAAATATAAATCTGTGATGCGGGATGTTTGAAAGTATTTTTCTAGAATTTTCAGAGACAGTCCATCTGAATTAAAACCATTTTTTCCACTGCATAATTTAAACGATTTTTACTCGCATACCAAGTTCTGACTCCGTGTCTAAACAAACTAACGTTAGCTTGACGCGACATATCTCCTTGCCTATTCTGTATGATTTGAACCAACATTTGAAAAGTTTTATCAGTTATGTTTTTCTATATTAATGTTTTTGTACCGTAAAAAAAATTTGAAAGGTCAGATAATTTCTGTAGCTGGGCCCAGTTAGCAAAATACCTGTCTTCACTGAACTCCTATGCTAATGACACACTCCTATTCTCTTACTGAATCTATTGTTTAATTTTTTTATTAGCAATATAGAAAACATTTAGTTAACAGGTATCACTGAAGCTTTAACGGATGACCAACAGCTAATTATATAAGTTGTTGCTAATTAACGTGATTTAGTAACAGCTAAAATGACACAATCTCCCAGTTGAACCTCCATGTTTACAACTTTTTAAAATAAGTTGTAAAATTAAGCAGGTAACATGTTAGTTCACAGTTCATATTTTATGCTAATCATTTCATAGTCAGATTGTAGCTCGATGGTGAACATTTATTAGACTGCCACTCAAAACTGTGCGTTTCTGTCTTCCCAGCCAACAAAGATCATTTCAGATCTTTAAGTTTGAGTTATTCACAACTTTCTTTCCTTCAGATTCAGATTGGGTGGATATGATATAAATCTTTAAAAAAAGCTAACCCTTTTTTGGATAAGGAAACAGGGTTACAATGTGGGACTCAATTCCCTCCCGCCCCCCAACCCTTAAAATCTTTAGTATTAGCTTTTTTGAATTAGCTTTGTGGCTCATGTAATGAAGTAACAAGAGAAGTGCAAACTGAGGCTAACGTTGGAAGTGAGAAATGTATATTGTCCCATATCACGTGTCAAGACAAACTCTCACAGATTGCATATTGAAAACAAACCACAAAAAAAAAAAAGAAGTAAAGCCACGCTACCGAATCCATGAGCTTTCCAGATACAAACACTTTTTCCATACTCATTCATTTACCATGAGTGAAGGTGCCCGCAACAAACTGCGTGATGATTAGAGAGAGAGTGTGTGTGTGTGTGTGTGTGTGTGTGTGTGTGTGTGTGTTTAGACAGTAGGTCTGTCGGCATACATCCTTACATGTCAACAATTCAGACGTGAACACACAAATGCATACACACAGTCCACAATGTACAATCCAATAAGTGTCTATTTTTGTTCATACGTCATGAGCGTACACTGTTCAACATTTTATTTGGTAAATTCTGTATTTGTGTACAACGAGTTCAAGTATATATATACGTATACTCTGTTCATTTTTCCTCACATAAAAGGATGCATTGCATTTTACTGAGACAATGTTATGTCTTCAAGTTTTTCTGG
Source organism: Scomber scombrus (assembly GCF_963691925.1). NCBI lineage: Eukaryota > Metazoa > Chordata > Actinopteri > Scombriformes > Scombridae > Scomber > Scomber scombrus. Next base: position 4,453,366 of record NC_084990.1, read on the forward strand.
CTGAAGATGGATGATAATATTTTAGGTTTCACTGACTTTAAAATGAGGTGATGGGAGGTGGAAGAGTTTGCTTAACAATATTCATCTCATTGCACTGGGCAATTTGGACTTAGTTCCTTTGTTCTTTGGAACATGTGATTAAACAGGTGATCCTACGTTAACTCTGAGGGCTAAGATGTCAAGCGTCGCATCACAAAGCTTAGTGTCCCACCCACCACATGTTGGGTGACCCCCCCCCCCTCCCCCTTCCCTGCCAAACTCCCTCAGTCCACATACATAGGAGAGATGGGAGAGGCGGGGATCTGATCCAGGATGCGGCACACGTAACTGGCGACGTCCACGAAACGCTCCTCATACATCAGAATGAAGGAGTGTTTCTGGAAGAGAGAGAGAGACAGGGCTTCAGGATGGATTGTGTGACATTAGGAACTTGAAATAAATGTTTAACTGGTTCGCAGGAAAATAAGATCAACAATACTGCATATACTCAACTAAAATACATTTTAACAATAGCAAAATTCTGGAAAAGCCGACATTTTTAACAATATATTTATCCTTGCTTTGTCTTGACTCATTTTCGCCACTTGGGGGCAGTGCAGCGAGCTGTAAACACAACACTGATATAACTTCACCTTATAAATTTGATATGGCAAATAGTTGCCTATTTACACATCCAGCAGACACAGAACAACATTAGCATCTGTGTCTAACCGCCTGATGAAGTTACATCCAATATTCACTCTCCTTTTAAATATAAAAATATATACTTCTATCTTTCTATTTTATTATATTCCATTATCTTTCTGTTGTTTGGGAAATAAGCTCATTAGCTTTCTTGTAGAGAGGTCACGATGGATAACACTTTCATATCTGTCCAATCAATACTGAAGCCAACAGCTGGTTAGCTTAGCGTAAAGACTGAAAACATGGGAAAACAACTAGCCTGGCTCTGTCCAAAGGTAACTAAATCTGCTTACAGCACTTCTAATCTCAACAAAAATGGATGTAAACTGAACTAACCACCTGCTGGTTGAAGCTTCATATTTAGCATACAGGCATGTGAGTGGTATCGATCCTCTCAGCAGGAAAACCAATGCACAGTGCGCACCAACATTAAGAAGCTCTTTACAAACAAATGTGTGCACCTGATTTGAGAAATTTCAGTTTAAAACACCTGGTGTTAATGACACTTCATGGCATTGATATTTAACTTTTATCTGGGCATGTCCGAAGGGACTGAAGAAAGGATCATTTTAATATAGTGTGGTGTAAGAACTTACCAGAAGCTCCTTGTACTTTGGCCTTTTTGATTCATCCTTTGTAAGGCTGGACAGAAAAAGAAAGAAGTATTTAGTGGCAGATTAAAGTCTACTTTAGATTAGCATGAAGATAAGCACTGTGTGAAACACAAAGGGCCTCAAGGACCACTTGACTGAACTCCTAGGATTCTCTGAAACTACCTCTACTGATTGTATTTGTGAATATATGATGCAGTGTTTTATGTAATGGTGCTTACCATAGGTTAACAAAGTTGATGAACTTGGGGGAGAACTGCCTCTCCTCTGAGTTGCTGAGGTGAGGAGGCTCTCCTTTCACCACTTGTGTCAGCTGATCAAAAACACTGTTCCACTTGGGGTAAGGAAACCTTCCTGTGGCCAGCTCGTACTGAAAGCAAACACAAACCACAGACCTGTGATGGACTGACACGCTGGACTGTTGTAGTTCTGATGTTAACTCTTTTAGACATAACAAAAGATGAGGTTTCATTTTGAAGCTGACGACATTATTTGTCTTACCAGGGTGATTCCCAAGCTCCATACATCTGACCGGACATCGTAGCCTTGTCTGGAAGCACTGGGGTCTATCCTTTCAGGCTGAAAACACACAACAACAGACTCTGTGATACTGAGATACTTCACTGACCCCCACAGGGTAGGTTTTATGGCTTTCACCTTCCATGGGTAGGTCAGAGGTCAGGGTCTACGAGGGAAAGATCTAACGTGTTGATTGATATGGGTGTTGAGCTTAATCTCACACCCAGAACTTCTTGGAGTCAAATGTTAGACAGCACTTGCCACTACTGTCATAAAACACCAAATGAGGGAATATTTTTTGGAAGAATGCTGTTCATCCCTTCCAGGAGAATTCCACACATTTGAAGAATCTGTGCCATGGAGCAGTGAGCTGTTCTGAAGGCTCATGGTGAAACATCTGACCCATAGTGTTGAGTGATTCTAGTATCTTTAAATTTCATCTTGGTCCTGAGATCAAAAGTCCATATGAGTTTCAGTTTTATTTAACCAACTTTTCTTATTTCAAATCAGTTTTTAATTGGTAGTCAAAGAAAATGACAAACATTAAGGTGACATCTACAAATCTTGTTCTGTCTTAGAGCTTAAAACAAGACAAAGACAAAAACATTAAATCATTACATTAAAAAAAGCTGACACCGCCTAATGCTTGGAAAATAGTCAAATAGTTTCCAATTCATTTTCAGTCGATCGACTAATGTCTACCATTCTAAAAACAGTCTTAATGTGATATCACCTCCTTTTGATTTATCAATGGAAATATATCTAGACTTTGATTTAAGTTTCTTTCGTTCTATTTATAACACATAAATGTTGTATGAGATTTATTCAGTTTTTGTTTCATGGTCTGTTTCGTCTCATCGTCTTTGTCATGGAAAAAAAGATTGTTGCAAATATTTTTTCCCAGTTTTTTTTTTTTTTTTTTTTTTTTGGGTGGGGGGGGTTGTGAAAAAACTTAAAACCACATAATTTTAGATTTTGTCACCAATTCAGTGTAACTGACTTATCTGTGAAATGCCTTGTAGCCTTGACCTGCAGTGACTGAACAGACAGTTATTTACTGCTCATTACTTACCGCCATGTAAGGCCTGCAGCCTGCGTCTCTGGTCTTGGCTATGGAGTCCACCAGCTGACCGCTGATGCCGAAATCACACAGCTTGATATTTCCCCTTCGGTCCATTAGAATGTTGGAAGGTTTGATGTCTGAAATGAGAGAAAAAGGACAATTGTATTCAGTAATAGAGTAACATAAATGGAACTGGGGTTTGAAGGTAAATACCAAGATGAATGTTTTGACATTTAAAACCTTTGCAAGGATGTCAAAATTAAAATTCTGTCAATGAGCTTTTAGACGGGACAAAATTCAGGTCATATGTCAACACATAAAGTAAATGTGGTAATCTTACCTCTGTGAATTATTTTCAAGTTTTCTTTTAAGTGGTTCAGTGCTTTAACGGTCTGTTGAAGTAGAAATAAAACACATCATCTTCAGTCAGGTTCTGATGGTGCATGGTATGAAAATAAATGTGTCAATAAGAAGTGGATCATGTACTCACTGCTAATGTTATTTTGCCTAATATTTCCTCTGGAATGACGTCATCTAATGCACAATATACATATTTGTAGAATTTGTCTAATGAGGTAGACATAAGCTCCATACAAATCCAACAGTCCCCCTGAAAACACACAGAGGACAGTTAGTTTCTGATTAACATCTGCTGGGTCAAACCATGATTGATCACATATCACTATAAAAAAGACTTGAGAATGACGTGGTGCTGGGTGTGTCGGACCTCTCTGAAGAGAGCGCCGTAGAACTGAACGATGTAGGGACAGTCGCTACTCCTCATCACCACGTCGAGATCCATCAGCAGCTGCTTCTGCTCCTTCTCGTCCACGGTGGAGCGAATCCTCTGAAGGATGGAGAGCACACACACAAGACATTCACATTTCCAAACACTGCACTCAACTCCATTATAGTATCTCTGGAGATCTGTTAGAGCAGAGTCATTAGTCCATGCATTCTTCTGTAATATAGGTACAAGAGGAAGGCAAAATGAATGTGACTTTCATGACTTCTAATGCTTTTTAGAATGTGGATGTTAATACAGTCTAACTTCCCTACCCTGTCTGTGGCACTCAGCCGCAAGCCCATTGGTTCTTATTGAAGATAATCCTTTAATAACAACTCATAAATACAATTTAATTTTTTAATGAAATTGGCTCAGTCATTTTCTATATCAGCTGGTCACTGTGGTTTTAAACAAACGTTACTCAAACAGGAAGAAAAAGCGCATTTGTTGGGGACTATTTTCAGTGGCGGATTAATCCACATTTGGTGTTCTAGTGAGTATTTCAGGATGTCAACACCAAATGAACATTGACATAAGTTGCTGTAACCATTCCTCCTGTTCATACTGACCCTTCTGTGTTTCTTCACAATGCTCTTACAATGTAAGTGATGGAAGACAGAATCTACAGTCCTCCTACTGTGTAAAAATGTATTTAAAAGTTGATCTGGAGCTAATATGGACACCTGACTGGTGTTTTAAGACACAATTGATAAAACTGTGAACCTGTCCTTTAATTTGTTAACAGTGGAAAAAAACAATATCTGGGCCTGAGGGAGTATGCACACTTTTCACTTCCTACTTCAAAAAAGAACCTGTCCTAGAAAGCTAAGACATTGATACTTTCACTCTTCACTTCCTGAAACTACAGAACTCTGCTCTGAACATGTAGACCGTTAAAAGTGACAGTGAGCGACTCCTGAGTGATTTCACAGGAATCATTTAGAGACATTTTCAGGATTTCAGTATTTTGTGCTGCAGTGTGGTTTAGTTTGCTTGGATGTAAACTCAAATAAGCAATGTCTGATTCTAGAAGTTTCCACACATAATCCAAAGCTAACACCATCCACCTGTCTTGCGGCTTATTTCCCTCAACTCAGTTTTGTTAGAACTGTGAGCATGCTTTCCAAACTGACAAATCTTAAAATTTTTCGGTTGAATAAAACACAAGCATGGAGTGTGTATTGGTTTAATGGAGTCACCTTGACTGCCATGATCTGGCCCGTGGGCTTGTGGACCATCTTGTTGACGGAGCCATATGCCCCGCGACCAATCTCCCCGAGGTCTCTCAGGTCCTCTGCGGTGAAGTCACAATGCTGCTCTGGAGAGATCTTAAGCTTCCCCGACGACTCGATACTGTGTGTTCGCAGACGCTCTCTGGAGAACCGTGAGACAGGACAGTGAGGGTTATCATTGAGGACAGAGCAGGAGGAAGGACGACAGAGAGACAGACAGTGTGGAGCCATGATATAATCATTCATTACAGATTAATGTCGATGTGTTAAATATTTCATCGGTAATTCCTGAGCTTTTTTTGAATGTGAAGAAGAAAGGTTCCATGAAATTGTGGGACAAAGACAGTAAAATGGACAAAGACTACTTTGCCTCAGATTACAAAGGGCTTGAGGACACTATCATGGTGTAACTGTATGGACTGTTGTTTTATTCACTCATGGGTGCAAGATTGTTAGATGAAATGAAAGAAGAAAAAAGTATACTAAACTGTACTCTTAAATTAATGACAACCAACTGTAACAGCAGGAACTTAAGTTGGAGGTTAAAGGAGCACCCTGAGTGTTAGCATTAGGCTAGTAGCTGTTTGTTGTTGTTGTCGAGACGCCTTCGGAATAGTAGTTTCATTCCTTTATGTTAATATCTTTAGGTTATGACATTCATTGCATTTGTCTTGCATTTATGATGCTAAATTGGACGTTGTTCCAGTGATATTGACCAGCTTTGTCTACAATCAGTTAGCTGTGCACATGTTAATACAGAGCAAACCAATCAGGGACAGTTGTCAGACCATGAACAACATCATTTTATTGATATTGATTTAATAAAGTGTGTTTTTATTGTGAACGGAGCTACTTAAATATACTTTAGATTTTGCCTGATGAACAAAGTTGCACATCTTCATCATCCCTTAAACATGTGGGTTAACCAAATTTCATGGCAATCCATCCAATAATCATAGAGACATTTTTACTAAAACCACTACTACTATTACAACTATTACTATTTTTTCTCCCTTGACACCTGTCTGGGTCTGTAGGATAGGGGTTACATGTGGTTCATTAAAAGGTGTCTAGTAATTTGGGCTTCTAAGATGAAGTTAATGGAGGAAGCAGAGATTTTATAATAAAAACAAGAAGGAAATCAGCATTGGTGTCAGCAATTTGAGAAGACGTATAAGCTCCAAAGCCAAAAGATAGGAAACACCAGCCCTTGACAATAACAGGACTGTGATTGGAACCTATCTCTACTCACATGTGAGGGTTCTGAAAAGAGGGGGGCGTTGGATTGAGCGGGAGCCTGGAGGCCGGTTTCACTGGAGGGTTGGCGAAATTCAGCTTCAGAGCTCTACGTTTACCTGACAGGACAAAGAAAGAAACAGATCCAAATTCCCACAACATGCACACCACACTGTGGGCTCTACCAGCTGGTGCAAACGGGGGGGGGGCTATGTGAGGATATGCAGCAGACACAGTGTGATAAAATGTTCCTCTTACCTCCATATCTTCAATCTATACACACACTTGGGATAAGCCTTCACATGTGCAATAAGCAAAATCAAAGATTTAAGGTGACTCCGCATGATTGTGCTTTGTGCAAATAAATCTAGCAAACAGGTCTTTAAAGAATGATGAGGAGTAAACTGCTGTGGCATCAAGGTGATTTTATCTTCCCATGTTGGGGGAAAAAAAATCAAGCCTATAAGCGCCTCTATCACAAACAGAGTGACCTTTGGGTTATCTCAAGCTCTTATCAATATCAGAGGAAGCACAAAATGCATTTTGAACACAATCGAAGTGCCCACACAAGGGTTCCCAAACATCACACAAGACTACTGCTCCAGCTCTTTTTAGCCATGTAGTTTACAATTTCTTCCCAATTATGTATTTGTGCAAGTTATTTGAATTGTTGGTTGCCAAAAAGAGCCTACTGCAGGCTAGTGATGTTGGGAATCCCTGTCCAAAACATCTCCATTGATAACTTTTTTGGTTTTAAAATGTGCAATTCAAACCTGAACAGTTCCCTTGAGGTATCAAAGTGACCCAACACTTAGATAGCACTTCATTCAAAGTCAAGAGGAATTACACTCAATTATGTGACAGTTAAGTTGATTCAGGTGTATTCTGACACCGGTGACAGTATATCAAGACTATAATTGATGATTAGGTTTAGCCATTGTGAAAAGTGCTGAGTTTAAGTGTTGAGTCCACTTTGCCATGCCCTGTTCAACCAGCTCGAGTGCAAACAGAACCCTTAACCTTTAAAGCCCCGGTGCAAATGAATCTCTCTTGGCCATAACTGAATTGGTAACAGTTGATAGCAGTGAACAGTGGACAGACTCCCCAACTACCAGAGCACCACACAGGCTGTTTCAATAGTATACAGTGGCTTCCTTTCCCTTGTTTAACCCAATTAAATATGAGCATGATGAACACATCAATAATCTGGAGCTCATCATCATCATCGCGGAACAGTAACCGGGCAACAGTACGCCTAGCTGTCAGCCAATCAGTGAACAGGAGCTCAATGAAAGAGAGTGAGGGAATGAAACCACTGTAGACTACTGAGGTATACCCACAAAGAGTAGAGGTCAGTGTGCTTTGTGTGCGAGTCTATTGCTTACTTTGGGATACTCCAGACAGGCTTATCTGAAACCCTGAAGTAAAGAAAACACATACATTTTCTTAGGGTTTGTTTAAGTGTGAGTGCATTATTATCAAGTGCCATCCCAGCATGTGTCTGAAAGTGGAATACAGGGCGGGTTACTTAGAAACTGATTCAATTGGTAAAGGAGGTCTGAGTCAGTGTGCTGCCAAGCTTCATTCGTGACCTCAGCACTGTGCACATTGAGGCCTCAGTATGCTGCAAATAAGCTGATTGTTGGACTGTCTAAAAGAGTGTGACACCCCCTTTCCAATGGCATAATTAGGGGGAGCTATATTAGATCATTTCTGTAACTTTCTGAAACAGACAATCAACACAATCATCCCCGAGTAGGTAATATTTGAAGTTCTCTCACATTTCTTTCCCATTCTTTACACAACTACTTCCGCAATTTGTTCGTGAGTACAGCCAAGTGCAACACCATGAACTCTTGCATGAAAAAACTGTCCGAAAGATGTGTCATTATTCCAAACTGTAACAAACTAACATGTAATTCATACGAAGTTATTCAAACACATGTAGCTTAAACCCAAACTAATCCCTAAATTGTAGAATTGACAGCATTTTGTTCATATTCGTTTCCTCCACTGCCTCACTTGAGTAACAAGCTAACGTTACTGTTGTCGGTCGCGTTTTTACAACATCAGCTAACAGCTTTTATCCACTTTCAAATGTTTCCACACACTGGTTCTGAGATGGGTCGGTCCAGCGGTGATCTATTCAGCAAAGCTTGCAAATTTCCTCCGTTTTGGCGATAGCAAAGAAAACAACGATAAACGAGCAACGAGGGGTAAAGTGGGTCAGACTGAAAATGAGCCTGTTGTGTTGCTTGTGGAGCATACTGAACTCCTCAGTCATTGATTAGGTCATACATTGCTTATCTTTGGCAAATTGAGAATAAAAAAGCATTATCTGTAAAGTCACAACAATGTGTTTGTTTTTTCCTCCTAACATTTCGGTTGGGGATGCTACGTGACTGAATCACGACATAACTGCAGAGTACTGAGGTCACAAAAGTGGGTTTTACACTGCAGTTCAGCTTTACGTGTGGTTTCATTGCATCCTGAGCAGAATGCTGCAGTTATCTTTCAACATGTTTCATCAGTTCCAGCCAAATAACAGAATACATTAAAATGACTATTTGATTGTCTTGGCTCCTTACAATTAGCACTTCAGTGCCGTTATTTATGAAACAACCAAAACACTCATAGAGGGGGTCTGCTTGATGCGGTCTCATTAAATGGGGTCTGTCTACTGTGGATATGTAAACATACTTAACATGCAGATATATAGTGGATATAAATGCAGAATGAACAGAAATACAAAAAAATTAAGTTTGAAACAAAAAAAAGATAAGAAAAGGGTGAATAGGGAACATTTCATTGAACTCTTTGTAGAGATGTGGCCTAAACAAACACAATGTAAAACAAATAACCTCCAACAGCAGAATAATACCTAGTAAAATAAATGTGAATACCTGTTTCATTTTGACATCTCCAGCAGGTGTTGGTTTCTGTAAGGTTTAGATAAAACATTTGATATTATACATCTGCCACAGAGTAAGAAAATGCAACTCAGATCAGCTGACCACTGGATACACCACTGTGCTGCTACTGTTTATTAGGTTATAGGTGCTAGGACTAAATCAATCAATGGAAAAGCCATCCGTTACCAAGCAGCTATTAACACATCCATTATCGGACACGACCATGCCTGACGTGCTCTTCGTCTGTTTTTCACGACATTTTGAACAGAAACTAAAAACTTACAGTATAAAAACCGGTTTACCACAAACTAAATATAATGATTTATACATAGACAGTGTGTGGAGATATAAAGAGTGATACGGTCTATCACTAACGTTACACACAGAATTTGATTCCAAATGATCGTTAATGGTTAAATATCATCTACATTAGCTGTGGACGGTTCCTGCTGTTTACCATACTCCATTATGAGTCATATTAGCGGACATTACTGTGACTCACAGCATCTTATAGACAACTGCTGGGACAGAAATATCGTTTGTAAAAAATATGATTTAGCTTCTGCAGCTTTTGGCCGCGACGAGGCTTGGCTTCCTGTCCGATAATGGATTCAGAGTTTGGACTCGGGTGGCTAGGTGTCTTCACTAAAAACATGTCATGTAGCTAGAATTACAAAGCTGCGGTGTATCAATGAACACATGATAGACACACTGAAGGACTTCTGTAGTAAACACTGAGCTGTTTATTCTTTTACTCTCACTTCATGAAACGGGAACAAATCTCGACAGAATTAACAACAGTGACAGACGACTGAAGCCATTAATGAAAGCAGTGAACAATGAAGGTTAACACAGTGAATGTAGCAGTCATTACTGCAGCACAGCTAACTTTAATAGTCATATTTGAACACTTTCTTTGCACAAACAGAGTAAATGTTAACAGTAGCAGGCTGAGGCCTGGCGTGCTGCTCGCTACTCTAGCAGCCTAACTGTTCAACTAGTGCTTTTAATGTCGCTGAATAGACTTCAGTGAATGCATCTTTACGGTGTAATACTTTTGGAGTTTGTTTCTAATGAAACTGAGGAAAGACAACACTTCACTGTGCCACAACAGGCCTGGTTACACTCCAGCTACACAGCAGCTACAGCATCACTGCTAACCTGGTAGCCTAGTAGTTTCATGCAGCTGCTTCAAGCTCCGCACAAGAAGATGCAGCGGCAGCGGAAACTGTCCCAGTCTGCCTTCAGTATAAAAGCATAGAGCTGACTAAACGCTGCCTTCACCTAACATAAAGCTACTATATTACCAACACACACAAGCAGAATAGTTCAATAATAAACAATAGTTGTAGGTTGTGTGGCCTTACTTCTAACACTGTAGTGCCCATTCACAGTCTTGGTTAAGTTTCCATAAAAAGAGCCCACTACATTTTCTAAAGCAGTGGTTCTCAAAGTGGGGTCTAGGGACACCCAGAGGTCTTGAGTGGGTTCCATTGGGTCCCCAGCAAAAAGAGGAATACTTTTTTTCCCCTCAGTTTCATTCCCTCAATTACAAATTGTGTGACAGTTTTGGTCATAGGATTCAAACACTCTCTGTAATACAACAAAAATCTTATCAGATGGGGGTTCTTGGTCTAATTTGTGTCAGTTTAGGGGGTCTTTCATGTGAATGAGTTTGAGATGTACTAGTCAAAAGACTGGTACATCAGTTTAAAATGCCCAGCTCATTTCACAACAAAACTTAAAAGAACCACAATAAGTCTGATTTTTGTCTATAATTAACCAGAATATCATTAAAAACGAGAGTACCTGTTCCCAATCTTTTGTCTTGTGACCCCTTAAAATTAAACTAATTGTAACTGGGACCCTCATCATATGTAGCATTGTCTACCTGTTCAAATGAAAGAGGCCTGATTTCACTTTAAATTAATTGTAAAGGGTTGAAGTAATAAAATACAGAAATTCATAAAAAATAAAGCAAAAAATGTGGGACTTTTTTTTTTTTTTTTTTTACAAAGGTGTCCGAAATATGTTTTTTTCTGCTGTCCTGTTATTTTACGACCCCTTAAGATCAATCCAGTGACACCTTCTGGGGGTCCGCCCCCCAAGTTGGGAACCACTGAACTAGATCATGCAATGATTTTATTTTGAAATACTGACCGGAAGACTTGGGATTATTTTGCCTTTCTTGACTATAGTGTCTCTGCTTCTGGGAAGCTACAAGCTACCTTTCCTTACTAACTCCACAGTGTTGAGATAAAAGAGAAAAGTAGGAGATAAGGGCCGTGGCCGCCTACCTTGCATGCTGCTGCTCTGTGTCTGCTGGTGAAACTGGTGCGACGTGGATCCTGCGGTGCTGCTGCTGTTGGAGCTGCTGGAGCTGCTGGAGTTGCTGTCAGGACTGGGAGTCGCCATTGTTGTGTTGGATTCCGGCAGCAGCGCTCAGGCTGCAGTGCACATACTGAAACCGAGTGAAACTTCGCCCTCTCTGCCTGCGGACGGGACAGTGCGACACCTGAACGCAGCAGCCGCACCACGGCCACGTCTGTGTCGGTGCTGCCTTCACGGGCTGTCGGAAATACAATTAATCACGATTTTTGCCTTCCGCTCAATCATAGACTGTACATAAATAATAAATACTTATATACAGTCTATGTGCTTAGTGCATATTTCTTTCATATGTGGAAATCAGCACATTCTACATATTATAACCCCATCTTTATCTGTGGTCACCACATTCCCATGTCTTACTATACTATATGGCACTTTGTCTTTCTTGGTTCATGTTCTGTTTGAATCATACAGCTAACATACTATACTTCATTTACACTTTAATCTATCTGTCTATCTATCTATCTATCTATCTATCTATCTATCTTTTACCAGCTTTTTAGAGCTCATCTCACTGTCTTCATTAGTGGATGGAGCTTGCTCAGTTGTCATGGAGATGGCTATATCTGATGTCTATATGTATTAGCTGAAACTCACCCATAATTATACATCATGCACACCTGCGGACTGACAGGCTTTATGGTGGCAGGTGTAGTTAACCATCCAACGTGTCCTGGCTGATAAACATCTCCAATCATTCAATAAAGTCTGCACCTATTGGTGTGCATGATTTATAAATATGGGTGTGATTTTCCATTTTTACAAACTTTCTGGCCTGACAAAGATCTGAATAGGATCAAAAACATTTTCATTTGATTATATTGTGTGGCTTGGGATAAGTGTGCAGACTATACCTTTTTTCATTGATACTGTTTTATAATAGCCTTGTATCTACATCATGTGTGAATAACTACTCAGCATACACAACTACCTGTTATAATGTGACCAAAGTTCAACATGTAGGTGACTCCATGCACTAATGAATTGTGAAATATGACGGACAGTTCCGGAAAGAACTTGGACCATTAGTTGAACCAATTTTTTCTAGTATTGTTTTGCTTTTAGTTTTTTACTGTGCTTGACCTCTCCATTTTGCTAGTTGTATTTATTTCATTATATTTAGTCCTGTCACAATAATTATGTTATCGACTTATTGCACAATATAACACAATTGTCAACATCATCATGTCTATATATGGATTTATCATATGATACATGGACATGACCATGATCTTTTGTTGACTTCAGTATTGCCACACTTCACATTAGCAGCTAAGAGGCTATTCATGTCACATTGACTAAGTGAGTAGTGTCCTGCAGAAGAATTAAAGGTAAATAACTCTGTCCCCAACCATAATGGCAGTCTGTGTCTGTATAACACCCACTCTCCAATCTCCCCTGCCCCCCTTTTGCATTATTATACCATTATATTATCATTATATCAGTGGTATAAAATTATCTTCATATGACAATAATGTTGTTTATCGTGATTATTTGAGAAAATATCGTCCAACAAAAGTAGTGATTGTGACAGGCTTAGTTATATTATGATGTTTATGTGTCATTAGGTTCCTTTTTCACATAGAAAAGAATCAGTAACTTAATGCAGTGTCATCTGCAAACAAATAAATCAAGCATGTACTACAACACCAAAGTATATTTCGAGTTCATTGTCAAGCTTCAAGCAACAATGTGACGAATGTGACCTGCTGACACAATGATTTTTATTATTCATCATCATGTTTAACATTGTAAATCATACAGATTTGCACCTGGAAACTGGGTTATATAAATAAATGTCATATATTGCAATACACTGCACTGATCATATTTACCACTACGTTGTACAATGCTCAGCAAATAATGGTATAAGAAAGTCAGTTATGTGCAACATGCAAAAAAGGCCGCAATTCGCAATTAGAAAATAAAATTCCTAAAAAAAAACATCTGCGTACAGATATGCAAACGTTATCATTTCGCCTCCAGTTTATAACACAACCAGTGCATAAGATATATTTCACACTTTGTAAAGATGTCCTTTAAAAAGTAAAAAACTCATAAGTGCCATAAATTACTTGAGGTACAGTATGTGTTCAACTGAGGTAAGTAGATGTGATACCTTGCATCTAAGAAACACATAGCAGACAGTCTGGGTTTTTGTAATAGTTGTTAGTATTTTTTCTCTTTTAGGTATTCCCACCTTGGCTTTTAAATATAACTAGTGTTGGTAACACAACTAGTTCAGTGGTTCATTACTGGATTCCTTTGGTTTGCTGACTACAGGGCTTGCTGTGGAGAACATACAGAAAGCCCTAAGCCCCCAAATAAGTATAATGCAAGATAGTGGATGTACGCATGTGCATTATTCTTATTCTCATAAAGTGACCTGTGTAAAATTCCCTGACTTACTTAGAGAATGGAATAAACATCCCCTACATTTCCCAGTCTGGAATATACCTCTCAAAATGCCAATACATTCCATAAGTATTGCCTCCGCAGCTAAAAAAGCCCTTCAGTACTAAATCTTGTGTGACTGTGGCATCATGGGAACAGAAACACTCTATCTGTGATCCTCCCCTTCCCTTTCAGAACCATCCTGTCCTCGTACACGGAGACCGTGCCGAAGGCATTGCTGCACGGTGGAGTCTCAATCACCCCCTCTAACGTCAGGTGGTGCACTCCTGTCTGTTTGTCCCGGGTGTATCCACCGTCGTGGTCGTGTCCAGCCATGAAACACACCACGCTGAAGTGGGACCGTATGATGTCCAGGAGCTCGTCGTGGTTCCAAGCTAGGCAGATTGGGTCTGTGGAGTCGGGGTGGACAGGAAGGTGACCTGACCAAAGGAAAAAAAAAAAGGTTATCAGCCTTTTGACTCAGTCCTTAGTATCAGCACTTGCAGGACAGCCTTATTATGTTATAGCATGTAACTAACGGTTACTTTGATTTATGATCTACTGATTGGCGTTTTTTTTAAACTGGCTAGTCCAAAAAATGTGTAACACTTGTGAAAAAATTCCCACCATGTTCCCACAGCCCAAAGTGGCTTCTTTACATTGCTCATTTTGTTTGACCAACAGTCCAAAACCCAAGAGATACTCAATTTATATCGATGCACCACAGAGAAAAGAAGCAAACCCTCACATTTGAGATGCTAATGTTTGGTATTTTAGTCATTCTAATGGGAAGACCCAATGTATGGCCTTCAGTGCACCACTATGGGCTGAAATATGTGCCACCAGAAACTGAATTTGAATCACATAATTTGAGTTTGTATTGTTCAATTTGAATCATTGCATTGAAAAACTGAATCTGAATTGTATAATTTGAAATTGAATTTATTAGTTTGGAACTGAACATTCAGTTCTCACAATTCAATTTAAATTTTCTGTGACAAACATCCAGGTAGTTGAGGCAGAGCAATCGAGCGCAGATACACAGGACGCCTCTTCGGCCAATCAGCACCTACGTTTTGAACCGTGTTGGGCGCAGCTGTCAGTTTAAGGAGAGCGAAATGAAATAAATACAACCTAACAACAAATAGCCTAAATAATTTAATAATTCATAACTGTTATACAGTTATATTTCCGCCACTTTCCCCACAACTGAGAGAGATAATCACCGGGATTTTCAAAGTACACACACCGTGTTTGAGACTGAGCTGCTGCAGTCGTCATGAAGTAAGTCAAACTTTTTTGTCGTTGACCTTATCCACCAAACGTCTCCAACCAAACACTGTTTAAATGTGTTGACCTGCCAGTAACATAGTTAACTGTTAACTTCAGAACATAGCCAATGCTAACAGCTGTTTAGCTACAACAGCTAGCAACTTTACCTGCAAACAAAATAGCATTGTTAGCATTGGCTATGTTCTGAAGTTAACATTATGAAACGTTAAACCATTATAAAGTTAAACCATTATGAAAATAGTTGGTGATTCATTTCCTGCTGATTTTGGCTCTGATACAGATAGCTAAGGTAAACAGGCCAATCCTTTATATCGGGCAATATAAGCTTATAGCAGAGATTGCAGTACAGAAATGCTGAAGATATTTTTAATGTAATTTAGAAACAATGTCACCATTACAAATGTTGTCAAACGGATTTTTCAGCTGTAGAAATAAAGTGCAATGGTGTGTTCATTTTCACCAGCCTCATTCATATGTTTTTGATCACTGTACCATCTGTAATACTTCGCTTCACTTCTTGGTAAATCACCTCATAGTATTAGCACTAATGATTTACGAAAGTGTTTTCTAGGCTACGAATAAGTAACTATAGGCTACACATATAGAGAAAGCAAGTTCAAATACATGAACCTGAAAAGAGCAATTCAAAAAATGAGAATAACGGCCAACATTTCTTCATTGCCGACTGACTAGAAGGTGTGGTGGTAACTAAGGAAATGGTAAACTATTAATATTCCTACTGGTGAAGTGCCCTACTTCTATAGTGACATGGGGTCATATTGTTTATGAAGCTTCTTCTGCAGTTCTGTAATTAACAGATCTTTTGATACTGTCATAATGTGGGTATGTTTTATGCTGTGAGTAATTCTGAAAATTAAAATGTTGACCTATCATATCATTATGAAATGCTATTCATTCTGACGAGCAAAGGGCCCACACCAAACAGCAAAATAGAATTCCTACAACAGATAGATTTACTTACTGACAATAGTGACTTTTTCTCCTTTCTCATCAGCCGAGGACAGAACAGAGTCTAGCCAGTCCAGCTGGTCCTTACTGAAGCCTCCATTGAACTTTGTAAACCTCTGCTCAAGACTCCAGCGCACTGAAACAAGAACACAAAGCATGAAGGTCAAATTCATTTTTGAAAATAAAGAGGCAGATTCCCATTATATGGAAATCTGTTTAGAGAACTTTCGTGTTATGGTGTCATCTCTCAACCACTACTGCTGATTGAGAGTTTGCAATTGAGAAAGGCACTTAACATTAAGCTGCTCCAGTAGAGTATTTGGCAGCTCCGGATCCATATGAAGCATATGTGACTTAAGTTAAAGTACATTCGTATTATGAGTGATGTAGTTAAAATATTACAGTGAAAGTACATAAGTATTATGAGTGATATAACTAAAGTATTACAGTACAAGTACATCAGTATTATGAGCTTGATGTTTGTCCTGGATAAAATTCTAAATCCTACTCCTCACCTTCAAAGCCCTCCATAACCTGGCTCCTGTTTACCTCAGTGAACTCCTGACTCCTTACTCTCTCAGATCCTCCGACTGCAACCTCCTCACCGTCCCACACACCAAACTGTCCACTTTGGGAGGCTGGTCCTTCAACGCCATGGGCCCCAAGCTCTGGAATTCTCTCCCTCAATCCTCCCTCTGCGACTGCCTTTCCTTTTCCACATTCAAGTCTGAGTTAAAAACTTTTTTCAATGAACATTTCTCTTCCTCCTCCTCTGCTTTGTCTTGTTTTGATTTTTCTCTCTGTAAAGCGTCCTTGGGTTTATGAAAGGCGCTATATACATTTAACTTATTATTATCATTATTATGAGTGATGTAGTATGCAGTATTACAGTAAAAGTACTGCAGTATTATGAATGATGTAGTATGCAGTATTACAGTAAAAGTACTGCAGTATTATGAGTGATGTAGTATGCAGTATTACAGTAAAAGTAGTGGTTTGGTCCCTCTGACTGATATATTATTATATATGACATCATTAGATTATTAATAGTGAAGCATCAGTGTTAGAGCAGCATGTTACTGTTGTAGCTGCCGGAGGTGGAGCTAGTTTCAGTTACTTTATACAGTTATCTGAGGGGTCGTGAAAACTCATAAATGTAGTGAAATGTAGGCGGTTCAGATTATTTTCAGTCGGTTGCAAATTGCAACCTCGCCGCTAGGTGTCACTAAATCGTACACACTGGAACTTTTAAATAGGGTTTAGTATAGTGTGTCATCATAAAATAAAACAGCGACAACTACATACCTGGGGGACAGTTGAGGTCCTCGTTGCTGTTGTACAGCTTTATCAATTTCAAAGCAGTGGCATACTGTTCACTGGACTCTTCTCTCCCCAGCAGACTCACATCATAGGCATCCAGCACAACAAATCTAAACCCGGGGAACGGGCTGAAGTGGTAGGCGTAGATTTCCCCCCCGGCCTGGGCTCCAGTAAAGCTCCTGTCGACGTGGAGTGTGCTGTTAAGCTTTGAACGCAACAACACGCTCCTACTGAAGTTATAAAACTCGTGGTTACCCCACACATGATGGACCTCCACTGGGCTGGAGCTTAACTCTCTCAGCACGCTGTCCAGGGCCTGCTGGGACGCGTTGTGCTCCTTATTAAAGCCGTCGATAATGTCTCCCAGCTGGAGGATGAACTGTGGTTTGACAGCCGACTCGGACCAACTTTCCCGGGCATTTCTCAGCAGTTCCAGGCTGCTCCGGTAGTAACGCTTCCTCGTCTTGGAGTAATTAAAGCCGTCATCTATATCGGCGTACTGAATGTCAGCTATCACACCGAATGTAAACAGAGGAGTCTGCTGACAACAGTCGTCCATTCTCGGTGTTTGAGTGGAAGTAACTGAAGCTGGAGAGTGTCGACTGTATCTAAAGAGAGAGCTCAACCTTCTCACATGATGACATCCAGCCAGGCCGCGTTGTTTGTTGAGGTGATTCACAAAGGGGACTTTTTGTGACAAGATACAAGCAACCACTTCCGGCTTTGTGATTCATAACAATGTTGTCAGTGACCCTGACAGTAAACAGCATGAATCTTTAAAACACATGGATAAGGAACAACAAAATGTCTGCGTAGTCATTTAAACGCGATTTCCAAACCCGGCGCATGTGCAGAGGAAGTGCTTTTTCTTTTCCTGTTTGTTCTTCTTCTTTTTGGTTTTTAGTGGCGGCTGCTGTCCAAAATGTCGCATTACCGCCACTCACTGGATTCAAATAAAATCACTACTGGTAAAATAATAGTAACTCCTTCCCAACCATTTCCCACTCTGCTATAAAGTCTCTATTTTTTAGGTGTCTAGCTGCTGCACACTTTCTCCAGAAACTCCCACAACACCCACACATCTTTCAAATTTCTTTTTACTTTTTTCCAAGGCCAAAAATGTCACTGGATTCTTGTAAAACTTTTTCAAGTTCACTCTCACTATGACTCAATGAACCAAGTCTCATATTCTTTCTGTTCCCTTTCTTCTAACTTCAAAATGATCATCCTTCCACTTGCCTTGTTCCTTTGCCATTTTCTGACTTCATTCCTCCATCCACCCTCTCTTCTTGTTTAGTTTCACATTAAGCAATTCATGGTTTCTATAGCCGTGCGTGAGCCTAGATTCTTACTTACATGTCGACAAATTAATGTAACACGGATCAAATTAAGTTTAAAAAAAACTCAAAGAAAACCAAAATGGTAACAGAGAACATTCTTAAATCTCCATAGACAAACAGAAAGACATGTTGACATGTCACAATAGGAAAAACACAGTAGAAAAATGTGAATTCCCTGTAGTGGTTTCAGTTTCAGGTTCCTGGTATTGTGCACACTGGCTTTCTGGGACACTTGAATGGAACAGAGCTATAATTAATACTATGAGGAACATCTGTGATTTGGCTGTTGCATTGTTCTCATTTTTTCCACTTAGTTGCATTATAGTTAGCCAAAAAAGGAATTTGTATTAGTAATTTGTACATTAGTAACACATGTGCTTTTCATGACAAGTAAAAATGTCAATGTGAAAATGCCTTTTTGTAGCATAGTAAATAAAAGTTTTCAGGAGTCCACCACAGAGAAGAAACAAGAAGTGCTTCTGGAGCTAGTTACTGAATAAAGCAAATAAGTGGACATGAGTTAGGGTTTGTCAAATTACTGTTTCCAAGAACTTTCATTTCTCTAATCCATCATATGCAGGAATTTGTTGTTAGTCTGTAAGTGGCAGGGTCTGTTTTTATGCTGCACTGTATGAAAACCATTAAATACACACATTTAAGAGATCATATTCATACATTTGCTGATCTATTCATTTTATTGTGCTGTTTAACCATCGGCTTAAAGATAAAGGATTTTAGTTTGATCACACCAGTCAGTCCAGTCAGTTGCCTGCCTCCCCTTCTGCTGAAGCCATTTCTTTTTCTGGGGCTGACAAAAGAAAGCAGACACACACACACACACACACACACACACACACACACACACACACACACACACACACACACACACACACACACACACACTTCATTGAGTTCAGTGCAACAGATTTTCCTCCTGTATTATCCACTCATCTCACTGTCTGGCTGCTCCTAACCTCTTTATCAGAGGTATGTGACACTTGACTTAATTCCTCAAAAACTGCTAACAAACAATGAACTTCACCAGATTGGTATGACTAAAGAAAAGTGAGTTTGATGGTTGGTAACACAAACATTTCTTTGGTGGGTGGGGTTCTCTAGGACTTTGGATTTCTAAAATCTTGGCTACAGCCCCACCTCATTTTGGGTTGATAAAGTTCACCTGGAGTTTTTTTAACTGGAGTGGACAGCGTTAGGCCAGTGATACACTTGGGAATCCATTTGAGGATGGTGGTAGAGGCCAATTCACCCCACTCACCCTCAGCCCGGTCCTGCAAAGAGTGGATAAAGAGTTAGACACATATTAAAAAATGGACTATATTACTGTGACACTTTCAATCAAAATGTGGATAGAAGTGTGTTTCCTTCTTGCTGACATTTTCACTTTTTTCACCTGACATGCATAGTCACTCAAGATAACTGATTAGATCATGCTTATAAATTCAGAAATGCACTTAAAACAGGAAAAGAATACTTCTAGGACTACTATCAACAATAAGAGTTCAGTTTTGTGTATGAAAAGACATTCTCATTACTGAAAAAATCCAAGATCATCATGCAAGAGTCTGATATGACTGAGTGATCAAGGTTTCTTGCAAACGGCACAGCACCAGCAGGTGTCTACAGACGCAAGCACCTCCTCTACGCCTCCTAATGCCCCAAAGTTGAGGTAACCTTCTCTGGAGCCCGGGTAGGGCGACTTCTGAGCTTTCATGTTTTTACCGTCCTCCTCAGCGGCCGCTGGCTGCAGTTTTAGTCGAAGAGAGTTATCATGGTTATGTTGCGTCTCAGTGCACTATGTCAATGTCATGTCAGTCACTGCCTCCTGACAAAATTCCAGGCTTGGTGTTTGCACTGCAGCAGTATTACAGTAAAATAAGGAAGTTAAACCCGTGGACACGCTGAGTTGAAACAACTGGAAGTGTGTCGATGTTACCTGCTCTGTTTGGTCGTATTGACCATGCTGTTCACAGCCAATGTCAAACACATACTTCCCTGGACCAAACGGCTGTAAAATAAGAATGGGATGTTTACTTGATAGTGACGATGTAACAAAAGGACAATGATATAAAAGTCACTATTGTAACCTACAAGTTCAAAGATATAATTGAGAAGAACTACACTGTAAGGCTGATACTGTTTAACTTAATTTTTTGCACAGATGAGTCTAGGCCCTTTTTTAACATTTCATTTCATTTTTCATTTTTATTTTTATTTTAACAGGGACAGTGCGCAATAAAACATTAACCCTGTATAAAACAAGGAGAGATGCATTGCACCAGGTTTTAGCAAGTTGATATTTTCCACCTGTAGTCCCTGGGCAGGTTGATGGAAAATATTTAATTTAAAATCAATTATAGAATTCACAGTTGTGCAAAATTGCAATTACAAAATTATAAATACACACATTCCCACATCATTAACACAATTTGACCCCCACCCGCCAACACACACTCACAAATGTCTACAAGTCTTCTGTGATAGCATCCAGCGTTTTGTTTGACGTGAAAATGTTTTAAAGTCCGCACATGTAATCAACTCTGCTGAAAGAGTGTCCCGTTGATTTATGGCAACATAAGAAAAAGATGATTTACCAAATGAAGTCCTACGTTTAGGGATACTGCACTCTCCCCTTGTAACTGATCGAGTGGCTCTTGTTGTTTTTTCTGAGCAGAGTGTAAACTTTTTTTTTCAGAAGAGGAGCAGCAGCATTATGAATGATTTTAAACAGTAGGCAAACATTTGTGTGCATTATCTGATTTCTGATTTAACTTTGCCTATCTGGTGCTGGGCAAATCATGTGCAGTGCCTTTAAGGCGTCCTGCTTGCTGGAAAAAGCTACCTGCTGGAATGAGGTGATGAGAGCTGTGAGACTCAGTCAAAACAGTGACATAGTCCATTGTACATATAAAATATTGATGAGTGTGGCTTTAAGATACTTTTGGGAAACAACGTCCGGGCCAGTTAGACCGTCAAAGCCCTCTGCATACCCAGGTTTACCTTAAGTAAAATATTCTATAGCTCCAGTAACCACAAGCCGAGCCAAGCTTTTTTATAAAATAAGTAGCATAACTTACATAATTGTTGACAAAATTACTCTTGTATCTGTGGTTAGAGTGGATGTACTCTCCAGCTGCCTCCATCTTGCCATTCACCCATGAGCCCTTGAACTTAGAGCCAGTGTCGTGGTAGTGGTAAATGCCCTGGCCATGCCTGGCAATCAGACAATACACACAGACATGTGAGAAAAGATATCAGTACCTATCATATTCACGTTTACTGTAGTTATGGCCCAACTCTGGGTTTACATAACACAAACCAGAGTTACATTTTTAGATAGTTATTTCCTGACAGATAAGAGATAGATAAGACACACAGTATATGTGATTCAAATCAAGAAGGCACAGGAGAAAGAGGCTCCTTAATTCCAAGATTTGACACCAGCCAATCAGATGCATTTCATTAAAAAATCTAACTTAAAAACATCTTACTGACATGAACTTGTGATTATGAAGATGAAGAAATACCTCATGTGTTGCAGCCATTGCCCATCATACATGTCTCCGTTGGGGTAAGTGTAAACACCATGACCCTGTCTCAGGTCCTTAACCCATGACCCTGATAGACAAAGGTAACATTAGGAGCCTGGTTTCTGAAGGTCTATGTTCAGACTCCAAGTGGACCTATGTATGCCTACAGATAAACCTTCACAGGATTGTGAAAATACATTTTGATAGACACACTTATATGAAATGCAGAAGTTGGAAACAATCTAATCTCACTTTTGTTCATGCTTTTATTATACCTTCATATTTAGACCCATCTGGATAGTAGAAGGTGCCTTGTCCATGTTTCATGTTCTGGTAATAGTCTCCCACATATCTTGCCCCATTCTTGAACCGATATGTCCCCTATGAGACAGAACAGTCAAAGATACAGTATATGAATAAGTCAAACAGGTTTTCTTACCAGTTAACATAAAGGCAACCTCTATGTTTATGACAATGATCAAAACACAATTTTAATCAGAAATTGACATATGGATTAAAGCTTGATTAAAAATTGACTGTGTGAATGTTTGAGGATGGTAGAGAAGGCTGCAGAGACCCACTACTGTACAGTACAGTATTGTACTGTTTGAATATGTAGTTTTTTGAATGAGATTTGGTTTGGTCCCGCTGCTTATATATATATTCATTGAGCCCTATTTAAGCATTTCTAGTATCATACCTGTCCATGTCTTTTTCCACTCTCATACTTTCCCTGATACACGTCTCCATTGGGCAGAACAGCTTTGCCGACTCCATGCCTCTCTCCTGCTTCATTCCTGCCCCCTTCATATTCCTGCACCAGTCCAAAAAACAAAAGACAGACAATAAGACAGAACAGCAGGTATAGCTATATACACACAGAACGCAGCCAGCTAACTTTAACATTAACAACAAACCGAGTGTTTAATTAGCTGGCGTTACTTCTTATATTATCTCACCCCTAGTTTGCTGCGTTCATCATCAAACTCATCAGACCCTGCGTCAGACATTTCAATATGTGACGTAAAGTTGAGTTAGTGTGTCTGAAACGGAAGGTAAAAACTGGAAAGATGCTAACAGCTCTGTGCGCGCTCGATAGTTTACAATTGCCATGACAACCGTCAATCACACGTGACCAGTAGCCGGTTGTTTGTAGTGGATGCGCATCCTCTATGTGCTAATTACCACAACTGCTTAGATTAAATGTAACTTTTTAGTCTAAAAAATGTTTTAATAACGTTGGCCTATACAAAACTTAAATGTATTCATATTATTACATGTACAGCTACAATTAATGTTAGCAATAGGGAGGAAACAGACAAATGTGGAAGCTTTTGGTTTTGAGTACTTTCTCTTTAACACACTGCTACAATAAGCAATCATTAAAGTAAAGTAAAGGGAAACTTAACTGTGGTGACTGTGATGCACTCTCTCTCTCTCTCTCTCTCTCTCTCTCTATATATATATATATATATATATATATATATATAGACGTATACATATATACATATAGGCTGCAGTATATGGTGTACATAACTTAAGTTTCAAGTTTCAGAGAATATGCCCCTGAAACTGAGGAAAAAATGTATTCATGAAGTTGCACAAAAAAGTAAAGTACTGTATTTGATCAAGATAACAAGGTGCCTGTAGATTCTAAGCAGTGACACTGGGGGGCGCTGTGGTCTACCTCTCATTGGTAAGGAAAGGGACATTTCATTATAATGCTCCTTATGCATAATCACACAAGGACCAAAATCACCAAAATACAATATCCAAAACAAATTTCATATAAAAATCTATTCAGTTTATAAAAACATATTGCTTGCTGTGTGTTATCAATGATAATGAATGAGGTGTGATTCAGGCAGAAAGAAATTAAGTTAACAGATGTCCATCAAATGGTATCAAAGAGCATTTCTGACAGATAATAGACTGTGTGACCTCTACTTAGCAACCCTTTTTTTAGACAACTTGAACCTGACTTGACATTTACTCGTAAGCCATGAGATTTTGCCATCTGTTGCATTAAAGATTAGAATAAACTCTGGTTGCAATCCACTGCATTCAGATAGGCTTTCTCATACTCACGAGGAGGTGATATTGAAAATGTCTGGAGCAGTTATTCAATCAATAGAGACACACATACTAGTTGAAGGGTTGTGGCTGCGGTGATAATCCAAACTAAGTATCATTGTCCCTTTAAGGACAGTCCCTAAGAATATCTCACTCTAGATTAATTCCCTAAAGTAACCCATATTTAAGATGGAGGCAGTCTAAGGCAGAGGGTTCACTAGCTGCTTGTTCATGATTTAACACCCCTCTTTTCAGTTTATGGCTATCTAATCTGCCTCTCATGACACTGACAGGAGATTTGAAAATGAGTGACAGTTTGAAGACCTCAGTGTGCTCAAAGTTGGCAGAGAAGTCACCTTGTTATATGTAATGGTTGGCTGGCGGCATCTGTCTGCATAGGGACACATTTTTCCAATACTATTAAGTACTCTGTCTCAACATTTTAAAAACAACAACAAAGGTAATTTTAAAGGGGACATGTCATGCATATTTTAATCTCAACTGAAATATATTTGCGTGATTTACTGTTAAAAAATAAATTAAAAAAAATAAAAATAAAAAGTCTCATTGCTCATCCTAAACTGGTCCTTTGCACAGCCCCTCAGTTCAGCCTCTGTCTGAAACAGGCCGTTTTAGCTCCTTTCTCTTTAAAGTGCCCCTCCTGATAGAATGCTATGATGGAAAGCAAGTCCATAGTGCTCAGTTCCATTTAAATCAGACAATGTTGTTTAAATATTTATTTTGTGTATGGATTAAACAGAGGCGATACATTGTGTTTGATTTTTTTTTTTTTTTTTTTTAATAATATTTTTTATTGATTTCACAGGTTATAACAAAGAGCCATTTACATCAGAAGGCTTATTTTCCATTTTTCTTCAACAACATACCCTTTCATTTCCCCACCCTACCCAGTCATCCACACTACACTTTCTACACCGTACAGATTACACTATAAACACCAAATTAAAAATAATACAATGCATAATGTAACAAATGATACAATGCATAATACAACATACAGTCAAAATGTCCATGAAGCGAATAAATTATTATTTTTGAGATAAGTTGAGAAGTGCACATCATCATCTGCACCATACATTCCAATGGAAACATAGGGAAAAGAATAAAAAACAAAACAAAACAAAACAAAACAAACAAAAATAGGGGGGGGGGGGGTCAGCAAGGAAATAAGGTGACAAGGTCAACTTGTACTCTAACAACCCTGAGGCATGCCAAAAGATAGTGCTGTTCAAAGGGGGTGCTCATTTATCTTCGAGAGTTTTTAATTCTCTTATGTATTCCAGTGTTGGATTCCAAACTAACTCAAATTTTTCAGGAGA
Organism: Scomber scombrus; assembly: GCF_963691925.1. Classification (NCBI taxonomy): domain Eukaryota; kingdom Metazoa; phylum Chordata; class Actinopteri; order Scombriformes; family Scombridae; genus Scomber; species Scomber scombrus. The sequence continues at coordinate 4,479,078 of NC_084990.1, forward strand.
CCCGTGTTTGATTTTTTTTAAGTATGTTGGTAGGCATATCTTTAAAGAGTCAGGCTAGCCTTGACTGTTGCTCCTCACTTAACACTCAATCTTCTCACTCTCAGAAAGAAAGTGAATTATTTTATTTACCAAAATGTTTTCTTAATATCTTGAATAAGGCTATAAAAAAAAAACCTTCATGCTATTGAAAACGTAAAATCCCTACAGCAACCTCTCTCTGTGTGTTTCTGATTTTCTTTACTGTACACCAATATGTCCCTCAAAATTAATCTTTTGGAAGATTAAGGCGGGAGAAAAAAGGGAACACAAAATGTCAAACAAGACCATTAGTCTTCTGTAATCTCTAAAGCCGCCCCAGGAGGATCCTGGAGGGAATTTCTATTGAGGGATTCATCAGACACGGCTTATTATAAAGCCTGTCAAACCAGTCGCTAGAGTCACAAATCCATTTTATCTAATATTTCAAAACAGTTTAATAAGCCTCTGAGGCAGTGGTATGTCCAACGGTCTTACAATGTGTATATGCACAAGGCATCCACATAATGTAGTGTCATATCTGAAATAACACACACTATTAACCTGACAGTAATAGACAGTAATATTAACCTTTTTTAGTTTTTAATTAATTAGTTTTTTTAAATTGTTTTTCTCATATTTCTATCTTTTTGAGCTGCTGTAGCAGTGAATTTTCCCCATTGTGGGATCAATAAAAGTTTATCTTATCTTAATAGAAATATTAAGCAGAATAATTTTTTTTAAACTACTGTACACTACCCACTCAGCGTCAAACAGCAAAGAGACACAGTTCATGTGTGTGTAATGTGTAAATAAACATTTTTTTGCTAACAACTTTATTATATAACTTAAAGGGTGATAATATGTCAGTGGTTCTGCTGTCTTCAAAATGGCAACAAACAAAAAAAGTGTCTTTAAAGGAACTCTTGTTAGCCTAGCTTAGCATAAAGAGGCAGGGTGAGATGACTAGCCCGGCCAAAAGAACAAAACAAAACAACACAAAACACCATTACCTATCAACATCTCTAAAGCTAACTTATTAACATGGTGTTCAATTTGTTTACAGACAAACAGGAATTTATAAAATTTGCAGTTTAAGAGTTTAGTGTTGGAACTATTCTTGGGGTAATCGTCAATCTCTCAGAAAGAAATCTCATTAAAAGTGTTTCTTTTAATCACCTTAAAGCACTAAGTTTGAATGGGAAAGTGCAGTTGTTTTACTGTGTGTTAGTTGTTATTTGTTGAGAAATGTTGATTTTAAGAGACCATCCTGATTATATCAAGACCAAACATAAAATCAAACTGTATGTGAGCCTGAAATACCTACAGTCCTGCAGTCCAGATGCATCCCTAACAGTATTGTCAGGTAATATTCAAGATCCAGATGCTTTACAATTACTCTATGTTGCCCTCTTGGAAAATTACATCATCTACAAGTATGTGAGTGCTGTGTCTCTGGCAGAGGTCACCCCCCCTCTGGCATTCATTCTTTTCTTGAGCTGCAGTTGCTCCCCGCCAGGGGTTCATAACAAAAGCTCAGCAACATGTCCATGATATCACATGCCAAACTAATCACTTTTCTCCACCCACATTCATTGGGGGCTTTGACCTAAATATAGGTATTTGCTGTCTTTCCTAATGTAACAAGAGGGGACCTTATAAAAGCAGTAAGGGTCAAAGCTGCCCACATATTTCTTCTGCTGGTGGGGACATTTCTCTGTTTCATTGTGTTGTTGTGACAGATCCTGTTTTAAAGTATATCCTACTTTAGGTATTTCTTCAGTCAACAGAGGTAAGAGTTAGCTCTGATTTTAATGGTTGATATCAGTCCTGCAGTTATTAGAATCACTGTTCTGACATGTAACCTTGGACCTTTCAGTCCCCTCTGGGGTGCATTGCAGAGATGGACGCTGAGATGGCTGTTTTCGGGGAGGCGGCCCCGTACCTGAGGAGACCTGAACGAGAGAGAATTGAAGCCCAAAACAGGCTGTTCGATGCCAAAACTGCAGTGTTTGCGTCAGATCCAAAGGAGCTCTTTGTCAAAGGCACTCTGCAAAGAAAAGAGGGGGGAAAAGCAACTGTTAAAACTGAAGCAGGACAGGTATAGCGTTAGCTGTCGAGGAGGCATATCAACCTCTCCATATCGTTTTGCTTTTGTTTGATGTAGGGCACGTCTCTCTTCACCTTTACAGGTTGTAACAGTGAAGGATGACGAAGTCTTCCCCATGAACCCGCCCAAGTATGACAAGATTGAAGACATGGCCATGATGACCCACCTCAATGAGGCCGCCGTGCTGTTTAATCTCAAAGAGCGCTACGCAGCATGGATGATCTATGTGAGTAATGCAACACTTACTGTAGTTGATGGTGGTCATTCTCACACAATGCCAGAGGAGCTGTTGCTCAACAGGAGCTATGCAAACCAACATAACATGCATGACAACAGAAAACATCAGTAACTGTTTTTAGTGCACGTTAACAGACAAAAGAAATTATCTTTAAATGTCAAGGAAAGTGTTCTTTTCTGCACAAGATAATTTCAGGATTGGAGATATTTTTTATTTTCACTTCTCATACAACACTTCTCTTAGACATTATTTGGGATGTATTGTACATATCAATAAGCATTAATTTGAAAGTAGACCTTTTTATTTTAAATATTTTAGGAATGTTTCGTATATTTATTATTATTAGTAGTAGAAGTAGTAGTAGTAGTAATAATGGTAGTTTGAATTGAGAATTTTTTTTAGAAGATAGTTTGAAAAGAGAAAGAATTACAGGGAGTGGAGGGCATTAATTCAACTAAAGTTTTTTAAAAAGTGGTCATAGTTGCCCTCCATTGAGCACATTAAGATGTTGAAAATGTAAATGTTGACATGCTTTTAACATTTTATGAGGTCATATTTTAACCTGTTTAGGCAAAATATCCTCCTTGAAGATGTAAAGATACTGTATAATAACACTCATGATAGGGCACACATTTTGGACTGCAGTAATTGCAACATCAACAAAACACTAAAAGGGGAAATATCTTTAGAAAGAATAGTGTTCATCCCTTCAGGGTGACTGAGTTCCTGAGACTTGAACTATCAATAAAACAAAATCTGTCCAGGAGGTTTGTGAAAAGCCAAAAGCTGTACAAATACTCTTATTTGTCATCTGTACACTGCATGTTGAAATAACTGTCATTTACCAACCAAATTGTGTCTGCTTTTAACCAAGACGTCTACACATCCATGCCTACTCAAACAAATGTTCGATTTGATTTCATTGTAGACCTATTCTGGGTTGTTCTGTGTCACTGTGAACCCTTACAAGTGGCTCCCTGTGTACAACCAAGAGGTAGTGGTGGCCTACAGGGGCAAAAAGCGCATGGAGGCTCCACCACACATCTTCTCCATCTCTGACAACGCCTATCAGTCCATGCTCACTGGTAAACTGTGTCTGGAAATAACTTTGTTGATACAGTCAGTATTATGTTATGGTTTGATGGCTCTGTTCTAATATGACTGTGTTGTTATTTCTTTTAGATAGAGAAAACCAATCCATCCTCATCACGTAAGCTACAAGTTTAAACAAATGCTACAGCCTATTTTTGATACTTTTTATTAAAGAGGAGATACAACATTTCTGATGGGTGTTTCTTCTATTGTTTAGTGGAGAATCCGGTGCAGGAAAGACTGTCAACACCAAACGTGTCATCCAGTACTTTGCGACAATCGCAGGGTGTGCAAAAAAAGATACTCCTTCCTCCAAATTGCAGGTGACATTTGATACTTTTTCAAACGGCATTACAAGTGATCTACTCACAATCTTCCGATGCATTTATTCGTTTCGAATCACTTTGCAATATAATATTTTGTTTGTTCTGTTGCTGTAGGGGAATCTGGAGGACCAGATTATCTCTGCTAACCCACTGCTGGAGGCTTTTGGAAATGCTAAAACTCTCAGAAATGATAACTCGTCACGTTTTGTAAGGGAAAAGATTGTGATTTTGTTAATATCAGAGTTGGAATTTAGCGCCAGCCACCAGCTAAAGCTACTGCTACTGTAAAACTATGAAAGTACCTGGTAAATTTCAGACACAAAATAATGATTTACTACTAAGTGGCTGGTGAATTTGAACATTTATCTGTCACTGGCTAGTGGATGTTCGCATTTTAAAAAGTCAATTTCCCACCCTGGTTATTAAATATTGTTGACCTTTTAACTA